>NW_021939960.1:9521985-9869042 GCF_001715985.3 Manacus vitellinus | reverse complement strand
ACTGAGTAGCTGCAGGATGGTGGAACTCGTTCCTGACCCTTCCCCAGCCAGTGCATTCCGTGTTTCTGCCAGTGCAACAGCGAGTCCAGCAGCTGCCCCTGGGCTTGCGAGGGAGATGTTGGGTGTGCATCTTCCCAAAGTGGCAAGTGGGATCTCGTGGTTCCCCCCCGAGGTGTTCCCAGCGCCACCTCAGAGCCCCCTGCCAGAGCATCACCCCTGGGACACCACCCCCGGGACAACACCACCAGGATGCTCCAGCACTGGGGCAACTCCACCTCTGGGACATCAGCAGCAGGATGATCCACCACTGGCTCTTGGCCCTTCATGTGCCAAAAGCCTCTGCTGGAGCCTGTGCCGATCCACTGCAGCTGCCCCGTTTGTGGCTGGGGGAGGGAAGGGATTTGCCCGTAGGCTGCAGGGGACTGCCAGCCTGCAGCAGGGCGTGGCGTGACCTCAGGTCCCCACGCTGGGCAGCACCAAAGCCTCTGCTCCAGGTCTGTCACAGGCCACTCATTCAGTGAGTCAGGTGACTCCCCTTCCTTGAGCAGCCAAGACCCACATCTCCATCTTAGCAGAAGATGGACAAACCTCAATATATTTGGAGCAGTATTTGGGTTTTTATGGCACCCTGAAAAACCACTGCTCTACTGGCCAATCTGCACACACTGCAATTTATGTTCCTCAGAAGACACAAGAGAATTCAGCCCAGTCCATGTAAATATGTTCTCAATTGTTGCTTTTGGAGGTGCCACAAGTCCATTTTGCCCTTGTTTTCACATCCACAACATTTGTTTCCTTTTCAGAGCATTTATATTTTATTAACACATTCCATACAGCTTACTTGTCATTGCACGGTGGGATCATGCCTGGCAAATATTTGTCTTTCTTCAGTAACAACTTTTAAACAACCTTTCCAAGTTCTCAATGATACAGATAATCCAATCCCTCAAGTCTGGCCACCCGTGGCATCCTCCTTCAGCTGCCCTCGCTGTGACAGGAGATTGACAGCTTGGCCAGGGAAAGATATGCATTCCTGGGCTCTGTGGCTGGAATTTGCAAATGCCACAAACACTCAAATAACAAAAAAGGTTTTTCCCCATGTTGTGGGCAGATTTTATCTAAGCATCCGTGCTCAGATGCCCCCATAGACACACATACACAACCTATAAGCAAGTGCACAGAGATATCCTCAGTTCATTATTCTGGTAAACATGACAGTCTTCTCTCATGCTGGCCAAAAACATCCTCCAGAGCTTTCAAAATAGGAAAGAAAATATTTTTGCTTTATTTTCCCATTTATTTTATTTATTTAAATTTTATCTTCCCCGTGATTTCACTTATTCTTTTCTCTTTGAATGCAAAAAAGCAGTTGACATAGCCCTTGGAAACCATCTAGAGCCATTTACAATATTTATGGTATCACACAGTATTTTTATTGGAATGCTGAATCACCCCAGAGAACTGCACTGAAGCCACAGACTCTGCTAAATAGTTTAATTATGTAACTTTGTTCTCCTGGTGACAAGCATTTACAAACTCTCCTTTTGCAAACAATGTAATTAAGTCAAAAATTGCAGCGCAGCAAACCAAGCTGATGGAAACCAAGGCGAGTCCCATGGGCTCCTTCCTCCTGCTGTCCTGTGGAACTCTTGGCCCTACAAGCAGCTCTCCCAGCACCCTCCAGCTAATTTAAGGATGGAGGCTGCCATCCTCAGAGCTCAGATGGGAAAAGGGGAATTTGGGCTAAATCAGGCTCAGGCGGCTCCTCGAGCCCATCTAAGGGTCTTGCTGGCTCTGAGGTTGTGTTCATCGATAACTGAACAGGGCTTGGTCAGTTTGGTGCCCCCAAACCCCTTCCTAAGGGTCAATCATAATCAGAGAAAACAAGCTCAAGTGTGTGATGAGCGTTGCTGATCACCTTGTCTTCCCTTTGCCAGGATGGCTTTCCTTCTCCCCGTTGTATTTGTATTTTAATTTGTGATTTTAAAGCCTCTTCTAGCTGCCCCGGCCCAGAGGTGGAGGGTAACGTTTTCCAGCAGTCACGGCCGGGTTGTGTTACCAAACACAGGCTGCCGTTCCAAACGCCGAGCTCTCTGGGAAGCGCATTCCTGCGGCTCAGCCCCGGGGTTGCGCTGTTTGGCTGCCAGGCAGGAACGCGCCCTCGAGCCCCGCAAGCCCGGCAGCCAAGATAAGGATCAGAGGGGGAAGCGGCACTGCCAAAGCACACGGTCTGCAGGGGAGGAGGAGGAGGAAGGCATCGCAGGAGGGAGCCAGGATAGAAACGTGCCGGCACACATGAAGTGCTGGTGGATCCGCCAATCCAGACCTTCTCATATGTGGATCTTCGGGACAAAGGCACTGACTTCAGCAGGCCCAGAATACCCACTAATCACAAATGTTACGATAAGAAAGGTGTGCTTTGAGAACAACAAAGGAAGATTTCTTTTTTCCTGCCCAAATTATCCCTGCTGTTTTCATCACAGCAGGTTTACACCTTTTTTTCCCAGACGACCACAACCCACAGCCACGCACAGTGTCGACGTGGCAGCTGCATTTCTGTACATACTGATGTCACCTTTTCGGCCACCTTTTGTAAACACACCATAAAGCTCTGCCTGTGCTTGCTCCCCAGGACCTCACCTCCTTGTGTTCTGTGCTAATAATAATAATTCTTGTGCTGTCAGAGACCAGGAAGCTTCCAGAGAATGGTTGGGTGGCAGATAAATGAAAGCTGAGCGACCATGGAGAAAAGTATAATTTCTTCCTTCTCACGCTGAATTAAGTTCGGAAGGAAGGAATTATTCAGGGAAATTGCAGATCAAGTAGCCAAGGGTGGTTTTGCCCAGTGCCTGATGAGGACTCTGGGTCCCCTCTGGCTCTCTGCATAGTAGGGAACCATGCATGGGTGACATCTCCAATTCACAGCACAGCTCACCCAAAATGTCAGTCTGTATCAGATACAAGGTTTTAGAAAAACTATTTTTACATACTTTATTTGCATTGAAATTAGAGCATATGAATGGGAAGCATTTATTTAATCTGTAAGCCAGGTAGATGGTTTGAAACACTTTTCATATATAACTTGGAGAAGAAACAAAGCCAAAATGTTTGATCAGCTGCTGCCCATGTTGCAGCCAGATATCCAACAGACTAAAGTTGAAAGGATACACATGATCCAACATGGCCCATCTCAAGCATCCCAAAACTATGAGTTGGAACAAAAAAAGGGTTGGTACCACTGGTCTGCAGAGCAGAGACAAGAAATGTATCCCCATAGTTAGAATAATAATAATTATTTAAATATTTCTCTTAAATGGCCTATTAAGTCAAAATGTGGGGTGACTGAAAGGGCTCTTTAAAAAAAGAAAAAAGTGTTCTTGTGTTCTTTATTCTTCACCCAACCTGTTTATTTTTGTCTGTGTCAGAGGGGTGTGCCTGCACCACAGGCACAATGGTCACGGATGCAGACCTGTCCCAATTCAACTTTGTACTGTGACAAAGAGCTTCACCAGCACAGACTCCACAGACTGCTGCTCTGGAGCTTGTGTGGTTATAACATCTTAAATACTAAAATTTAGTGTAAGTATTAAACAAAATGTTACCAGCAGTCAATTGCCAGCTCGCAATGCAGGTTCATGGTCATGTGCACCTCCCCTTCAGGGGCATTCCCTGCTGGATGCTGTGACACCACATCTTCCCTCGCTGGTCCCCACGCCAGCTGGGTCACAGCAAACTTCTGAACATCTCGTGCACCTCAGCACAGCTCAACCCGCCCAGCAGCTGCTGTTTGCACGAACAGCACCGAGGGAGAATGTCTGCATATTGTGGTAAAGAGTTTTGAAAGCACTTCGAGGTGTATCATGTTTTGTTTAGCAAACTGGACTTAGGGATACATGAAATTAGCCTCAGACTCAGAAAAAAATCTTGCATCCAAGTGCAAGTCCCGGTGTCTTTTATGCAGGACAGCAGGAAGGTTCCTGTTCCACTCAGCAGAAAAAGTATGTTAATTACAAGGGAAGCTGAATACTGAAATGCTTTGTCTGAGGGAGCACTGTGCAGGGGGAAGGAGATCAGCTCAAGAGATGATCCTTTCTGTCCCAGTGAAAGTTAAGAGTGCAAACTTAATCACAGAATCATAGAATGTGCTGAATTGGAAGGGACCCATCAGGATCGAGTCCAGCTCCTGGCCCTGCACAGGACACCCCAACAGTCACACCATGTGCCTGAGAGTGTTGTCCAAACGCTTCTTGAACTCTGTCAGGCTTGGTGCTGTGACCACCTCCCTGGGGAGCCTGTTCCAGTGCTCAACCACCCTCTGGGAGAAAAACCTTTTCCTGCCATCTAACCTAAACCTCCCCTGCTGCCCTTTTAGTTTTAGCTTTGAAATGGTCACCCCTTTCCTAGCAGGCTTCTTTGGCTTTCCAGCCGAGCTACCTCAAATCATTAACAAACTCCTGTGGACTTACCAGAGGCTTTCTCGCCTGGGGTGGGGGGAGAAGCTCTGAACAAGAGCAGGTCAGCAGGCAGCGAGGAGATTCCTGTTCCTGGCTCAAATGAGACAGAATGGGGACAGAGTTGTCATTCCAGCCACGAAAGCCATATCCTCGTTTCCAGAAGCGACTAGCTCCGTAAAGGCCTCCCCGGCCACCCCGCAGCCTCCGGCGCGCTCACCATGCCCCAGCCCGCTTTCCCGCGCGGCTACCCATTCCCGCGGATCAGGCTCCGCCTCGCCCGGGGACCCCTCGCCCATCGCGCAAGGCGGTGCAGCTCCCCCGGCCCGGACCCCCGGGCAGGGCGACTACAAGCCGTACAGGCCTGCCCGGCCGGGGGCACGGGCGGGCACGACGTGGCTCGGCCCCGCTCCGGCCGCCGGACCCCGCTCCGCCCCCTCCGCCCCGCGCGCTCCCGGGCCCGCGGAGCGCGGGGGGCTAGCCCCGCCGGGCCATGGGTGAGTGCGGCCGGGGCCGGGCGAGGGGGCGCGGAGGCGGAGGGGGGGTGTCATAGAAGGTTTGCTGCCACAGCCCCTCCGGGACGGGGCTCTGCGGGGCTGGGGCGGGCGAGCGGCGCTGCCCCGGGGAAAAAAAGTTCCCTGAAGGAAAAAGAGAAAAGTTTTCAACTTTTCCTAAAGGCTGGGGCTGCATCCCACGCCCTTCCCCCTTTCTTTCTGGTTTGGTGTTGGTTTGGTTTTTTTTTTTAGCGCTCCCAGCAGCACATACAGCGAACGCAAGAGCCGAGGAATTTCCTGCGGCTCGGTCCTGGGGCCATCCCAGGAGCGCTCCGGCGGCAGGGAGAGCGGGGTACAAGGAGTGTGGAGGGACCAGGATTTGCTGTGGAGCGGGATTTGCTGGAGGCAGCGGTCCGGCGCTCCCTGGCCTTGGCGTTGGTGTGGGCAGAGTCCGAAGTCAGCCCCAGCCCCAGCCCGGCGGTCACTGCCCTGTCCCGGAGCACGACCCGATGACCAGTTTGCCATAGGCAGGGAATCGCCTGCCACAGCTCCTCCCGAGACCCACCAAACCTTCTGTCCTCAAGTGGAGATCTGAAGAGTCCTCGAATTTCCCAGCTATGTCAGAACAGACTGTATAGAAACTGGATTTCAGTCAAAGTTCACAAACCATGACTGCTCATGAAGTTAACGAGAAATGCAGCAAAACCTGATGAAATCAGCTGTGGTATTTATAGTGGGACTCTCTGTGACTAGTAGAATTTGTGGCTTGGAACTAATGGGATGGGCACTTACGCCTTTTGTTCTCAGCAGATAATTTTCTAATTATCTGCATAATGTGCACAAGGAGTGCTAAAAGCAGTGTGGGTGGTCACACAAAGCATGGTGAGAGGGACTGGGGTAACTGGGATGGCATAAGTAACACAAATGAAACACAGAGGGTTACAGAATAAATACAAATATTTGTATTTATGTACAGCCATCACTGAGAAATCTTTATTGCTAACTGTAATTAAAGGCCAAGCAGAGACACTTCCTATTAAACACAGCTTGTGAGGGGGAAAAAAGCCCTTAGGCAGGGTGAGAAAAGTTTCCACGGTCTGGTGGTTGTGTCCACATTTTTTCCACATGCAGTCTACAGAAAATGTGAATATTTCTAATTAAACAAAAGAGTACAGATAGAATTACGTGCTGGAAACCAGCACAAACCTCAGAGCTAATGCACTCTACCTGTGCTTCAAAATTGTAACTGGAGGGGAGGTCACTGCCACTGCTGTTCCCAGAGATCCCTACATCATGCTGGCTCTGGCACCAGTGCAATCCCTGCTGCTGTAACATGGCTCATGGTTCTCACATGGTCACCCTTTCATCCCTTCCCCATGGTGAGAAGCATATGCAGGCAGAACCTTGCTTTTGTAGGGTTGTTTAGGCCGGGTAGCTTTGGGTTTGGGTTGCTTTTGCTGCTAGCTTTTGGTTTTTTTATTTATTTTATTTTAGCTAAACTCAACTTGTACTCTCATCTGTATGGGATGGGCAAGGTCAAAAAGTCACTTTTTGTATTTGGGGCTGGTAACAGTGAGGTTTTCAGCTCATGATGAAGCTTGTCCTGTGGTCCTGGACCAGCCTGAGGAGGCTGTGCATGGCTCAGGGATCCTGGGTGCTGTGGGCTGTAGAAGGACAGATGAAGAAATCAGGGCCACCCCACAAAGTCATGGCAAGAGTGCAAGATTAAGTGGGAGAAATAAACTTTTGTGAGCAGGGCTTTTAATGCCAAGGTCAGAAGTGAGAACGTAGAGGCTGCAGGCTCAGTGCCACGTGCACTGAAACATGAAAATGATAATGCAGAATAACTCATGACCTGAAAGCAGAAGCTGCATTTCCTGCTCAGAACAGGTTTTGTAATTTGAATCCAGGGAGACTACAGAGGATCCCCCTGTATAACTCCAGGCACTACAAATCACTGCCCTCTACTTAAAAACATGTCTTAACTTTGTTAACAAAGCCCTGATTTCACAGTTCTGCACCCCAAATGAGTGCCTCTGCCTGGTGGGTTGTGTGACTGTCTGCAAGTGTCTCTCTACATGTGACCTGGTGACCTGTGGGGAAATGCTGCACCGTGGCTTTGTAAATGGAAAACTGTGGGTGTCCTGGGAGAGCTTTTTCCAGCCTGTGCATGCTGATAGCTGCCCTGCTAGCATCAGAAAACTGAACTTGGCATTACTTTCTTGTCTTCCAGGTCGTGCAGTGATGGTCCTGCTCTTGTCCGCAACGGTGTCTCTCCTGGGCGGGCTGATATTTGGGTACGAGCTGGGGATAATCTCTGGTGCACTGCTGCAGTTGCAGGTGGACTTTCACCTCAGCTGCTTCAAGCAAGAAGTTGTCGTGAGCGCCGTCCTCATCGGAGCACTGCTGGCCTCTCTGGCCGGGGGGGTGCTCATCGACCGCCACGGCCGGAGGAGAGCGATCCTGGTCAGCAACGTGGTCCTGTTGGTTGGCAGCCTTATCCTCACGCTGGCCAGGTCATTTATGGTGCTGGTCATTGGGCGCATGACCGTGGGCTTTGCCATCTCTGTCTCATCCATGGCCTGCTGCATCTACGTCTCAGAAATGGTGGCTGCTCACCGGCGAGGGCTGCTGGTGTCTCTCTACGAAGCCGGTATCACCGGGGGCATCCTGCTGTCCTACGCGCTGAATTACGTCTTTGCGGACGTGGAGGAGGGATGGAGGTACATGTTTGGGCTGGCCATTGCCCCGACAGCCATGCAGTTCCTCAGCATCCTCTTTCTCCCAGTGAACCCTGTTAAATTAAGCTCGTGGGACTCAGACTGCCAGAAGGGCCTCATTCCGTTGCAGGACACTGAGGACAGAGCGGCAGCAAAGCGGGAGCCCTGTCAGGGGAAGCATTACTCATTCCTTGACCTTTTCAGGACCAGAGACAACATGAGAAGGCGGACTCTGGTGGGCCTGGGACTGGTGCTCTTCCAGCAGTTCACTGGGCAGCCCAATGTGCTGGGCTATGCCTCCAAAATCTTCCACTCGGTGGGGTTCCAGAGCAACTCCTCGGCAATCCTGGCCTCAGTTGGGCTGGGAGCGATCAAGGTGGTGGCCACGCTGGTCGCAATGGCCTTGGCAGACAAGGCTGGCAGGAGAGTGCTGCTCCTGGCTGGCTGTGTGGTGATGGCCATCTCGGTCACCACCATCGGCCTCACCAGCCGCATGGCCCCGCTGGCCATGGCCAGGGACTGCAAGGCACCCGCCGACCCCAACGCGTCCCTCAGCCTCACTCAGCACCCCCTGACATCTGCATTCCCCCAGTCTGCTGCGTCACCCCTCCCACCAGCATCGGGTGCTGTCAAAAGTCAGGCAGCCCCTGGTTTTGCTGCCACAAGGAGCCTTGCAAAAGTTTTTGCCAGTACCCAAAGCAAAGAGGTTGTTCCCAATTCTTCCCTCACGCAGAAAAGGGACTTGGTGGGCCAGTCCACAAAAGGGACAGTGGGAAGCACGGGCCCTCCTCTCACTGGTGCTCCCTGGGCACAACATACGGTCTTAAATTGGATTACACTGCTGAGCATGATGGCTTTCGTGAGTGCCTTTTCAATTGGATTTGGGCCAAGTAAGTGTGGTGTTTATATATCTTTGCACTAACCTAGAGAATAAAATTAGGGCTGACCTGCAAGCTGCCTGCTGGAAACATTCCTTATGTGTCTGCTGTACCAAGCAGCTTGGTGTCTGGGAACTGGAAATATGTCCCCATCTGCCCACTGAATCACTTTCTAGCACTGCAGCTCTGCCAGCTACAGGGCTGGTACAGCACTGGAATAGCTTCCTCTTCCATGCTGTAACTACCCTTGTAATGTTTTTTTTTTCTGTGGAACTCATTGCAAAATCAGAGTATCCCACAAGCGCTGCACCCTGGGAAGGAGAAAAAAAGAAGGCTAAGGGCAGAGGGACTGAGGGGCTTCTGCTGTGTGACAGGGAAGTCAGTGCAGAACTGGAAGTGAAACCTCTTTGAAAGTTTCTCAGTATCAGTTTCGTTGTTTTGTTGGTTTTTTTTTCTGAAATCATTATTTTTCATCAGATGAGATTAAAGATTAGGTCTTGCTTCCATGTGAGCTCTACTATTTTCTGACATTTAAATGCCTTGATGGGAGAAAACATCATCTGACTCAAGAGAAATATATAAGTGGGCAAGTCTTCTGGGTTTGACAGTGACCCTGCAAATTATTTCAAACTAAATAACCCCAGGATAGGAGAGGGTTCTTGAAGGCATATGTTGCTTTAACTCTGATTTTAGCCCAAATGCAATGTTGTTTCCCTAATTCCACCCCTTTCTCATTTTTTTGCAAAGAGCATGTCCTGACAGCAGATCTTTTCCATGTCCCGTGGATGGAATTACAAACTCCTCCACTTTCTTCTTTGCTCCCTGTGCCTGTTCATTGCTGTTTCATTCCTCCTGCAGTGCAGAACACGGGAGGTTTGAAGTGTTCTCCTGTGCCCTGTCTCTGAGGTCAATGAATGTTTGACACCACCAGCAGCAGGCGCGAGTTTAAACCCCCTGCTGAAACCTCCCTTGCCCATTTCCCGAACAAATTGCTTAACTCCCACACTGTCTTTCTGATCTCTCTAATCCATGCAGTGACCTGGCTGGTCCTCAGTGAGATTTACCCTGCTGGGATAAGAGGAAGAGCCTTTGCCTTCTGTAACAGCTTTAACTGGGCTGCTAATTTACTGATCAGCCTCTCCTTCCTGGACCTTATTGGTAAGTAGGCACTCCCCCTCCCTCCACCTCCCACAGCTGGTTAGGAAAGGATGGCCACCATGAGCCATTTGGAGACGAGGTGGCATTTTGAACCGTGGGGACTTAGGGCTGGAGTAGCTGTGACCCTGCTGCCCCTGAGAGCAGGAAAGCCAGGCACCAGCAGCACTGCTCTGAGCCCTCTGTCAGCTGTTTGTAAAAGTCACCCATTGCCCACTGGGCTGCACTAGAGCACCACAGTATCAGCAAACCACGGAGTTTGCAGCTTCTGTGCCGGCAGCTTTACCACATTTCTTTCTAGCAGAGCCCTCAGTTGAGGCACTCGGTGGGCACTGCTGGCCCTGGAGCTCGGCTGCCTTCCCTTCCCTCTGGTGCTGGCAAAGCCTGGCATGAACCAGCCTTTTCCTTTGCTGATTCCCAGTCCAGGCCTTGCAGATAAGCAGTTTCCCAGATCTATTGAAGGCTTCACAAAATAAGATGCCCATCAGGCACCAGTGACCACCTCACAGTAAATAAACCAGTTTCCCTTGTATCCCATGATGTGACTGACCTCCTACCTTCATGCACTCGAATCTCTGCAGATGCCATTGGATTCTCTTGGATGTTTCTTCTCTATGGACTGATGGGAGTGATGTCTGTTATATTCATTTACCTTTTTGTTCCGGAAACAAAAGGACAGTCCCTAGAGGAGATAGACCAGCAGTTCTCCAGGAAAAGGTGTGTGTGCTGTTGTCCCAGAGTGAGTGCTGGCTTTGGGAGCTCCCCATCAGTGTCTCTTGAGGTCTGTGGCACCAGGCAGCTCAGGGCTGTTACAAAGTCTGGTCAGTGCTACTGAGAAAGTAGAACATCTCAAGTTTGTGGCAGGGTTTTGGGACAAGATGTGAGAGCTGCAGTGCTGTTCATCAGCAAGTCACTGCCCTGAGCCTTGTGGCTGAGCTGTGGGAGGGCACTAGTGGCACTTGGGAGGAAATGGGCTAAAAACCAGGGCTCGTGGCTGAGGAGAGGAAAGCAGGACCACAGCATGGGACAAGCAGGTCAGGACTGGGAGGAGACAGGAGGGGATGATAGTCCTCTTGTTTCAACTTAGAATAGTCTTGGACTGATCCTTCTCCTCCGGGGCAGAGACATCTCCTGGTGAGGCCATGGGCTCTTACCTGGTAGTTTTCCAGACAAAACCTGTAATGGGTTAGGGAAGATCAAAAGGTGCTTGTGCCATCCTGGTTGGGATGGAGGCAGGGCAGGCATTGCTGGAGCAGGGAGAGGCCCAGGGGAGGGAGCACAGACCCCTGGGGGGCAGGAGGGGTAACTGCTGTGAGGCCCTGCCTGTCTCTCTGGGCACAGCACTGACCTTCACCATTGCCCTGCAGGGTTTGGGAAGGAAATGTGTTCAAGCAGAGACGTGGACGAGGAGCGAGCTGCACACACGCCCAGTACCAGAGAGTGGAGCACACCAACAGCCCATGAAACCATCAACGTGCCTGCAGCACCGTGTCTGAGCAGCTTTTCCAGGAGAGGAGCAGGCTGGGCCATCAGGACAGTTCTTTTCCATGGCCTTTAACTGGTGACCTCTGCTCACAGACAGTTCTCCCTGCAGTGCCTTAGCTGTGGGGACATGCAGATAGCTGTCCTTTGGATCCTTGGAGGATCGTTGTCCCCCGCAGGGAGCACATCCTTCCTTTGACGTCTTTAATTCTTCCTCATTTGTACCTCCCATCGTTTAAGAGATTAATTTTTTTTTGTACGCAGGGATTAAAACACAGCTTTTGCCGGCGGTGCTCTCCCATCGGCCAGGTTCGTTTGTGTGTTCGTTCGTTCGTTCGAGGTGTGTTTTATGTTCCGGTTCTTGGAAAAGGATCGGCGCTGCACCGCGCCGGACCCGCCGCCAGTGGGTGCCCCGGCACCGCCGCACCGCCCGGACCCCGGGCTGCGGACAGACCCCCGCCACAGCCCCAAAATCTGAGCCCACCACACCCCTCGGACCCCCCCGCACCCTTCGGACACACACACACACCCTCACTGTGCCTCTGGGCCTGATGGAGCCGGAAAAGAAGGATATGGGAATCCACGGTACCCCTGCGGGGCAGGCGGCGGGAGCTGCGCTGGGACAAGGGGAAGGGGAGAGGATGGGGACACTGGGGTTTTGGGAGGGGTGGAGGGGGCCCAGGGACTGGCTGCTGGGGCAGTGAGCGGGGCTGGATGTGCTGGGAGGACACACGAGAGCTCTGGGGTCAGCAAACAGCGCTGGTGACAGTGCCAGGTGTCGGGGGCGACAGTACGGGAAGATGAGACACAGCTCCTGGTAAGGGGGGATCAGTGAACCCGAGGTAGAGGACTGTCACCTCCATCACGGCAGAGCTGGGCTGCTGGCACTGAAACGAGGAAAAGCCATAAAGGAGTGTTCAAATGAAAAGCTGAGGAAAATTCAGTGGGTGTTGAAATTCAGGCTTGCACCCCTGTGAGAGGACGTGGCCAGTATTCATGGGGAGAGCAGCAGGGAAACCAAATGATGCAGCTGCAGTAAATCAGGTGAATTTGGCCATGTATGGTACCAGCAGAATCACAGGAACATTATGAAGCAACCAAGCAAGGGCAAAACCTGGTTGTGCTTCTGTGCCTATACCAGAAGCTTGAAAAATAAGATAATGCCAGGCTTTCCAATTGCCCTGAATAACAACCCCAGTACCAGCACAGATTTCCTGAGATGGGAAATCATGCATCCCAATTTAAAAAATTTCGAGCCAGGACTGTATAACTGACTCCTGATCAGGATAAATATATAAATATACAAATATAAAATGAGATTAGAGAAGTTAGTCAGCTAAGTGATCCACCAGGAAGGAATAAAAACTGGTTTGGGATACAACAAAGGGTCTCCTGGACTAAGCAGTGCTGGAAGCATGAGAAGGGCTGCTGCTCTGGGTTTGGTGGGGAGCAGAGCACAGGACCTGCTTCACAAGGTGTTTGTGGGAGAGCTGTTCTCTGCTGGTGACCACAAAACAACCTTTAATGCTGTAGTGGGAGAGAGCACACCAAATAAATCCAGCCTGGGGCTCTACAGTTTCAAGAAAGGGAACTATGAAAAAATAAGGTGATTAGTCAATAACAACAAACCCAAAAGGAACAGGCAGAAAGCAAGGAGCCTGCAAGCAGTCTGGCGGCGATTAAAAAATGCTCCATTAAAGCCCAAGGAAAACATGTGCCACAACTCAAAAAGAGCTAAGAGGTCCTAAAAAACACCCTGCCTGACTTGCTGCTAAGGTTAAGGAGGTATCACAGGGAGAAGGTCAGTGTTTGAAAACTGAAAAGGTTTCCCACATGAGGAGAAAAGGAAAACCCCATAAAACACAGCAAGTAAAGTGCAGACAGAAAAGAGAGCTAAAAAGGAGCATGAAGATATTGCAAATATCTTACAAATACCTTTTAAAAATGTTTCCTTAAATATGTCAGAAGAATGAAGCTGGCTAGGGAGCCATTGCTCAATACAAAGGTGCAACAGGGTGCCAGGAAGGATAAGGCATGATGAGGCAGCTTGGGCAGGACTGCGTTGGTCTTCACTGCTGCAGGTATTTGGAAGAACCTCACACCCAGCAAGTGAGAGGAACTGAATCAATGTGACTTTACAAGTGGCTACTGTACCAGAGGGCTGGCAGGTTGTTATTGTAGTTCCCACATAAAAGCCAAGCTCTGGAAGGGGACCCTGGGAGCTGCAGGGGTGAGTGTCACCTCTGTCCCTGCTGGGCTGATGGGGTCTGCAGGCAGACAGGCAGCTGGGAAGGAGCCAGCAGGCAAGGATGCTGAAAAGGGAAAGCTTGCCTTGCCAGCATGCTGGGACTCTAGGAATGTATCAAGTGTTCACACAGATAGGAAGAACCCAACAGACAGAACAGATGGATGTTTTCAAAAAGATTTTGGAAAAATTAGTTTAAAACCATTTACATTGCCAAGGGATTGGAGCAATGGTTCTTTCGTGGATTGGAATCTCTTTAAAGATATTCCTGTCTTGCAGGTAGCAGAGTGCAGGGTTTAACAGATAGCTTTTGAGAATGAATGAGATTCAGCAACTGGGTTGCCCCAGAATCTCTGCTGGGTCTGGTTTTATTCGGCACCTTCAGCTGTTGTGTTGGCAAGGGAGCAGACAGCAAAATCTCCAGGTTTGTGGATGACACTGAGCTCTTTTAGGAACTAGAACATTTTGCCACTGACAAAGGGCTCCATAAAACCCTGGCAAAAGGAAAGGTGTGAGCAAAAAGGGCAGCAGGGAAGGATGTGATAGGGAGCACTGCAGGCTGGTGCCAGAGGCCCCTGAGGGCTGGCTGGGGACAGCATGGATGGGAGGAGTGCTCGGCTGGGTGAGCTGGCTCCCTCCATCATCATCATCTAACTGGACAAATGTGTCCCCACTCCAAATTTGGGACCCATTAACATAGCAACAGGCTGTTTCTCTTTTTCTTTCCCCCGAGGCTGAGACCTCATAAGACCAGAGGATACAGAAATGCTTGAGGCAGTGATAAATCTTCTTTAGTGGGCCTTTATTTCCTTTTCTTTCACAATATTTTCTTTAGTTTCCCAGCCAAATTTTTTCTAAGGAAAGATTTCTGACTTCCTTTGAGCCACAGCTCAACATCTGTCCACATTGGGGGCTGAAGTAATACACTGTTAAGGGGTTTTGATGTCAAGCCCAAAACCCCACCAGGGATTTATGCGGCTCTCCCCTTTCCTCCCTCCTCCCCTTCAAACAGCCTTTCATTTGCTCTCACTAATTGTGCTGTCATGCCTTTCTTTTTGCCCCAGTTGTGCAGACAGCCTTTCATGCAGACAGGTTTGGGTGACGGATGCCTGTGCCATGAGCTTCCCGAGCAGGCGGGTTGTGCTCCGAGCGTGCGCATCGTCCGGGCCCCGCTGAAATGATCCAGGCACACATCCAGCCCAGGGAAGGATTAGGCAGTGGCTGCCCTGCCTCCCCCCCTAGTTGCTGCTGGATAATCACTGCTGCTCAGGGGGAAGCCCCACCGGGCCCAGCCCACCCACAGACACCGCTTGCTCCTCGGAGTGGGCAGGAAAAAATTAGCGGAGCATCTCTTGGAAAACGGAAGAGGAGAGTCTTCAGGAGGATTCAGGCTGGGCAGAAGGACTCTGCAAAGCCTGGTGTCCCAGGGGAGGTGGCTGTCAGGGCAGGCTTTTGAAAAGCACCTACAGGCCACCCCCCCCTTACATGTGTTGCTGTACTGTGCTATAATCAAAATCTGAATGATGTGAAAAATAAGTACAAACCTTGGCTTGTTATTGCTGGTCCAGAGTGACTTCAGGAACCAGCTTGTTCACAGGTGATGTAAAGTTTGAGTGGCAGCATGTACCATCCTTGAGCCCTTGATCTCCAGCTGTGGTAACATGATCTAGGTGATAGACTGAACACCGAGGAAGGTGTGAGTCCCTGCTGCAAATATTCCCACAACTCAGCAGAGAAATGTGGGATATGAATCCATATCCTGCTTGTGCATGTGAAGGCAGCAAGCTCAAGGACTGGATCCTGCTTAGTCTCTGCTCGGGGGGGATACAGAGCTGGATGAAAGGAACCAGAATACATGAAATACGATAACTGGAAAAAATACAAACCAGAAGATGGGCTGTTTAATGCACTGCAGATCCAGTAGAACAACCAGAGCCGAACAAAAAACAGTCCTTGTATGGGAACAAAGATACCAGCTCAGCCCAGGGAGAACCTGGAAGGAGATGGGTGTGTTGAGCTGTGTTTTGTTAGTTTGTGTCTCCAGGCACTGCGTGGATCAGACCTGAGCCTAAAATGTGCCAGGTGCTTCCTCCTTTAACTGCATCTCTCCTCTCCAAAGTGCTGCTTCCAGCATGAGCACCTCCAAGCTCCCCAGGTTTGGTACCCCTTGTTCCTCCTACTCTACCTGGACTTCTTCCTACTGCTCCTCCCTCTGGCCCCAGCTCCCCCAGCCCTGTGGTCTAATAACTCAATAAACAGAGGGAAGAAGGAGAGTTGCTGTCACTTTTAATCATAGGAGTAAAGGAGGGACAGAAAGAAGGTCTCCCTCAACCACCTGAGTGCTAAAGGTTTGCAGAATGAGTTGCTCTGACAGGTCACCCACACAGAAAAGCCTGTTGTCTGTATGGAGAAAGATATCTTGGGCTGGGCTGGAGTGAGACCTCAGCACTGAGCAACACAGAGACCACTGCTTGCCCCTTGGACCTACCAGGCCAAATTCAATTTCTCCATAATCAGGAATCACATAATTCCCTTTACTGGGGATTTTTTCCAGTTGTGTCCAGGTATTTTCAGCCACCCTGACCACTGGGAATCATTTTCCCCTTGCCTCAATGACAGGAGCTGCAAAGAACCATTTCCCCTTGTAAAGGTCCTCTGCAAGGGTCTGGGGCAAAGCATCCTGTTCAGGTGCCATGGTGTCACTGTGACAATCCTGGCACCACACCCGTGACAGTGCCTGTGCTCACTGACAGCTCTTGGGGGTAACAACCATCCTTTTGTTCTCGCTCAAACTCACAGCTGAGTGCTGGTGCACGATGTGACCTCCTGCAGCAACACAAATAAAAATGTCAGTACTACAGCTATTAATAGTGTTTCTATTCCTGCTGCCACTACGATGGCTTTTGCTACTATTAATAATAATATTTACATATGCAAAACCACAGATGCAAAACAGATGGTTTGGTTGGGACCTCCGAAAAAACTTGTCTCTGCCACATATATTTATGACAAAGACGGAGGGTTAACCACACAGAGTGCCATATAGAGAACAAATAGATGGGGAAAAAGAATGAAATAATTCCTTCCATATTCCTAACAGAAGCCAAAACTTATCCATTCCCTCTCTCTGCTTCTCTCCTTTCCAGCATTTGAGACTTTTCCAATACCAGGCCAGGGATGGTTTCCATATTTGTTCAGACTTGTCTAGTTTTATTTTCCAGTGCAGCTATTTTTTCAGATGCAGCTTTTCCTGATGGATGGAAAATACAAAAGGAATCGCTCATCTGCTCCCTGCAAGCTTTTTCCTGACCGCTGGGAAGCTCAGGCACTATTCCAGGCCTGGAGTAAACCTTGCCTTGTGGAGAAAACTTGATCCTTGTTTGCTGAGTTCACACGTCTGGGAATAATTTACGCTAAGGGGAAAAGTAAAAGTGAGAAAGACAATTACTATCCCTGAGCCCACCTCATTCCCTCTGCCATGCAGCCCTGCCTGGGAGAACAGCCATGCACGAGGAACAACCACATCTCCACAGCTGGCCAGTGCTGGAAAGCAAGAGAGTGGCAGCTCGTTGTTTTGGCAGTTTCATTCAAACTTTTTTTGCAGAAACAGAAAATAACAGAGTCTGCCAGCATCGTGGCATCCCCTCTGCTTTCAGCAGTGGCTGCTGTAGGGCTCAGGGCCACAGTCAGAGCAGGGACTGGAGGGGCTTGACTTGGGCAGCCAACTTGCTCTTTGCTCCTGGTTTTCCCAACAGGATGAGGAGAAGCAGAAGAACAAGGCTGACACAAGTACCTCTCTTGAATGTATTGATAAGTAGTTTTGAATTGGGATTATGCACAGCCCCAACAACTTCTCTGTGCTTATGCTTTGGTCTCTCATCCATGTATTCAGAGTTGTGTGAACACCAGACTCTCTCCTGCATCCACGGGTGTCATGTTTGTGGTCAATGGGACAAACACACTCAGGGATGCCCTAACATCCCTGAGCTGCCCCAGGCCTGGCTGCTCCTTCCATGAGCAGGAGGAGGAGGAGGAGGAGGAAGGGTGGATATGCTCTGCAACAACACAGCAATGCTTGAACAGAGAAAGCCACCAGAGAGAACAGTAACGAGAACAGCGCGGCGTCCCCGAGCACTAATGGGTAATAAAGTGCCCCACAAACTAAAAAGCCCCCAAGTGCTACTGAGGACTAAGTAGTCCCTGAATACTCACATCTCTCTCAGGTCAAATTCCACTCTTTAAACCAATCCCCATTACGTTTTACACATTGGGCTGTAGAAGGCCTCGGAGGGGCTGTTAGAGTCTATTGTAGAGGAATAAAGCAAGTGTCAAAAAGACTTTTAATGCCCAGTTAAAAATGGCCAAAATACAGTCTGCAGTTACCTGATAAGCTGCAAGGTCTCTACTGGGAGAAGTATTTTGGTTTTTCAATTGTCTCAACCTTTGCACACTTGCAAGAGGCCGGCCTTTGCTCTGAACTAAAGCTTTGTCAAGTATGTTAAAACATTATTAAAAACCTGGCTTTTGTTTCATAAAGACTTTTAATGCTTGTTGGTTTGGCTTTGGCTTTTTCTTTTTAATGTTTATTACCAGTAATTATTGGAGATACCAGATTGCTGCTGCCTCTGAGGGCTTTGCAGCATCAATACTTTTCCCAGCACAGTGGCTGTCCCATCACTGCCATCCCCACTGTGCTGGTGAGGGAACCAAAGTGCTCAGGAGGATTAACATCTCCAGAGATGCATAACAGGGCAGTGCCAGAGCCAGAGGACAACACCTGAGTCCCATGTCCTGGACTCTGCTCCTTGCAAGAGAAAAAATTCGCAGTCCTTAGTGCAAATACCTTCTTTATAGGGAAACTGGGAAGATTGCACCCACCTACTGCTTCAACTAACCTTTTCATTAACAGCTGCCTAATGCCTAAGGACTGTTCCTTGATGACCATGTTGGTACTTTTTATGTAGGTATTTGGACATTGAAAAGTTAGATATTTGAACATCTAGACGTTTTTCCTAAACAGATCTGTAATTCATTCAAATCAGTCTCAGAATGTCAACAGACAAGAGCTGCCAAGCTTCAAGAGGGTGTTTCTCACCACCCTGTGTTGTTCCTCTGCACTGTAAGGGTGGACCAGCCCCATGGTGCTGTTTTACTGCCGTTGCTGCACTTTGGGAAGGGTGTTTGCGTAGTAGCAAGAGAGGCCAACACACAGAATTAGTGACATTTGAAGTTCAGTGCAAGTCTTGACTGTCAGGAATGCGGCATTAAAAACAAGACTTAAAGCTTCCATATTGCAAAACCTATTAACTGCTTTACCGTTTTTGCAGTCGTGCCAGTTCAGTCATACTGGAGCTTTTACCAAGGCATGACAGCTCATTTGTTTAGCTTGGGCCAGGCTTAAAGTTCTGATGAAGCCTAATCTTGTGACCTGTATTTATTTTGGCTAGGGATGCTTTTTGCACAGACGACTTCCTATCCTCCCTAATCTTTCCCGCAGGAAAGGAGCAGGGAGTTAAGAGTCAGGGGAGGAAGGCAAAGCCAACCAGACATGCAGCAAGAGAGAAACAAGCACTGCACATGTTGGTGAAGTGGGCCAGGTTCAGAGACCCTGTCTGTTAAGGGAAGGAATTAAAGGGGGAGTCAGCACCTCTGCTGTCATCATTTGAGATGCGTCAAATCCATCATCGTTTCTCTGGAATTTTACCCATCTGGAAATATGGCTGGCTGCAACTGCAAAAGGTTCATGGCTTAAGGATGGAAATGTCTCTTCTTGGCTCAAACTCGTCAAACCCTCCACTGAAACAGAGAAGAATTTCGTGGGTATAAACCCCCAGCAACCCCATGGGATGTGTCACAGGTTCCTCACGGCTGCCAGTCCCCCACAGAGTGAACTGGCTCTCAGCAAAGCTCCCATGGAAGGAGCTGCTGCCTCCTAAGTGACAGTAGAGGAAGGATGGACCCTGTGTCAGGCAGCCCAGCTGGATGCCAGCAGTTCCATAACTTGAATTCCCTCACTCCTCAGCTCCACTTCTTCTAAAACTAACTCAGAGAAACATGTGTAAATACCTACCTTGGGCAGCATGATTTTACCAACCCTCTAAAATCTGCCTCCTCACACCCCCTACAACCACAGACCACTTGAACATTATGCTTCCATTTACTGCAAATTCTCTGAAAGACAGGGAAGTTGGAATCAGTTCCACTCTTCACTCTCTGCTTTAACATGCAGGACAACACCAAAGTCTGTGGAGAAACCACATAATGGCACCTTCTGGTGCCATTACAGCTTGAGCTACACCAGAGGACACCCAGCCTTCCCCTTTGCCTCACCTCCAGTTACCCTAAACAGTAGCTGTAAGATTAAAGACAGAGAAAAAAGAGAGAGAAAACCCCAGCACACACACTGGTTGTTTTCCAAGAGAAAGCCAGGACCCTGCAGTGGCACCTCCCCAGCTCCGGAGGCACAAGTCACCTGGGACATGGCATTGTTTTTGCACTGGAAGCCAGATGCTCAAAGTACCAAACTGCTTTCTAAAAATGTCTTTTATATCATGTTTTGAAGCAGTGTGGTGAGCACAAACCTGCCTTTCCAACGCAGCAGAGAGACTCTGTGCACTGTGCTGGCACCAGAAGTGTTGGTGACCTTCAAAAAACCCCTGCTTTATATTGGGAAATAGGCCTCTGAAAGCACAGCCATAACAATGGGGCAGAGGGGTTTTTTTTTGGAGGACAAAAGGCCAGTCAGGTTTGGTTTCTGTCTGATATCTTGAGTTTGACCAATTCCCATGAGCTGAAATAAAAAATTTCTGAGTAGCTGGAAATATTCACCAGTTTCATTCCCACGGAAGAAAAAGTACTTAAAAGCATTCTAAGGTTAATGGGAACGTGATGAAAGAGCCATTTCATAGAGCAGCATTCGGAGTATATGCCTCCTTTAAATGCATTTTTCAAGCATTATAGCAGAAAAATTTGGGATAGAGTTCAAATCTCTCTCAATCTTCTGGAAAGCAAGTGGCGAGGAAACAATCTGTTGCACTGCTGCAGAGATGCTCCAGTTCAGGGCTTGAAGGCTGTGCAGTGGGCAAACTGGGAGTCAGTACCCACTGCTGACTGAGTGGGAAGCAGAGCACTCGTGTGCTCTGATAAAAACCCTGGAATCCAGCACAGCCACAAAAGCTGTGGCACAGTGCCTGCAGGGGTTTGTCCCAGAATGGCATCTTTCCAAGGCTGGCTGACACTTTTTGCTTCACAGGGGAAGTGTCATCCTAAAACTTTTGTAATTAAAAGCAGCTGGGGAGTGTGTGAGCATCCTGCACACCTAATTCCCATCTGACCACCAGGCCAAGAACAGGGATTTGGGAACACAGTGGATTTGATCAGTAAAGGGGGACACTTGCCTCCTGGTGCCAAGCAGCGTGTCCCAGAGGTGCATTGCAAACCCAGAGGGGCTTTACAAACCCAGAGGGGCATGGAAGCAGCGTGGGGTGTCCCACAGCAGCCCAGAACACATTAATTGCTAAAGGAGCAACAGCTCATCAGGTGCTTCCCCTGCCTGTGTCTGCAGTAGCTGTGGCCACATGCAAAGGTTGGTGATGCAATTACACACATATCGTGTTGGTTAATTAGTGCCACCATTTAAACAAAAGAGGAACGCTTTCTAACATCATAAATAGTTTAATAATTATTATTATTTAGTTATTATCATATTTTTTGCTGTTTACAAATATTGATATTGTACCAAAGTGGTTGCAAAGGTTTTGGTAAGAGTGTCAAATCCATGAGCAAGGAGAGAGCCTTAAGAGACCACTGGTTTTTAAACTACTTAAGAGCAGCTTAATGTGCATTGAGTTTAGGTGTATAACAACTGCCTGGCAAGGTTATCCTTCAGCAAAACTGTGATCAGTAACAATAAACATTATAAAAGGGCTTCAGCATCAATATACATTTCAAACCCAAGGGATGTGTTTTGTGCAGAACACAAGCATAAGTCTCGCAGCTGATTTGCTGAATCGGGACCTTAAAAAATAGGAGCTATTTTGTGTCACTGCCTAGTGCTTTTATAAGGCACTGAATTTTAAATGCCCTGCCAAAGAGGAGCACTGGTCTCACCACGGAGGTGCCCTTGTCCCCTGTGCTCCAGTGCCACCCTGCCTGCCTGCATCCCAGCGCAGAGGTGAGGGCAAAGCATTTCAAATCGATTGCACGCTCCCACGTTATGGGTGTTAGCAGACAAGCTCCCCATGACCCCTCACCTTTCTGCCATGGGAAAATGCTGGGAGAGTCACTTCCCCCAAGAACAATCAGCAGCAGTTTTACATCACAGGACAACATTCTGTTCAGGACTGTGTTTCAGCACACGAGCTCACTTTGCAGTGCAGTTAAGCAGTTGTGCAAACCTCCGAGCTACAGGCACAGTTCTCAAGATTCATCGGACTGAGGGAATAAGACAGAAGTTTTGCATTTCTATTGACTTAGTTTTAGTGCCACAGAATGCTCTGGGAAGAAGGACGAAAAGAAAGGCTGTGGGGACAGGCTGATCAGCTGAGTTAGTGAGAAGCAACCAGAGCAGAGCAAAGCAAATAGAGCAGCTGCCTGCGGGCAGCGGGGCTGGGGGGCTGTGCTGGCCTTCCTGTTTGTGTTTACAGGACACAGCTCCTGCCATGAGCTGCATTGTGCTGCGGGCAGCAGCAGTTCCAGTGATGGATGGCTTCTGCAGGGACCCTTTGTACCTGCCAACAGGCTGAGCAATAAACAACCCGAGGCTGCACCCCCTTCATTTCCATCACACGTTAAGTGTGTCATTCCCAGGGCTCAGGCCCTGCACAGGAGCCAGCTCGTGGTTGCACAGTGTGTGTGTGCCCAGTCGGGTACACACCACAAACTTCCTGCAGCTCCTTCCTTCTTCGAAGAGAGGTGACATAAAGCCAAAAGGAGAAGGCAATGGGTGTTTTATCAATGACCTATGGATCACTGTTTGCCTGGAGAAAGACAAGCCTCATCTTGCAGCTTAGCAGCATTCCCAGCACGTGCTTGCATTTAGTTAGGAAGCTGTGTTGATGTTCAGGCACTGGGTCACCCCTAAAGGCCACCAGCCACCCCTGGCTCGTGATGCCAACCCTGAGCACCACTGGTGCTGAAAGAGTTTCCAGGAGATGGGCACCACCTTGCAGCTCCACGTGCCTGTGTCTGAGAAAGGGCAGGAAAAGGATTTAGAGTAGCTGAATTCAAGCATTCATTACCAAACTATCTTGATGCAGGAAAGGGAAGAGGCAACACACCCCTGATCCCAGCAGCCGCCTCTGCCTCCCCTCCGTGACCCTTCTGAGCCCCCACTTTGCCCACTCTGACAAGCAGGCTCTCAACAGCAGGTACCCAGCTGCAGCCAGCATGGTTGGCTCTGTGCACCATCTCTAATTTATCACTGACCTTGACCTGCATAACATCCAGCAGGGAGTACCAGGGTGTGTGACCTCAGCCTGGCCCGATCCCTCGGCCGCCCCAGCCCCAGGGCTCCTGCCCAAGGCAGTGGGAGCTCCCTGCACCGAGCAGCTCCAGCCTCAGCCCCCAGCACTCCAGCTTGCCAGCCTGTTCGCAGAGCAGAGCGTGTCATACTTCTAAAGAGTGACAAATTACCAGGAAGGGCCCCCCCGCACCCCGGCCCTGCTATGCACAGCCCAATTCCCCCGTGCTGCATTAACAGCTAATAAAACAATAGAGCTTTTAGTGGTGGACTTCAAAGGGTTCTCAGGCAGATGAATGAATTTCGCATTTCTTCACTTACTGTCAGCACTGAGGGAGAGAAGGGCAGGCTGAGGTCGAAGGCTTCAGCAGGCAGCGGCAAACAAATACAGCCTGGTATTCAGGCTACTGCAGAAAATGGGGTGGGAAATCAGCTAAGCAGTCAGTAACTACCAGGTTTTTCTTCTGCTCAGTTCATCCACTTCAGCTGCCTTATTTTCCTTTTTGTTTTTTCTGTGCTATATGATCAGTACCAAAAAAAAAAACACTTATAAAAATTAAAAAACATTCCATATTTAGACCTAAACCATAGGCTGAGTCAGCAACAGCTCATTGCAGTGTGGAGAATCTTTAGGCAGCCTGGCCCAAACTCAAAAAATGTAATTATTTTCAGCAACACAAACATATTCAGTGAATGTACCTTGAGGTCCCACATCTAATTCACAGCTATGTGTCCACCTAATTTCTGCAAACCATTAGCTCATTGTCATGCGCAGCCACAATGAGCATCTATATGAATTAAACGATGAATTGTGTGACTAAGAGTGGATTAATATTACTTAAAAGGTAATTCCCTTTTAGAGGATGGAAAAGGAAGTAAAAGAAAGCAGGAAAAGTGGAGAGAGTAATATTTATTTCAGCTAGCATAGCTCAGATCTCAGAATCATAGAACGATTTGGGTTGGAAGGGATCTTAAAGCTCAACTCATTCCCACTCCTCTGCTATGGGCAGGGACACCTTCCACTAGCCCAGGTTGCTCCAAACCCTGTCCAAACTGACCTTGGACACTTCCAGGGATGGGGCAGCCACAGCTTCTCTGGGCAACCTGTGCCAGTGCCTCACCACCCTCACAGTAAGGAATTTCTTCCTAATCTCTAATCTAAATCTACCCATTTTAGTTTAAAACCATTTCCCCATGTCCTATCACTATCTGCTTGCATAGAAATCACACCTCCTTGGCCATGTAGATGGACTCTCCAGCAGCTTTCTCCCACATGGGGCAAGGGAAACCAGGAGCTGAGCTCCATAAATTGCACCTACAACAGAGGTACTTTCTGGTGGAGAAGACAGACAAAGCCTCACAGCTCCCACCAGCAAGACTGTGCCAACCAAACCTTCCCCAGGGAGGGAGCCTACAGGGCAGTTGGGAAGGATTAAGGATGGAAGAGATCTTAAATGAAGCATCATTTCATAAAACTGCCACAAGCAACTTGGCTCAGTTTCTTACATTTCTCCCCTATTTTCTGACTGACTTTTTTTAAGTCACGGCCTTTACTCCCACAGAGTGTCTGAGGAAGAAAAAAATTCTGATTGTTTCTGTGCATGGCTTTTTTTTTTTTTTTTAATCCTTATGTAGTACATGATACCCAAAACAACAGGAATAAATTATCCTAGTTTTCAGAGCTGGCATGTTTCAGCCTCTTGAATACCATCCTGTATATTCTCCATAATTTCCAAGTCCAGCCCAAACGGCTCGTTCTGGAAAACGACTTTAAAGGTTGCAATCATTTATGTCGCGTTCGCGTCTGCTGCCAAACTTACAGAGCATTCTGCGTTTGGCTGTGCTACAAAACACGCCTGCAGAGGACACTTTCCAAGCGCTCCCCGTGGCCCTGCAGTGACAGCGTTCGCAGGCAGGGAGCTCCCGGGGAGCTGCTCAAAAGCAGCCGGCTGGAGGGAGGGAGGGAGGGAGGGACACAGCCTCCTGATAACCGAGCTGACAATTTCTAGGTTCTCTAAAACCAGACCCTTCCAAGAATGCCCTTTGTTCAGCGGTTGCTCCATTCAGTCTCTCTCCCTGTTTGCTTGTAATTTATTCCTTCTAAAAGCCTTGCCCTAGGCTAGCAGAAAATTAAAACAAGGAGCCAGATTTTCCCCCCCTTTTTTTTTTTCTCCTCACTTTTGCTCTTTCATCAAGAACAGTGAAAATTTGGCACAGTCGAATATTTTGTTCAGCTCTTTCTTTCAGTCTTTGAAGTCCCCTAATGCCTTGGTAGGAGTTTGGGCTTCCACTCACATCTGCTTTCCATGAAGCCATTAACCGCACTTTATTTGTGCCATATTAGATTTTTCAGGACAGGGACAGAACTAACGAAGCATTTACATTCCTGGGAAAGTGGCATGTACACAACTACCACATTACTCTGATAGAAACAAACTACAACTGACATATTTCAAGTTCCCAAGTGAGGAGCCGTGTCCTGCTTCGGGCAGCAAAGGGTCCCAAGCTGTTGGGTACCTCTTTTCTTTCTAGTGCTTATTTAATAACAAACACCCCCACTGCAATTTCAGTTTACATAATTACCAAGAGATGCCCTAGTACCTGTAGGAAAATGAAGGCCAACGTTCTATAGGAAGGGGAGCTTAGATGAAAGCTTAATGAAAACAAATTGTGGCTGAACAGAAGCTGCATCAGAGACAGTATCAATGACACAGAGCACTGTCAACAAGATAATGGCATCACGCTGCTAACGAACTGCTAAAGCATTTCTTTTACAAGCAGAAGACTAATCCCCTGACAATGCTCCATTCCAACTAAGTTATTGCTATCAGAGCTGGGAGAGGATGTTGACTGAGCCTCTATCAGAGGGATCCTGGTGAACTGTAAGGGATTATTGATTATCCTGCTGGTTTCTATTTTGCATTTCTCTCTTAAATTACCAAACCCCTCCCCTAAGAAATATTTGTCCACTTTTCATAGAGAATGTTATTGTGATAGTTCTATGTCAGAGGTGATAAAGCAGCAACTGAAAAAAACATGCCTTAGAGGAGGCAACATCAAGAGCCCAGCAAGCTCATCCTTTGAGCACAATCTCCAACGGCCTCCTGGACTTAATGAGGAGGAGCTTGTTAAAAAGCCAACTGGAACTTGGAAAGTTCATCAGAGGATTGCCTATCCAAGCTCAGTCACTGAAGCTCACAGAAGAAACATTTTTGGAATCCAGCCTTTTGCCACCCAGGCAAAGCACCAAACCACAACCAAATGACAAAGCATGAAATGTGCTTAGAGTCAATCAGTGGGTGAAAGTCTTCATAATATTGCTTAACATTACTTAGGGCAGGAATGGCCAAATCAAGCTCTTATATGTGGCTTTGAGTAGGCAAATACCAATTTGGTTGTCTAAACAGACATGAAAACCCCACCCCATGTACAGCTATGAACAGCTGCAAGGAAGGTGATGCCACAGCCTCCTACCTCAGTTTTTGGTTCTCAAACTGGGAGAATAAGGTGACCATAACAAAAGATATTTACTACATCCTGTCACAGAGCTGAATCATGGATACAGGGGAGTTATCCTGGGTTTGATGGAAAGCATGGAGAGGGTGCATATGCCCCATCTTTGTAAAATTCCGTTCAGTCTCCCCCACCTCAAGCTGAGCAGTGCCAGTCCCCTCCCTCCTTTCTTCCTAAGTCTCTGTTTCTTCATTTCTTTCCATGGAAAATGTTTCCAAGGGTGGAGGGTATTGAAATAACCAATGAGACAACCACTGCAGATCCCAGACGATGACCAGCCCCTTGTCTCTCCCATCACAAGAGGTGTCACATTCCTGTAGGACACCCTCACTGCTGCCACGTGTTTTCCTGTTGAATTGCAGATCCCTTACAGAAATACTGAGATACAATTCAGGTGTTTAAAGGATCCCAAAGCCTTCCCCAACCAGGGAAGGGGATCAGGTGCCCCAACACTGTTCAGGTCTCCCTGTCCACAGAGACCTGGCTCTTGCTGGGAGGTGCTTGCAATCACTGGAGCAGGGGCTGTGGTGGATGTCAGGAGGCAGAGGCCCAAGAAAGGGATGCTTTTCCCTGCTGCCCTAGTGATTTGAATTATTTCATGATGGCAGAAAACTGGGAGAGGAAAAAAACCACAGCACTACGTTGAAAAAAGCCAAAACAAAACATGATTTTAAAAAGTGCTGTGCCAGGTAAAACTCGTCTGCTTTGTTATTGTGAGAGTTCCCAGTATTGATAATTTCTCCTAGTTACTGGTTTGTAAGTCACTTCTGAGTAGAAAATTCAATTACATGGGCCAAGTCAACAATAATGTTTTTCCTGGCAACGGTTCATTTTGCCAGTGGAAATATTTTTCCCCCTCTACTTTTCTGGATTCAGCTCTGCAAAGTTGCTAAATTCTTCCAGATCTCTGGTCTGATGTGATCATAAATATCCTGATTGTATTCGACTGATTGACAGACTGGGGATGGATTAAGTGGGGATTACAGCCTGGAATGATCAAAATGTGCTTTCATGGTCAGTAACTCTGCAATAAGTCATAGTTCCAATGTACATTAACTATATAATCTAATTAACATGGCTGTTTATGTATTTAATATTATTCTTAAAACTTTTTAATAAAAGAGGTTTTAAGGAGAATTAATGTTGTTTAAAATATAAGAACCTGGTCCTTGAATGTACAGTAGTTTGGGGTTTGCACTGTCATTAAGACGACTAATAAAACTCTCTCTTACTATTAAAATGAGATTTGAGCAGTAAGATGGGCCTAATTCTGCCCTCACTGATAGGTGGGTAAACCGAGGTTTTCTCTGTTTTATTATAAGTTACTTCAAGTGTAGCAATTCAGGGCAGAATTTAGTTCATTAGGATTAAAAGACTACTTTTTAATCAACTGAGACTATTAAATCCATATAGGTACATAACAAAAAGCACTTGAATTACCCAAACTGCTCAGCACTCACAGGTCTCACAGCTGTCATTATTTACTGAGCAGGAGCAGCAGGAATCAGCCTTATGGGGACAAACCTTGGGTGTTTTACTGCCCAGGTTAACACACAACCCCATCCATACCTAATGATATCAAACCAAATGAAACGATTCATCCAGGCAAAACTCCCAACTACAGCAATGTGTTCAGCAGCTGCACTTGTGACTATAAAAAGAGCTGGCTATTTGATTGCAAGGACAAGGAGTTATAGCAGAGATGTTATGCAGTTGTCCATAAAAAATGAAATGTGAAACCACTAAATATTTTGCAGTATTGTGGATTCTCTGCTGTCTCCAATCCACCAGTCTCAAAGTCAGCATCTCAGAGCTGTGAACCATATTGCTCTGGAGCTCTAAGTCTCCTCCAAGACCCTTTTTGAACTTTCAGAAGATTTTTCATGTTCACTTGCCTTTGTGCCTGCTGGAGCTGCAGCTGAGTGTCCCTGTCCCTGCCCTCCCTGGGCTGGGCTCTGTGTGAATGGGGGATCACAAACCGTGATGGACACAGCTGAGGGCTGCAGGCTCTCCTGGAAGAGTTCAGGGAGGTGTTCAAGCTCTATCAGGTACCTCGGGACTCTGCACTTGGTGGCCCAATGAGAGTCCCCAGGAAGTTTATCGTGGTGTGTAAGCAGTGCTGAGCAAGGGTGAGAGGGAGCCCTTCTGCCCTGCTCTCTCTCACACCCACGTTGGTCTCCTCCCTCCACCACGTGGCCAACCCCTCACAGTCTTTTCCTGACCTGAGGCCTTCTCAAATAAAAAGGAGCTGAAAAGTTTCAGCACGTCCAGCTGTTGGCCTCTGATGTCCCTCCCTGCTGCCCTCCTAACTAGAGAATATGCCCCAGGGACTGCTTGTCCTGGTGCATGGAACCAGGAGCAGGATGGACACCACCTGACCCAGACTTTGGACTTGATCTGGAGATCAGAGGAGGGGTCAGCCCCGTGCTCACCCACACTGGGGTCCTGGCACAGATCACAACTCCCCGGGCTGTCCCCAGGGATGGGTGATGGCTCGCCTTGAGACTGACCTCGTGCACGAGTCAATCCATCATCCCTGGGATGAAACCCACTTCGTGGCACTGCCGGTCCCCCAAGCCACACAGAAAGCTCTGCCCAAAGCCCCTTAAATGAAGCAGGGATGTTTCAATTTAAAGGAATTAAAAGCATTTTTAAAACGTGATGGTTCCCATCATAGGGGTCCCTGCGCAGCGCGCTGCCCGACAAGCCCGATTATTCTCCAGCCAGCCAGGGGCTTAGAAAGTATGTCGAGCACTCAAACCATTTTAGGTCCCTCTGCACTGTACATACCCAGAATTCAAGCAGGGTTCACATTCGAGGGCTTATAAAAACTTGAATATGCTCCAATAACTTAAATCACTCAGTGAGGTTTGCAGTGATTTAAAGCCATTGGAACTCTCCGCGTTCGGTGCGCGAGGGCTCCAGCTTGGAAAGGAATCAAGGCATGTTCCAGCATGGCAGCTCCAGGCATATTGAATCAATTTCAGCATGTAAAAATAATTAACAATGATAAAAATACATTAATAATACTGTAATTATAAGGCCAGACCAAAGTTTCAGCCTGAAGAAAAAAAAAAAAGAAAAGAAGGAGAAAAAAAAAAAAAAGGAGAATTTCAGCAAGGTTTGTGAACGGCTTGGACTGGGGGTAATGAGGGATTTCAGTGACAGGAAAATAAATGGAGGCAAATCAAGGGTAAGGAGCAAAGGAAGATCACATTTGTCAGTAGTTTAAAAAGTTAAACTGGCCTGAGCTGCAGGACTTGCTAAATTCTGCCCTGGAGGTGTGCCAGCACAGCACTGCTGGGCCAAGGGATCAGATACAATCCAAGGTCCAAGTTCTTGCAAGCCATCAGGACAAGGATCAAATGCCATATATCATGGAGCTCACTCATAAATCTCTGCTTTCTAGTAGCATAGAGTAGGGAGGCCAAAAGTAGCACCTGTCTGGAGAGGAGGCCACACTGTCTGAGGGATGCTTTTCCTGAACCAGCCCAGTCCCTGCAGGGTGATATCAAGCCCCCAGGGGACAACAGGGCTTTGGCTACTTCTACATGATCTTTCTGGCACCTGGTACATCAGCTTCCAGCCTGGACCAGCACCAGGAAAGGCCTGAGGCTGCAGGAACAAATATTGCCAGAGATATTAATCACCAAATGGTTTTGTCACATCAAACAACTGATTTGCTTCAGTCAGCAGTCCAGGCTTTGATTCTCCCATCCCACTTGTTCTGTACTCAGCCCTCATGCAGGTGCCTCCTTGAGCCTTTCAGTAGTAACCCAGCAGAAAAGGTTTTAAAATAAAGTAGTAGCACAAAGTCTGTGTGTGTGGGGAAAGTACAATATAACATAATTTCCACTGCACATTGTTTATAGAAAAGGGTTGGGCATAGACAGGTAACGTTCCTTTTTGTAGGTAAAAGACATTAATTGTAATGCCCCTGGCAGGAATGTTTTCTCATTGTTCATGTTAAGTTGAGTTTCTGCCCACAGAAGACAGGGACTCTGCTTCCAGAGCCACCAGTAGAAAAATAAAACCTAATCTTATGTCATTATATCCCCAATTCTACTGTGGTTTTGAAATTAACCTTTTGCTTTGGCACGAATTCCCATCTCATTTTCTGTGAAATACAACAGAGCTCGGGACAACTGCAACCAACAGAGATTTCTATGGGAAAAAAAAAAAAAGGCCTGTAAATCCTTTACTATCTTTAATCATGAAAATAATTCAGTTGCTGCAAACCTGATATTCATGGCTGGGGCCCAAGGACCTTGCAATTCACAAAAGCACTGAAGGGATCCATAAAAAGTGGCTGGCCATGAGGAATTTACACTTGTTTTTTAAAGGGAGTAAAAATGTGGCTATAGCAATTTAGAAGAGTTTATGTATTCAGGCCTTAGAGAGGTTTAAATCACTCAGTTAAGAAAGATGCATTGGTGCATTAGTGAGCCTTCAGGCAATGCAAAAGGCCAGAAGAAATTCTATGGCAGAAGCATTTCTGGGCAGAGAGTGCTCTGAGCTTGCTCTGCCCATAAACGGGTTCCCTGACTCACACCCCACATTCAGAACATCCTCCCAACTCCCCCCAGGTCCCTTCCAGCCCCAGAGCCACCAGTCAGGGCCCTTCACAGGGGTTCATATCCCCCCACTCCCCTTGAGTAGCCCCTCACACCATCCACCCTCTCTCAGCACCAGGGAGGTCCCTTGCCCTGCACAGTTTTTTCCCCTGGGATGACCAGGAGCCTTTGGCCAACAGAAACATCCTGGATGGGGAGGCCCAGGGAGAAAAGTGCTTTCAAAGGGCTCAAGATAAGACGTGGTCTTTGGGAGATAATGACAATCCCCAGCCTCACAGCATGCAAGACTAATTGCAAAGCCCATCTCCCTGACCCGGGTTTCCCACTCTAAGCCCTTCGCTTCTCATATTCACTTGCTAATTCTGTTCAAGCATTTTAATCCCACCTACTGCCAGGACAGAAAAATAAGAACTTGCTGTTTGGAAATAAAGCTAGTAAAAATACAGGAATGCAGCGAGGGAAGAGCTGCTGGTGTGCAGGGGCTGTGATCTCTGGGTTTAGAGGGTCTCAGGGCCCCTGACCTGGATGCCCCACGTTGCCCTCGGGTACCTGGGGGAGATGCTGCCCCTCTCTGCAGCATCTGTAGTGTGGGTTCAACACTACAACTGTTCAAGCTGCCTTCCAGTGTCACACAGCTCTTACAATAAATACTCTCAGATGCTGCTCCCTTTGACAAAGATTTCCTGGAAGACTGCAAGAATTCAGGGCACAACATTTCTGCTGCTTGCAGGGGTGGTCACACAACAGTGCTCCCTGATCCTGCAGCTGCATCATAGACACAGACAAGAGGAACTGAGGGGAAATGTCTGAGGCAAAAGCATTGAACCAGGCACAACACAACAGTGACAAAAGCAGCTGGCTCTCAAGTGGCAAGAGCTTCGCAGCTCAAAGGGCCACAATTCCACCTCTGTGTCTCCCAGAGCTGCCACACCAGGAAAATCCCAGTTGGCTTTACTGTCCAGTCACACCCCAGCCTTGGGAGCAAGCGTGTGGAAAGGCACTTCTCTTATTTAGCTTTGGGTGTGCGTTTTATTTGCCTTGCCTTGGTGCCCTCAGGGTGGTTGTTGGCTGTAGTAGATGGTGGGTTTTGTTTTTCTGGCTTGTTGTACCCCTCTTGAGAGAAGTTGTTACAGTTGTAGTTGTATTTTTCCAGCTTTTCCAAGCTTACCAGCTCCCCAGGGTGCTGTTTGCCTGAGTGGTTTGGTACAGTTTTATTTTTACAATAACTATTACACTTTTAAATTTTATTTTTGTATGTTAATTAAATACTTTTTAATCACAATGCAGACGCAGTTGCAGGGGCCAAGAAAAATACATAAACAAGAAGAGAATCCAAACATATATCTGCCCAGCATGGTACAGAAAAACTTTCCAAACCCAAGTTCAGCCTAGCCCAGTCCTGGATCTCTGCATTAAAAGTTTAACAGCACAACTCAGCCACCAGTAGTCTGCTCTTCAGTTCCTTGGGTTACCAAGCAGGAAGGTAAAATGCCCAGAGAGCAGCCACTGGCACATGAAGAAATGTTGAGTAGTAGCACCAACTCCAGTTTGAAAACAGAGAAAAATATCCTAAATTTCTCTTAAATAGTGTTTGTCAGATCCTGCTGAAGAGATGCTGAAATTGTGCAGCAAACGTGGCTTGTTTCTCACCCCTGAAGCTGGGCACCAGTCAGGTGAGCCAGCTCAGTCAGCTGTCCTATACAGTTTATCCTATTCCAGTGTTTGCTCCTGCCAAATCCACAGGGGATCAGCTTGTCCACCCCTGCACATGAAGCAAAGGGGCCACAGACACCTGGAGAGACACGTCTCTGTCTATGGCACGGCCAAAGCCGCCGCTTTAAAGCGCAAAATTCCTGCCCTGCCCGAGAAATAAAACTTGAGATTTAATTTAAAATGAGAGATATTAGAAGGGCGAGCTGCAAGTGATGAGGTGATGGCATTTCTCTGGCTGGGGGCCAGGAGGGTAGGAAAAGAAAACAAGAGAGATGCATTATATCCCACAGACCTTGGCAGCTCAACGTGGTGACACTCACGCAGGGCTCACGGGCGAGGCAATTAATGGCAGGGAAGTGGCACAAGGAGCACTGTGAGAAATTAGAGCTGAGGTTCAAAAGCACAGGAGGGACAAGGCCAATAAAAAAAATCCAGCAGCAGCATGTATGTGAGAAGTCAGTGTAGTAGGTATGCAATGAAAGGGGAGAAGATATTTCTTCTGAGAACCTGCGTGTGATCCTTGCACACCCGCCAGCCCTTTTTTTTTTTTTTTTTAATGTTTGGCTAAGTGGTGATTTCTTTAATGTCTCCATGAATCTTAGTCATGTAAGTGGTGAACACAGTGGTGCTGGGTTAACAGTTGGACTTAGGGACCTCAGACTTAAGGACCTCACTCCAGCCTTAATGAGTCTATGAAAGGCTGGGAATGGCACAGGATGTAACAGCTAAGTATGAGGACCTCTTGTACTCAAAAACAGGTCTTTTACAATACTCTCAAATTTACCTGATGAAAAGCACAGCAATGGAGTTACCTGGACATGTACAAAAGGTAAACAATATTATTTCAGATATATGCATGCCTCTCTATTGCTACCACCACGTCACCTCCGTGGTGAGTGAACCACACTGGGCACAAGCACTGGGTGACTTCTCCTATTTTGGTTGTGCTGGCAGGAGCAGTGGCTCCCTGGGCTGTGCACCTACAGGCCATGCTCAGCCAGAGGCTTTATGAGGCAATTTTACTGCTCTCCATGTCTGTTGTGGGCCCAAGGACCTTCTCCAACCACTTGGAGAACTTCTGGGGCTGGACCACGTTGGAAGGATGTTTTCCTCCTATTAATTATTGTTACCACCAAAACTACATCTGCTCTTTAGCTTGAAAAGCCAATTCTAACCAATGTGTCCAATCTCTCAATTTAAAGCTGGGAAGAAAAATTAAAAGCAGTTTAACTTCACGAAACGTGTTTTGATCAAAATAGATTGTTTCATGGTGTTACAAAGAATATTTGAAAGACAAGGTTTTCTTGGAAATATCTGCTTTTAGTTGTTTCCCACAATAAAGTTTATTCTAACTTTGTGCTTATTTTCATGGTGGTGGGGAAATACAGCTGTGCTGCCCCTTCAGCAGAAGCCCTGCAGTTATGCCTGGCACATGATGAACTTACTGAATCTTCTGTAAATACTTCTTTTATTTATTTATAGCCACTTGATTAGAGCACTTCTGAACAAGCAGTAGCTCTTCCACTCTTATAATTTGTCCAAAAAAGACAACAAAAAGGTTCAGCTGCTTGGCTGCCAAGCAGAAAGGTCAAATTACTGACCTCTATTTTGGGGTATCAGTTACAGCCACCTCAGCACTCCCCTTTGCCTGCTGCAGTTGTCTTCTAAATATAGCTGCTCTTAGTTGCAGGATATTCTCTCCTTGTGTGCAATGACAATACGGTTCATCACTCCCCAAAAAAGCCCATCACAGGATACTGGCAGTATTTATCATTAAAAGTTACAGGCTCTGTGCTATCTTATTTATCAAGTGTTGACAGACTTTGATGCTGCTGGTACAGCCAAGTAAAGACAGAGCTGTTTGAACAGTTTAAGCTTAAAACAGCAAAGCTGGGCCATATAAGTTGCTCCCAATAAAGCTGGGTGAGTCACTCAACAAAATCTCAAGTCATTTTGCACAGAGAAATTAGGTCCGTAGATATATTCTACAGTAAAGATTATTTTACATTTCTTTCAATTGCAGGAGTACAAGCTGACCTGAAATATATGATTCAGACCAGGCAAAGAAATGGAGGACTGGAAAACAAGATCAAGACAAGTCCCCATGGAAGCAACTCACTTCCCCATGAGCCTCCCTTCCCCTCTAACACAGCAGATAGTGGGGACAAAGCCAACCCTAGAGCTGCATTCTGGCTTGGCCTATTTTTAGACACAAATGTGTAATTCATAAGAAAGTCTTGGGGTGTCTATTGGTTTGGGAAAACACAACACAACAGCAGGAGACTGATCCATCTTTCTTCAGGGAAAACCCACTGGTGTTTGCCAGCATCCCACAGCCTGGGGCAACCAGGGACTGAGCAACACATTCCTCCACAGTGGCCTCCCTTTCTCTCCTGCTACAGCAACACAAATATATAAAACTTCTGCTCCCAGAGGATCTTATCTTTGACTAATAACTAGAGGAATCCCTTAGTACCAACAGTTGTCTACAGAGCTCACCCTGTAAGGATAAACAGCAAGTGGTTTCACTGCCTGTCATCTGGGACAGGAAAGTTGGACTTGGAGGACAAAGATAAAAGTCTCTCAAAATATGCAAGGGATAAGTGAGAAAGTTTGGCTTGCACCAGGCATTTTTGACATTCCCACATCTCAAATGTCCACAGCTTAAACACAAACAAAATCAGTGGAGATTTAAAGAATTTTGACCCTATATTCTTCTTGCCTTTCATTTCAAAAAAGAGAAGCCAAAAGCCCCTCATGTACGTTTGCAGGCACAGGCACTCACCCAGCACCCTGGCTCAGGCCATCTTTCCATCCCTTCCAGGGGGATGAATCTCCCTGCTGGAGCCCAGCCAGGCTGTCCAGGGCATGTTGTGCTTGTTTTCATATCTGCAGTCTCAGCAGAGCAGTGAATAAGTGCTGTCAGGAGTGTTGAACAAACACTGTACTTGACTTTTCACTGGGCTCTTGTGGGCTCAGAACAAAAGCCTGGACCTGACCCCACAGAAACTTTGGGGCATGTCAAATCTGGATCCAGATCTGAAGCTTGTGGCTGGACTTCCATCTCTAGGGTTTCAGTTAGAGTTCAGTTCATAAACACTTCTATCAGGGCCTTTTTCTGCCTTACTCCACCATGAATCAGGAGTTGTTGCCATGAAATTAAGTTAGACCTGACCACAAGTGGGAATAGAATAGAATTTACTCATATCACCAGCCATGCCTTTTTGTTTTTTTATTTCTGGGTGTAATAGTCAGGGCCAGTGGCTTATATGTATGTACATGGTGGACACAGCCCTGGGCTAAAGCACAGTGATGCAATGGCAGGAGGAGCTGAAATTAAGTAGGACAAAGACTCAGCACAAACACACAAAGTGTTCAAAAGGGGATGTAAAAATCCATTTGCCTCCTCTGCCAAATGATCAGCACCAGCAGGGGTACAGGTACAAAGCTCCTGAGCTTTGCTTGTCATTCAGAGCAGGCAGGAGTGACACGTTTGAGACCTCACCAGGCAAAGTGCTGCTGTGCCATCAATGAAATAATAAACACTTGAACACAAATTAAGAAAAGCTGCCTATGGGCTTGTAACAGTAGAACTCCAAACCTGCACACCCTGCTCTGAGCTTATTGCTGTAGGAACCACTAAAGTTTTCCTGCTCCCTTCCCACGGAGGGGAGAATCTGAACTGGAAGATGCTCCCCAGTCTGCCACTAAAGCCCCGTGAAATGGTGAGCCCAGAGAGCCCAGGTTTATTTGGCACAGGTTTCAGGAGGTGATGTTATCACCCTTCCTTCTCCTCCTGGTTTTTTGCTGCTGGTGGTCCCATTCCCACATTATTTCCCAGCTCACTGAGGACTCTGTGACAGAGTCTAACAAGGACTTTATTCTTTGCTGATCATTTTCCTGGCATGATACCTTTTTAATGTTAAAATCTGTTAGGTAGACACTTCCTACAGCTAATGTAACACGCTTATGCCTTTCTTCTAGGATCCAATAGCTTCTCTGCATGCTTTAGTGTGACTGTTAATTACCACAAGTGCAGAGTATTATTTTCTATTCACAGAAGGAAAAGAGAAAATGAGCTGATGGTGGGGGGGAGCAACCACATATAAACCATCATTCAGTTTATCAGCCAACTTTTCACTAACCCTTTGCTTATTCAGTCCTTCAGGGGTTAATGAAGTCTCTTAGAAAGCAAAAGGTTTCCATCTGTAATTGGATCCTTTGTATGTGCTTTCCGCTATAGGAATCAACTTAGCATTGACATCCTCGTAAAAATTTCCATTAGATCGAGGACTGAATGCCCACTAAGGCTCTGTGTGGTTTTGCAATTGATTCACTGAATGAAATCTTATCTAAAATCTTTTTATTTTATGCTATTATGGGCACAAGGGAAAATAGTGATGTAAAAATTTTCACTGCCTAGTTAATGCACAGTGCCTCTTGGAAATGGCCTTCAGGTTGGCTAAAAAGATTGCCATTTCTATTTCCCACTATTTTGTTTCATATTACCAGTAATTGAAAAATGTTTCATTTCTTACTAAGTTACATATTGACACTTTGAATTGAATTCAGGGCCTTTATCTTTAATCTTCTCATTAGATCACTTCAGAGAGTGGCTCATTCTGTCGAGGGCAGGAAGGCACAGTTCATCAGCTGCATCTTTTTCAGCAGGAGAGAATTTTCACCAGGCACATGTAAGACTGTTCTTGTGCTTTAAAGATGTAAAAAGCAGTCTGGCCATGAAGAAGCTACGAATCAGACCTTATATTGCCAATTTCCCTGCAGTGGTGGTGCTCTCCAGAGAAAGGTAGGTCAAAATATTGTTCATGAAACTGTCAAATCTTTTACTTCTTTTAAATGCTGCTCAGTCAAGAACAGGAAGAACTGAAGAGGAGGAACATTTTGTCTTTAAGATCTGCAAGTATATATGTATTAGTTACTACGACATCTCTTCCTCTTTATATGCTGTGAAGAATAATCACCCAAACCAAACTCAGAAGTGCTGAACTGAGGAATTATCTAAATACTTTGCAAATACTTTTTATGTTCTCCCAGCCATGCAGATTTAACATTCCCATCCATCTGCTGGAGCCACAAAGAGAACCAAATACTTACAGCAAGTACTTAGGAGTGCACAGAGCCATTAGCTGGGGCAGAAACACGTGTACAACACCTGCACACTCACACCCTGTGCACAGCCACTCAGACACACTAAATGCAAGCACGTGGCTTGTGCATAAATATCTACACTCAGACACAGCACATGGACATGTGGTCTGCATGTGGTTCCTACCCACACAGTCTGTATCTGAAACAGGCTGATTTTCCTTCTCTCTTTACTGGTTTTACCAGGTTTTGCCTGGGAACATCTCGTGTCCCAAGAGTAGCTGAAGCATCCCTTACTCTGAGCTAGAAGACATTTGGGCCACTAGTGAGACCCTCCTGATTTAAGCAAGAGATCCTCACGGTCTGCTCTTGTGCACATCACAAAGTAGACAGGAATAATAGCAACAAAAATATTAATAAAGTTTGCTTTTGCTTTCCTGCCTCTCATTTCAATTGCTTGAGGTCTTTGCAGTGCACAGAAATGAAAATAAAACAGTCCCTTGCCCTAGTGCTGGAGGGAAAGCAATGGAGCACCAGAGCAACCAGGAGCAGTGTAAGGCTGTGCCAGCCTGGAAAAAACTGCACATCCCAGGGTGTGAAACGTGCCCTGTCCCTCGGACTGGAGGCAGTTAATGGAAAGAGAGCAGCCCCAAGCTGTGTTCATGATGTGTGGAGAGCAGCTCCAAGACACATTTGTGATGTCTGGATGATCCCTGCCTGCCCAAGCTTCTCCACAGGAGGAATCTCCACTTTTCATGCTATATGGTTCTCTACACAACACTTAAAGATAATTGGGAAATACCCTAGTAATGCCATGTTGTCAACTATCCAAGCATTTATTTCAAGCTGAGCTGGCTGGAAATGTTCTAAAATTTTTCTCTGAAAAAGCTGATTTCCTAATATTTTTAGATAACCTCAAATTTTTCTTTTTTTTTTAAATATTTTGGATTTCAAAATTAAAGTGTTGACCTTTTACTTGGAGTGTGATGACTGCTCTCCCTTTCCTCTGCATTCCCTCACCTCCTAAGTGCAAAAACATGAGAAAGTAGAACAAGATAGCAGGAAAGGAAGGATGCAAAACCAAACAAAGTCAGAACCAAAACCATAATTTCAAAATAATTTTTCTTGGGTTTATGTATTTTCTACTGAAGATGCCAAAGCCAGTTCCTTTTCACAAAACAATTTTTAGAGTTATATTAATGAAAATAGTCATTTTTCCTAACAACTCACATCTGGCCTGAGTAATCCTGAAGGCACCTGACATTAGATGAGCCATGGGACCGTTGGCTCAGCAGTGATATTTGTCATTAGTCCAGGAAGAAACCTCAAACTGGCAGAATTTTCATTCTCCGCATACGCGAACACACACAGTGTGACCACAGGCTGGAAACTCCCCAAGACAACAAATGAGCTGAATCCCAGATTTCATTTCAAAGCCAACCTCAGAGTTTCCATGGCGAGCTGAGCCCTCCAGCCTTCCATCCAGAAATCAATGAGGTGACATTGGCAGAGAATAAAAATGATGTAGTGACGAAACAGGGCCCTGAAGTGCTTTGCAATGACATTTTAAAAACTGAATACCATGCAAAAAAAAGAATGAAGTCAAATGCCCCTTAATCTCCATAACTCTGTAGTGGCACAGCCTAATTAAACCCTAGGCCTTCTGCCAAGTGAGGGCCACACCCACTGACAAAGGATGCCCTGTGATAGACATTATAAGGTGACCCCCTCCACCCCAACATCTGTGTTACTGCCCTCAGCTCTAATGAATGCACGTGCTGGAAGAATGACGGGATTTCCTACGAGCTCAAATTCACCCCATAAAGCTCAAAGCATTGCTAATGTTTCTGTCTGTCCCGCTCAAATCCCATCTCTGGATCAGACACGCAGAAGAAATGAGCTGGACCCCTCGACTGAAGCTCTGTGCAGTTCCCTTAATATAAATCTAATGCAGAAATAACAGCAATTTATAACTTGGGCAGCCAGAAAGCAGTGAAATGGAGCAAGCAGCCAGTTAATGGCCTCAACAGTGCTTCTGAGACTGAAATGCAATTTCTAGCCCCAGAGGGTGCTTTTGGGAGAGCAATCCCACCTTGCACACATTCCTACTGCACACCATTCCTGCCCCTGGCACACAGACCTGCTGAGGCTCACATTCCGAGCATGAAGCTCTTCCCTTTGGCTGCGGTCTCTTCCTCATCCACCTGAGCAAACCAGGGGCAAGGAGAGGTGCCATAAGGAAGGGGACCACACTGCTAAAATTCCTGTCTGAGGCAGCAGCTTCACTCAGCACCCTCTGTCCCATCACTGGACTTCTGGGGACATGCCTGTCACACACTTGACAGCATTTCCCTGCTATCCCCACCCCTGCCTCTTGTGCAGCTGAAGAGCTCTGCAATATTACACCTCAAAGATCAGTAATATTAATGAAATTATGACTAAAATGGCCATCTCTCTGCTGAGGAACCCCTTGCCCGTAAGGATTAAATGCCCACCTGGTCTTACTGGGCATGATACCAATAGGAGACAGCTCTGCTTGTTTCAGACAGAAGAGGACATATTTGTCCTTCTCTCATGTATTTACCAGTGAACATTTCTATTACTCTGCATTCTCACTTTCAGATCATAAATGCCCCATATTGTGCTAGACACTGTTCAAATACCTTGCAGAGAAACCTTAGAAAGAATAAACAATAATAAAAATGTGTTAAAACACACCCCTGCTTGCAGTAAAGATCCATAGTCACAGACCACCCCAACACAAAGGTCTCACAATCCAGTCTGAGACATTCCCCAGGTCACACAGCAAGTCAAGAATGGACCAGAGAAGATTCTCCTCCTTCAAGTCAGGGAACACCCCCACCCAGCCAGCCCATGTTGCTGAGAGCTGTCAAAAAGTCAGGCTCTCTGCACCTTTTTGAGGAAGGACCAGTCTGCAGCAAGCAAAGATGAGGGCAACAAGACAGCAAAGAGGAAGCAGGAGGGAAAACTGGCTGGAGGGGTCACACATGCAGACAGGACCATCAGTGGGATCATTCACTGATGGACACACCAAATGCATCCTTATCCTATGAATATTTTGCAGTACAGAGATTTTCAAAGCTGTTTTGGAAGCTTGAGCCCCAAGTATATACCTGAGTTTAGCTCAGTTGGTTAGAGCCTGGTGCATTATTATGCCAGGGCTGTGGGTTTGATGCCTGTCTGGGCCATTCACTTAAGAGCTGGAATCATTGGTCCCCGTGGGTCCCTTCCAACTCAGACTATTCTGTGATCTCTTTCAAAGGTTTTCTTTTAAAGCAAACTTCCTCACCTGGTTTGGCAAAATCAATGTGCTTCACAGGGAGGTGCTCCCAGGCTCCTTCTCTCTGCACCTCTTGGGGGATAGAGGGCACTGGGGGGGCTGCAGAGGAAGGAACAGCCCACAGCACCCAGCCAGGTCGTCTTATTGCCAGGAGTGGGGCCCTGGGGCTGAAAAAGTAGGAACCTGTAGCTGGAAAGCAGTAAAGAGCCGACTTCTGTGCTGGCACCTCTTCAGCAAGAAGAGAACACGTACCCACAGGCCACACTGCTCATGATTTACACCGACGTGAGCGAGATCAGAACCAGGCCCCTGTGCTTTGTCATGACAGCAAACACGACAGGGAGCTTGGCCTCTCCTCCTCGGGGGATGTGCCTTCCCCACGCCTCTGTGGGACCAGCACAATAAATAATGCATTCCTGGTAAAGGAGGTCCAAGGGGCTTTCCATAAACAATTCAGGGTTTCTCCTTTAAAAACCTCTGGAATAGTTTCTTAATGCCCGAGCCATGTAAGTCATTAGGTTTCTGTCAGTGTGCTCAATGCATATGTATGTGCCAGAGACCAGAATCCTGGTGGAGTCTGTACTGTAGGACATCTATAAAAGAAAATTGCAGTTAAAGTGTCCAAAACAATGATCTGTGGGTGGTCCTCTGGTTAGCAGATGGGTTTTTAGAGTGCACATATAGCTATTAGTAACAAACACCTCCTTGGTTTTGTCTTGGTAGCCTTGCATGTGAAGAAAAGTTAGTGCACAGAGGATTCATTGCCTACAGATTAGCAGTTCATGTGTCTTTGTTGGACAGGGTGTGCAATCCTATCTAGGCAGGTCTGAGAGCTCTAACAGCATTCTCACTGGAAATGGAGCTGCTTGTAGACATTTATCAGCATAAAATAACAAATAAAATCTGACACATGTGCTCTCACATGGCATAATGTCTTCCATGTGAAGCCAAACCAGGACAGGTAGGGTGAAAAAGGAAGTTAAAACTCCCTCTTCCTTAGATCCATGGAGATCCATGTTCCCAATCTCCCTCTCTGTCCACTCTTGGGGAAGTGGGCACTGGGAAAGAATAGCCCACAGCACCCAGCCAGGTCATCTTATGGCCAGGAGTGGGGCCCTGGGACACTGCTCTGGGGCTGACAAAGGAACCTGTAGCAGGAAAGCAGCAAAGAGTCAACTTCTGTACTGCCCACATTATGTGCCAGCCCTGCTGTTACTGCCCCACGGACACCTTTACACCAGAAAAAAATCACTGAACAGTACAAAGGGTAACAAAGAGTTTGGAGCTGAAGCTCTGCTATTTCCCCTGAGAAAACACTGCTGTGTTATAGCTCTGACCTAGTAGTGGATGGCTTCATAGATCATCTCTGACCAGCTCATAAAGAGCCAGTCGCCCCCAGACCCAGGAGCTGGCTGTGCCATATCACTTTCTGACCATAATTACACATTAAAGAGAATATAATGAAAGATATTTTGCAAAAGCTTAAGAAATGAAGCAGATGACAGGCTTCTGGAGGAACTGGAGCTGCCTGCCTATGAAGGCTCACACCTGCTGGGGAGAGCCAGGAAGGAGGGAGAAGGGTTTAACCCACACGTGCTCCCAGCTACACGGCTGACAAGTGGCCACAGCATCCCCCAAATCCTCTGCACACCGGGGCACAGCCAGGACTTCCCTGTATGTGATGAGAAGATGGGGCAGATACACCAAGCCCAGTTGTTCTGCATTTTCACGTAGAAACATTGCCTTTCACAGGGCTTTAGAAAATTGAACTGAAATTACCAACCAGCCTCTTGAAATTTTCGTTCCTGCCTCTGTAGTTCTTTGAAGAGTAAAAATTACCTGGGTAAAAATTAACTGATTCCAGTGTAGGGTTCACTGTACAGAAAATCAGAGATTACTTTACCTCTTTTGGCTTTAATCGTTAATTAGGCCACAAGGACCATTGTTGGAATGGGACAATTAGGCCAAAAAAGTACTGAAATTATGAATGTTCTGAAACATTCCCTCCAAAGTGAGTTAGTTCATAAGCACTCCAAGGAACATGATGTTTCATCCTGCAGACCATGTCTTAAATTTTCCATCTTGGTCTAAATCCTAGAAGAAGATGTCACCAGTCAGTTCTGAGAAGTGAGGGTGTCATTAGCATGTTGTTTTAATTGTGTTTTAAATATTATATTAAACAATTTTTTGTACATTTCCTAAGAAGAGTCTTCTTTCATGAGGTGTCCCAAGTCTCATGTCAACTTACTGTGGCTCAGATGTGTACGTGAAATCCAATTAGCACATTCCAAACTTCATTTCCACTGAAACACAATCAATTGTAACTTATTTTTGAATCATGCTGCTTTCTCTAATTGTTAGCTCCAGCCTCTGCTGAATAGGTGGTTAAGCAAATTATTCCATCTCACATATGAAAATTGTGCTATTTATGCTGGCAGCTTTCACAGTTACTGATGAGGTTTCTTGAGCTAATGAAATAATAAAAACACAAAACAGATTTACCTTTCTTAATAAGGAAAAAGATAATGAACTAAAATTAAAATTGAAACTCTCACTATACACAGAGTTACTGTAATATCGTTTCTGTTTTAAATTAATGCCCTTGCTTTTTTATTTTATTTTTTACATGCCAGTGACAAAGCTAGTTAAAAATCCACTTCAACCATGGTAATGTAAGGATGCTGTTACTTTATTGCATTTTTTATAATATTATGGCACATGCAGTTTTGGTGACTTTTCTGTGTGATTAGGCATACACGAAGAAAGGGCAGCACTTTGATTAGACTCTCTGCTGGGCTTCATTGGAGGGCAAAAGGGGGAGGTGGAGGAAAGCAGCTTTTGGTCACCTTTGCAACCCTTCTATCCATGCCTGGATGCTGGGCTCCCGCTTTCCTGGTGCAAATCTGCTGGGATTTGTATTGCTGGAGCCCTGCAACACAAGCCAGGTTCCTCACTCACCCACTGCCCTGCTCTGCTTCCCAGGCCGTGCCTGGGATACGGCTCAGGAGGAAGCTTTGGCAAGGAGAAAGCGCAGCTTAAAAACTCCATCTGCTCACCCCGGGGCCAAAGACGGGAGGGAAACTCCGTGTGCTTGTGTCATCTGCCTGGCAAAGCCTTCTTGCTTCCTCTAGTTTGCACACTCGGGGTTTGAAATGGCCTGGCAGTGCTGCTTCACTCCCTCCTTCGTGGCCCCCACGGGGAGGTCAAGGCCTGGCTCTGTGGGACTCCAGCTAAAGCCAGGCTTGGGCTCTGGGTTGAGCCCAGAAGGAGCCCGGTCGCTGTAACAGGAGATACCTCCTGGCACAGCTTCAGAGCTGGGACACTACAAGTATGCAGTCCCTCTGGTTTTGAAATATGTATTTCCAGAGCTGAGCACCATTGGTTCTCCATGCAGAGAGATCTTGGCTGGGAATACAAAATCTGAGAAATCTGGTATGGGGCAACTGTTGGGACACATCGGTGTTCCTGTCAGATGACCCAGACAGCAGGTCTAGGAGATGCTCCATGCATCCATGCCATGTGGTTGGAGCTTTGCAGGGTTAGCAGCTGGATCCTGAAATCAATCATTCCTCAGACTCTTGTCTGGTAGGAGTTTCTTGAAGGACAGGACAAAGAAGAGGAGCACCAGCAGAGCCCAGTGCCAAGGGACCTGGCTGCCCGAGGGCCCCAGTGCTGGCACATCAGGTCATGCCCTTTCTTTATTGTATTAGTGGGTGGCTGCTAAAACCCCTCAGGCTCCCTCTCCCTCACTGAGCTCTCAGCTCACACATCCCTTCCCATGCTGCAGCACCCTGTTTTCTCCTTAGCATAAAACAATTATACACTTCTGTCAATAAATGCCATGCCATGAATTAGCAGCCCTGCTGGCTCTCTGCCCACTACTGCAGGAGGAAATGGCCTCATAAATATTTGTGCAAGACATCAATAAATTTGAAGTGTTGACTTGAGTACTCAGCTTCCCTATCTGAGACCTGGAGCAGAGCTTCCGGAGTTCATGTGTTTCTGCCGCGAGAGGCCAGAGCTGGAGGCCAGCGATACCCCCAGGATGCTGAAACTGGAGATGGAGAGAGAAACCCCATATAAACTCCTTTTGCAAAGTCCCTTCTTGCTACTGATCCTGGTGGAAAAGGTCCTTGCAATTCAGACAGGGGAGGTTTGGAGAGAAGTAAAGGGTTCCATTGCTGCTCCTCACTTTTTCTGATTCTTTCCATTTCCCAATTTTTACTGGTCCTGACCACAAAAACACCATTGTTGTAGGGATTTACATGGCCAGTGAGCTGGGAAACACTCTCCAGTAAAGGTGTTTTAGGCTGTGCACAAGCACCAGGGGAGGATGGGTCACTCTGAGTTTACTTTGGGCTATAAAGCCTCAGGACACAGGAGCCCCCATGCACTTCTGACATCAGTGCAATTTAATCTGGGCTAAAAATACTTTTTTGACCTACTTAGGAAACCACTTTACAAAGCTTAGTAGATATTGGGAGTGAAGTAAAAAAGATATTTATTAATCCACTCACATATTCAGGTTTGCTAAGGCAATTGCTTTATCTCTTCATATTCTATATGTTAAGACACGGTTGCTGAAACACAGACCTGGAGACACTCCCCACCCCACCATGGGTTAGCAGTGGCACAGCCAGACGTCATTCAAGGCACCATTTGCTGGTGACCAGGGTGGCCCATGGGCCAGCCCACTCTCCACAGGGCCCCATGGCTGGGCCAGCAGCTCGTGCTGGTGCCATTCCCAGCAGCAAACAGCCACTTCTCCTGCCAACAGAGCATTCCTCTGTAACAGGGGCCCTGGTTATGCACTGGCTTTGTGCTCATGGATTATTCCCAGGTTGGTGTTTTCCCCAGTCCAACCTGGCATCCCCAGTTTCTGCACTGGAATTTGCCATTTCACTTCAGCCAGGAGCTCAACATCATATTCCCTCTTCCCTGTTGGGGCTTGGCTGCAGATTATTCTTTTTGTGTTCTTTCCAACACAAGAAAGAGAGCTTTTTCCCACCCACAAAAGAGGAAAACCAGGATGAAGGACAAGAATTTCTCTAAGTTTGGGGAAGTCTTTTTGTTATTTTGCAAGAGGACAAGGGCTGGTATGCAGCAATTGGGCTTGCTCCCCAAGTTCTGCTTCATGAAATGAATGTTTTAGAGAAAAGGCAAAGCACTGTTGGTGAACTGAGACTCTGAAAGGGCTGTAGAACTGCTTTTTGGGTAGATGTGTGTACCTCAGCTGGGTTCACAGCCAAGATTTCCCCATCAGCAACCTCATTCTCAGCATCTCCCCGCCTTCATCAGCAAGAGTTCAACCCCACCAGTCAGTCCTTCTGGATTTAAAACGTGGATATTTATGACCCTCATTCAGATAAATGTTACAACAAATTGGACAGCTACACTGAAATTGCAACTCTAATAAAATCAACCTAATACAATGACTGAAATAGTGGCAGACAACTGAGAACTCCCAAAAATCACGTATCTTAAGTCTGCAAACAGGCATCAAGCATCACCAAACTACTCAGAGAAGAGGGTAAGATGGCATTTGTTTTACCATCTACTTTACCATCAGCTAGGTAGTTACCATCTACTGCCTTCCTTACAGTGGTTTTCTTTACCCTGTTAAATATTTTTATTTTGTTTTCCAAAGAAAAGTGGTGTTGCAGAGCAATAACATTCACGTACTGAGGGAGAACTGCTGACTAAGGGGATTTATGCTGGCAACATTGCACACAAATGTTATTTTTCAGAGGGAAAAAAAAAATGTATGCCACACCTCCTTGGCCATGGGAGATCACTCTCTTGACAGGGAACATGTTCAGCCGAGCTGATGGGACAGACTCTCCCCCAGCTGCTCGGAGGGGTTACTGGCACCGCACCTGCAGCAGCTTCCTGGAGTTCACCACTCGGATCCCGGTGCCAGACCACAGAGAAAGGCAGAAAAGGGCAAGAACAGCCAGATATTATGTCTAACTATCGTGACTCACTGGGGCTCCTATTCTCAATTTGCTGTGACCTTTAGAGTGGTGGAGCTGATACTGAGCAAACAATGCAGCTCCCTGCTCGCTGGGAAGCCCCGGCTCCTGCCCTCTGCCTCTCTCCGAGCTGTTTTCCTGGTCCTGCCAGCCCCACACACCACCCAGCCCGGCTGGAGGAGCAGGGATGACACACCAAGTCATTTTGATTTGTGGCACCTCCCCGAGTAAGATGTGCAAAATAAAGACAGATGGTAATGGATAAACTCCAGCAACTGTGGAGCTGCCATCAGCAGGAGCTCCCACACTGTGCAGAGTGCCCTCAAATGAACCTCCCTGTGGCCCTGAGTCCCTGTAACACAGAGATACTGCAGCCCATCTTTTAGTAACAACTTCTGTGCCTTTTACTGTTTTACCATCTTGGTTTGTTTTCTTTTTTTTTTTTTCCCAGCCTCCTGACCTTCCTCTTAAGAGCCACCACTTTCACACAGCTGTTCTGCAGCCATCACTGTCCGAGTTAGTGGTGGTGCCTTGGCCAAGCAGAGAGGCCTCTCACCTTCAGGATCTTTGTGGGAAATCTCCTTGTGAATCCAGGCTTCAAAAAGCCACGGGAGTTGCCATGTTTTAAGTGTGTTCCCATCACGAAGCACTGAGGTGCTGATTCCTCGACATCATTTTCTCCCAGGACTTTTGCAGTGTCACCAAACCGTGCTGAACCTCAGCAGAAGGGTCCCGGTGATAATCCAGGCACCTTTCTGCTATGGGGCAGTTTGGCTTCTCTTTTCATGTTACCTCTGAGCTCGGATGCCTGAGGTCTGCAGCTGACACGTGTGTTATTTCATCCAAAATAAATGCAGGCACAGCAGTGTTTTCTGATGCCTGTTTCCTTAAACATATCAATAGCAATTGACCACTGATGGACTTTTCCAGCAATGACAATAAGAGGCAAAAATAACCAAAGAGCAAAACCCATTCTGGGGTAAAATTTTTATAAGGTATCGCTGTGGTTTTGGATTCCTGTTATTTTCAAAAGTAATTTTTTCCATCATGGATTCAGGTCAGTTTTGAAGAAGAATCCTTCCTTGCTTATATGCCTTTGCAATTGCTCCCTTCGGCTTTCAAAGGTCATTTCAGCCCCAGGTACACAGGAGGGAGAAAACGGGGAGGGTTTCATGTAAATTATAAAATCTGAGCCTTTTATGAAAAAAAAATATGGAAATGAACAATACAACGAGGACAATAACCTTTGTGGGGTTTTAGTGTGATTATTATCAGTGTGGAGGGCATGACAAAGGAAATCCCACACTTTTTTTCAAAGTCCAGCAGAGAACAACGTGGGTCTCCCCAAGTCAGCTCCCCGGCCCACCTGAGGCTCAGTTAAAGCCCCTGGTAGTCTTAATAGCAGATTTCCAAGCCACTCTGGTGAAAGCAAAGAATTTTCTCATATGTGCAAACATACCTGACGATTGGCATAATCCCAACGAACACACATTAGGTCAGTTAAAATATTCCAGTGTATTGACATTAATTCCACAGCTCAGACCCAAGATCATGTTCTCATTTGTCCAAATAACAGAGCATTTAAATATTTAGTTCAAATATAAAGACTTTTGGCTTATGTATAGAGGAGGTGTGTGGGGGGGGAAATCCAGGGGACAAAAGTTTTCCTTGTAGCATGCACAGTGCTGATTTCCAAACCCTGGCAGCCACGGCACGACACAGCCACTGCAAACGTCTGGCCAAGACAAATCTATAAAATTTGCACTGAACCTACACCCCCCCCATGCATGAAAGTCTAATAAGCCCAGGTACTTTCTGCCTCTCCAAACAGTCGAGCTACAGAGGTTTCCCCACGGATTCTAGCAGGGCCAGGGGCATGGAGACTTTATTATGTAACAACCCACATTATTTAGTGAAAATCTGGAATGTGCTTTATTAGTTGGGCCTTTTGTTTGGTCAGGAAATACCTCCAGACAAATGTGATGACACAGGCATTTTTAATTTGCCACTTCACGTTCAGAGCAAATTAGGTGATTTTGCTTGTTATTCCCTCCATGAGAAGCGACAGGCTGCCAGGTTAGCAGTTCCCCTCAGAAGCTCTTGATGACATTACAGACACACAGAGAAAGCACGAGCACATCAGAACGAATTAAGATCACCTCCCTTGCCTATAATCTGAAACACTCCATGTGGTCTCTCTTAGCATCAGTCCCAAATGCCAATGCACTGGAACAGCATGTGCAAGTGGTTGGAGGTAAGGGGAGGAGAGGTCAAATTCTGTGTGCTTCATATGATCAAATTTGTGGTATTAAACCAACAATTACCAGCGAAGTGGTGAGTGAAAAACAAACGTCCTATCTATTACCCAATTTCAAATGCCAGTGTGATGCCCCCAGGACTCTCAGTCCTCAGTTATTTTTTTGACACATTTGGTAACGTGTCAAGTCTTAATACCTGCTCTCAAATGGAGTTGGGTTTTTCCATTTGTGAGCTCGAAATCATTTTCATTTCAGAGCAGACTCAGAAAAAGGCTAGTTAGACTGCTGCTGAAGTATAACTGGGGGATGTGTTCCTCTGTGGATTACACTTCTGCTTAGGACAAATTGGAAAAAACATAGGAGAAATGATGTTAAGTGCAAAATATTTAATCTTGACTGAATATCACTGAAGCAGCTCAGTGCAGACCCAAGGGGAACACTGGTAAAGAAAGCGGAGAGGGGGTGGAGAGCAATCCTAATTTTCTTACAGTGAGGACTAGGAGCTGAAATGTGGCCAGCATAGGAACATGCACTTTTGCTGGACTTCAAGTCAGATAATAAAAGAAAAAATAGAGATTATGTAGAGCTGGGTAATAAAAGAGGCAGCAGTGGTGAGTCTGCACCGGCAGGTTTTTTGGCTGGCGGTTTAATGACCGAGCCTGAAGATCTGCCAAGAGGAGCCGAGCGGGGCTGACGCAGCTCCTGGGGTTTGCTTAAAGAGGGGGAGCAGCAGTGGAGGTCTGCAGGCTGCAGGCTGGCCGTGCTGAGGGGGTGGGAGCCCTGCACGGGACCTGCTGCTCGATGCATTAGCGGTGTGGGACCCCTCAGTCCTCCCCGGGAGCAGCGAGTGCCGGGTGTTTGTGGGGGCTGGAGGACACCGGGCGAGCCCTCCTCGGCTGCACGGAGCTGTTTTATGGCCAGGCAACGAGGGACGGCTGGGATTTTGAGGAATACCAGGTGTGTGTGTCGGAGAAACCGATTTCCACGTCGGGAAAGCCTCCGGCGCTCGGGCCCCGCTGCCTGGCTGGCCGGGTGGGTGGCCTTTGGCCTGTCACCACCATCCCCAGGAGAGCAGGAGAGCTCCCCTGAGCAGGCACCTGAGCCAAATGCCACCTCCTAATGGGGCTCAGAGCTTGTATATGGCACTTTCCCCCCAAACTGCTCCATAGTTAGGCACCTGAAAGGGTCAGTGAAACTCAGGTTTCGACATGTGAGGAATAATCCAGCTGCTCTCTACACATGTATTGGAGAAGTACTTCCACAGACAGTTTTGGGTGCATTTCTGCCCAGTGGCTTTGTATGCTGTTATCACAAACACCTCAGCGGTGACTGGGTAGAGGTGAAATGTTAGTGATTTTTTTTCCTTCAGGTCAAGCGAATTCAGGCTGTGTTTGTAATCACTACATGCAGTTTTCAGGTGCTGGACGGTCACTGACCCTAAGAAGCAAAATGTCATTTCAGAATTCATCCCAATCCCAAAGAGATAATCCCATCATCTCACTAGCAAGGCACGCTTCCTCAAAAGCCACCTCAGCAGATGAGACACAGGCAGTCTGCAGACACTTTCCTTCAGCTCTCAGACGTGCATGGTCTGCAAGTCAGCAAGCACCTGCTCCTCTTCCTTCTGCTAGACAAGGTTAAAATACAGGAAATTCCATTCTTGGATCTTTTTTTCCCAGGCTTCTGATGAATAACCTTAATTTTAAAGCAAGAAGAAGCACCAGATGTATGTTTGGACATACCTGCCCTGCTGTCACCATGCCACCACCAGTGGGAGGTGAGCACTCGCTGCTGACTTTGTCTGCCCTGATGTGTTTTGAGCCCATGTATAATTGCTGAGAAACCCTCTCTACCAAAGAGTCAGAGGAGACTCTTTCTTTGTGTTTCTTTTTGCTCAGAAGGGGCTGAAGCAGCAATCTTGACTTAAAGGCTGACTCTGATTGGAAAATAAACAACTATAAAGTACAATAAATCCCATTGAAGAGTCCAGTCAAAACATCCCAATGAACAGTTAATGCTCCACTAACCAGCTCCAGATGTCACAGCCTTGTCTGGCAGTAATTGGTTGACGGGAGAGTAAGGAACTGTGTAACCTGAAGGAAATCTCTACTTCTTGCACTTGAGATGAGTTGCTAAGGCAGAAAATGGTTGGGATTTGTTGTGTTTCCTAATTTCCAAACTGCAGAGGAGTCACAGGTACACTGTGACAGGACACTGCCCAATTTTAGGGTCCTTTAGGCACCTCACAAGAAGTTTCTCAAGAGCACGGAGCTGCCTTTGAACATCTGATGTTCCTCCGTTCCCAAACTTTTCTGGGTTTATTTGTTTAACCAGAGGACATGCCCTAGCAGATTGCAGCTAAGTTCTTAGATAAAGGTAGTTGCAAGTTCCAGCTGGAAGTGTCTGAAGCACCAAAATAAAATAAAATAAAAAACACAAAAAAAACCCCCCAACAATATACTCCCCCCAAAAAAACCCAAAAACCCACCGAAGAAAGCAGTTACTTTCAATTATAATAAAAACACATAAAATCAGAAGACTGGAGATGAATTCAGAAGCAGAAAATAGATTTTTAAAATAGGATTAGACTGGTGCACCATAATTCCTACAGGCTGGAAATTCCAGAACTGCCTGCATGACTGCATTGACAGGGGACATACAAAGTGGCTAACCAGGATTTTCCAATTTTTTTTTAGGTATATTTGACAGGATCATGTTATATATTCTGTGTAATACTGCAAAGCAACATGTGTGCCTGAAGATGTCTTCTCCCTTTTACTGGAATACTTCCCAGTTCCATGATTGTTCACACATTTACTTACATCATTTAACTTCAAGCAAAGGTGTCTCTTGGCTTCAGAGGCTTCCATGACATCAAGAATTACTACTCATAATTCATTTTTGGGGTTCTAGTCATATTCTGAGCATGTAGAAGGAGGTGCTGTGAAAGACCTTCCTAGAAAGTTACTTAATAAGATTCTGTTAAAAAAAAAATACTGTTCATATTCCTTAGCATTTTAGATTAGTCTGTACAATAATTTTATCTTTAATAAAAAAATTTCATCAAATGACTTACATTAATTTTAATAAACATTTCCCTTAATGTCACTGACACGTTGTTCATATTTTGTAAGACCATTTTAGAACTATGTAAATTTGCATGCCAAAGTCTGATGCTGAGCTTCTGCTCACTTATATATAACTGATTTCTTTAGTGCTTGTAAATAAAAAACAAACCAAAAAAACCCCCAAACCAACAAAAACCAAGCCTACAATCTGTTTCTCAATTGTCAAAACCATTTTTTCAGTGGAGCATCTGTCTGGACACATTCAGCCATATCTTTCACTCCTGATCTGCAAGGGAATAGCACGGGATTTGAAACACAGTAGACGCTTGTGCAAAGCATGAACAATGAAAATTACATCCAGCCTTTAATCCAGGGGATTCTGGGCTGAGCTCAGCCTCCGTGGATATACATATCCATTCTGCATTTAGTTCCACATATTGGAAGACTGGATGTTTCCCTAGAAGAGTCACATGGGAGCAAAAGTGGGATTAAGTGGCTTTCTCTCCATGTTTGGCTATTAGCATTACACATGTAATATGCAGGCACACAAGCAACTGTGCTGCACAATTGTCAGCACTGAAACCCATTTCTTCCAAGACACCAGAAGGTCTCACGTTTCATGTACTGCCTTTATTTTCTTCATGGCCTTGGGAGAGAATGGGTGGAAAAGAAGCAGGAAGTTAATCACACACATTCAGAACTGGAAAAACTTCAGTAAGTCTTCCTCCTTCAAGCCTGAGTGAAGGACTGTCTCCTGCCAACAGGACTCTGGGTGTAAAACTGCTTCCTTCACCAAACCTCTCCTTTTGTGTTTTTAAAACTGCCAGAAGCTGACCTGGCTTTGGCAATGGGGACACAGTGGAGGGTTTCCCTGGATGCTGAACGTGTACCAACATAAATAAAACCACCCCCTTGCTGGTATGAGGCAGCTCCTGTTTGAAACCTCATAGAGACTGAGGACCAAGCAAGGTCCTCCAAGGACCATCTCCTCTACTTGGTCTATAATTTGGCTCCTTGAAGGTCTCAGGCTGGTGCCTCTCACCAGCAGGGGTTGGATCTGTGACCTCAACACCAACAGGAATTTGTTGAAAAGCATAACGTGTGAAAGTACCAGATTCAAGTAGATGGGTATTGAATTGCTCACTGTGGGGGAAGGGAATCAAATTTTCTGGTCAGTTTTATCTCAAAAGTTCCTACAAAGAAACTGTGGGACATTAGGAAGAAAATGCCTGTGGAAGTTAAATTTCTGTTTCCATTAGTTAATTAGATAAAACTGGATAAATTCTGAAAAAGGTTTGTCATGCAAGTGCAGAGAATCAGTGCTCACTGACATCTATCATTGAATGTCTCTGTTTATCACTAACCACTTTAGAGCACTAAAAAACATCTTTAAAAACCAGCCTTCGACTTTGGCAGCAAAGTTGTCTGTTAAAAGAAACTGTTAACATTCAGTTGAGTGGCATTTGGAAGAGAACTGGCAAAGCAAACTCAAGGGTTAATGAAAGTAAATGAGATAATCCTCATTGATCCCCCATAATCCCCGTGGTCTGAGTGCAACTGTCAATCACTGGGAGAGACTTTTTCCTAATCTATCCCTCTGTGAATAGGTCATTCCAAACTGAATATACTTTATACACAGACACATATTCAAACACACACACAGATGCTGAACATATAAGAAAAAAACCTAGCAGAGTAAATTCCAGAATGAAGAGGAAAATAAAGCGTAGCTAAAAATATGGTGCATAAATTTAAAAAATATAAAGTTTCTTTTACTAGTTAAAATATATTCCAGCTGTCTCTTCTTACTAACTCACTGTTTCCCATGTAAGCTGGTAGCAACTAATGAATCTGTAAAATCCCTCCTCCATAAAGGAGGAAAGACCGTTCCCATAAAATTAAAACTTACTGTTTAACAGATTGACCTAAGCAAAATATGGCCTGGAACATAAGAGAAATTATTTCAGTCTTTTTCAGAAACTACTGACATAGAAATGTATGAAATTCAATGATGCCATATCTGAGGTTCAGAGGACATGTTGCAGGAGGAGCAGGGTGTGTGAGAGAAGGGCACAGAGAGCTGTGCCCACGACGTGTCCTGGCTGCCTTCAGGCACTTCTTTGGCCCTTCCCTGGCAGTGCCAACCCCCCAAAGTTTTCTCTTCTTTTGGGAAGCACATCATTGCAGGGCTGTGGTCACATTCCCATGGTGTCTGGACACAGCACAGAGAGAAAGGGCTACTCTTTGTCTGCAGAGCCCGAGCTCATTTTCTCAGGACCAAGGGCCACACTGATTTCAAAGATGGTCTGAGGCACCAGCCTCTTTCCTAAACTCATTTCACTTTGGTCCTCGACTACTTAGGCAGTGCTGTGCTCCTCCTGCACCAGCACAGCCAGGGAGGGATGCACAAGGACAGGCACCAGATGTGGGGAAGGATCTGGCTCAGGAGGCAGTGTGATCTGGGGAGGTGAACACAGCTGTGTTACAGGGGCATCAGCTCTGGAGTCCAGATTTGCCACAAAAGCTCAGTTGCAAATCTATGCTTGATTTTGTGAGAAGTTCATCTTGTTATTTACAGCACTTACAAGTACCTGCTTATTCTGGGAAATTTCCATCTTATGCTTTGCATCTGGAATTCTTGATAGTGTGGACATGGTACTTAGGGACATGGTTTAGTGGTGGACTTGGCAGTGTTAGGTTTATGGTTGGACTCAGTCTTAAGGGTCTTTTCCAACCTAAATGATTCTACCTTTCTATGTTATAGCAGCCACTTACAGAGAAACTCTTTGACATATAGAAGAAAGCCAATCTTTTTACAGAGCATTCAGACCCACCTGTAATAACCTTACTACATGCTGCAGAGGAAAAGGAAATTGTCTGTCAAAGGTTAGGGACAGAAATGTTTCACACTGCCCAAAGGTACCTCCTGATAACACAGTGCAACAGCCATTTTCCCTCCTGTAAACACTCAGAGCAAACTTTGCTGCCTAAGCCACCACCTCTAACCTGAGGCTGAGTTGGAAATAAATGCCCCACTCTCAGGTTTAAAGAAAAACCAGCTTGGTAGCCATTTGGCCTGCAGCCAGGATTAAAGTGTTAACTCCACGTCTGTCAACCTGTCACTTAAACATTTGCCAAACTACTGACCACTTCTATTAGAAGACCATTAAACCAGGATTAAGCTTTTCCAGGGTTAAGCTGATGTAAAAATGCAAGGAATGTCACACCAAGGGCAGCACATTTTATTTGTATTGTAAACAGGGAGAAATTGGAGGATAAAATGTTACATGTTTATTAAATATAGGGATATACCCCTGCTTTGCATTTTTCCTTCCTTTACCTTCCTAAATGGCATCTGCATTTATTGACTACTATCCTACAAATTTTCAAAATATATATGCCATTGAGCAAGTCTGCCTACATTAATATGACAGAATTGACCATTCCCAAAGAGGGAGGAGCACACATTTAATGAGATTCCTCCCCTTCCCCATAGCCCTCCCCTCCATCTCTAGCCTGTTATCTATATGAAATATAATTTGGCTTTCAGGAAGTATCTATGACACTTCCATCTGAAGCAATGCTTCCAGTATTTACAGATATCAAAGAACTGGTCTTAATTTCATCTGATACTTTAAAAAGCCTTTCATTCTAAAATAAATTATTGAAATGTGGTATTGGTAAAATGGGTTGCTCCAGTAATGGATTTACTGTGATGGTGCAATCAATTGCAGAGATTGGATTTCAGGATAGGAACTATTCATCACCCTCCATGTCAAGGCAGGGTTTACCTTCACACTGCGGTCACCCACTGCAGCCTACAGATACCAAGGGCAGAGGAGGATCCACTGGAGGAAAACTCTTGCTGTTGCTTTTTTTTCCCATTGCTGCTGAGGTCAGAGTTTGGAGTTTGGACAGTTACAGCAGCTCCACAGCAGCACGGTGCCAGCCAGGGAGGAGCAGAGGGACTCACCCCTGTGCAAGACCTGCTGTGCTCAAATTCAGCTGCTCTGCCACGACTCAAATCCAGGCTTTGCTGTGTGAGTTTCCCCATTTCTCTGCCTTATTTCAGGATCAGCAGAGCCTTTCAGTAGGGAAAGGCCTTCAGGGGTAGGGACTACAATGGTTTTAACAGGAATGATGGGGAGAGACATGGAACAACTTTTTCCTACACTATGACAGAGCACTCAGCACAGGAGTGATGCTGATGGGGGAAAGAGGAGAGGAGCTTTGACATTAACCCTCCCCCCTGTCCCCCTGCACTGACCCTCCCTCTCGCACCTGAGGTTTTTCACAAGCTGGAAGCCCCCAAAACTGCAGGTACACCTGTTCTGCCATGGCTGGAAAAGTATCTCTTGGTCCTCTGCAGCAAGGGAGGAGGCTGAGAACAGGAGCAGTTTAGTCCTGGAGGTCAACAAAGACGGGATTATTCTCCACTTATTTTTGCTCCATAGAGGCCTCTGTGCTTCTGTTAGCATAAATACATATTCACAGTCTCATTAGTCCCTCTCTCTCCTTGCTGCCAGCCTGGTAACAGTCTCACAGCCCAGAGAGGCTCTGTGAAGCACCACAAAATACCATTAGCCTGTGGTGTCCTGAGCTATCAGTGGCAGGAACAAATGGCACATCTAAGCCTTGTGACACGAAAAAATGAAAGCTATTTTTCCATCCTCATCTCTAATGAATCTCGTTCTTCGTTTCTAGAAAGCAAAGTCAGCTCCATAAATCAAAAAGTCTGCGGATTTGGGGTTTTACATTAACACCTTCATTCATGTTCTGCTGTGACCTCTTGAATTAGGGTGAACTATTCTACTGTGCTGGGAAGTGGCAGCTCCAGAGCCAAATTTAGCACCTAGAAAATTTCCCTTGGCTCCCAGATGCCATAATTTTAAACCTGACTCCCTCCTTGAAGACAAAGTCACATCTACATTTGATTTCAGGTGTTACATACAATAATTCAAGAAGTTAAATGGAGACCAAACAAGTCTCTGACTATGGTGGGGTTTGGAAAATATTATTTGGAGTCTGAATTGCAGCTTTCTTGGCTATGGTCTGTACTCTGTCTACCAACCTCAGCTCTGCATTTAGTCTTTCAGTGACTTTCTCAAGTACTCCAAATGAGGAAGTTTTGCTCAGTTGGAGAATTACCATTAATAAGTACAGCTGGATTGGAATAACTAATGAAGGGTAAAAAACAGGGCTTGTTACAGCTATTTATAATGCCTCTTAAGACAGTTAAAAGTAACTGAAAAGTCTCTAGAGTTTTAAATCTTTCTTCTCATTCCATTCCACTACTTGCACTCTTTATTTTGCTGTTTTTTCAGATGAAATATGAAGATGAAATCTCTAAGAAGTTTGTTTAAAAAACCAAAACTCTGCAACGGCTAAGACAGAGTGAGCCACAGCAAAAAAGCTACTGCTGATGTCCCTGTGATGCCTGCAAAGGAAGGGGTCCTGGAAGGACAAAACAGCAGTAATTTCAGTGATGAATGAAGAATTGCTTTATTAACAACCCAGCACTTCTCACTGCTCAGATAACATGTAAGGACTCCAAGTACACAAAAGAAAAAAAAGATAATCCATTCCCAAGCCTAACCATCATGTTATAATACCCTGTTCCTGCAATTGTTCTGTCTGTCTTAGTTTAGGAATATCAATGGACAGGAAATGAATTTAACCCAGAATACTCTCTCAGTCTCCTTAATCCACTGTAAAAATGGAAAAGGAAAAAAAAAGGGTACAACCACATCCAGGAATAACCTGTGGAAAGCCTATTTAATGACAGCTGGAGTGCAGGACACCATGAAGTTATCAGTGCTATATCAGATATATCACAGCTAAGCAGAATCAAACATTCTCCAAAGAAGCTCACAGAGCCATGGATCCAAGATTATGATCAGGCTCTGCTGTAGTGCCACAAACACATTCCTTGGGATCTCACAGACGGGTACCTGGTTCATCTCTAAGGAGATGAGATCTCGGATCTTCCCTGGATGAGCCAGCAGTGCCTCCTGCTGTACTCCAGGCTGTATTTATTCCCAGCCTCCCGACTCTCAGGTTTCAGTTACCAAAGAAGCTACAGCTGGCACTGTGAGAGCTGCAATGAGTGATGGAAGATGTGTCTAAGGAGCCTCCACACCTCTGGAAACATCAGCCTGTGTCCCAGGAATGCACCCTGCCCAAACCTGCGTGGGGAGCTCTGCAGCCTGAGATACCCCAGAGATGTTTTGCTCTTAAACCAGATTTAATACATTTCTGAATGTGTTTGAGTGTCACAGCACACCAGGACTAATCTGTGGCACCCAGAGGGTTTCAGCCTTCTCAGTCATGCTCCCCTCCTCTTGCTTTCAACATTTCAGCCCCAAACTGCAGGAAGCCCTGCTGCAGCACCTCGACCTTCTGCTGAACAGCCTTTCACTTGTGCTGACCCATGACAAACTATCACAGTTGGGGAATGCTGACTGTGTCATAGCCCTCGTGAATGCCAAGTCTGGCTTAATCCAAAAACATCAGAAAAAGGAACTCGGGGTCAATCTTACTTGAGGAATGTGCAAAACTTCCTGGAGGTCACAGCAAGAGAACAAGCCCAATGTTTCACCTCTGAAGCTGAGAGAGGTTTTAAATCCTTTTGAGTTATCAGCCTGCAAAGCAAGGTAGACTGACAAAATAAAAGAGGGGCTTGTCTCTGCTTTGGGCTGTAACTGGGAGCCTTTCACTGGAGAGGCTTCTTCCTCCCCCTCGGGGTGGTTTTCTGCATATCAGGTAGAAAATCTCTTTGAAAAACAGCAAGTCAAATCTTTCAAAACATCATTATGATAACAAAGAAGAAGAATAAGGTTAAAGACTGCTCTGCTGCCACAGCTTCCACCCAGAAGGTTTCTGAAGGCTTTGCAGAAGCTGTTTATCAAACCTCAGTGCAGGGCAGCTGCCTCTGGGGAGGAGCAACAACAAGAAGCTCCCCCACAAGTTGGTGTAGTCATTCCTCAGTGGAGTTGGAAGAGCTTTGCAGGTGAAATGGCTCCAACTGGAGGCTCTGGGCTGTTCCCAGAGCGCAGGGACAGGCCACAGGCCACCACCCTTCCCTCCCCAGGGCTCTGCTAATCCCAGGATCATGCTCCCAGTAACTGGCGTCTAATTCACATAATGGTTCTGATGAAAAGGATGTCTGTCTGTCTATCTGTCTGTCTGCCTGTCTGTTCCACCCTCCCACCGTTTGAATCAGTCCTGTTTGCTCACTTCCAGACACTGGGGCCATGGAACATCTGCAGAGCAGCCCGAGATGTTGGATTCAAAGATGCCACGTGTGTGAAGTAAACTCTTCTCATTCCCAGGCAAGTCTTAGACAATCATTAATTTTCACAGCACATCTGGGACTCTTCTACATTTCACATTCAGAGAAACTGAGGCAGGAGGTTATTCAGTTTTTAAAGGTCACCAAATGAAACTGTGGGAGTGCCAGATAACTCTTTAATGACCTGTTCCATTACAAAAATCCTTTTCATATTGATTTTCCATTAATATGCTAAGGCTCCAATATGTGAAAGTAAAGAAGGACAGTTACACCTGAAACAGTTTTAATCAGGGAACACGGTTCCTAAACAACCTTCTTCATGCAAGTCCCAGCTCAGTGACAGGGTAGGAGGGGACACTGAACCTGAAAGCTGTGACACCTCCTTTGCCAGGATTGCCTGTGACTGCAGTGCTCCTGCCAGCCTGGCCCCAGAGGCTTGTGCCAAGCCCAGCTTTGCTGCAGTAATCCCATATCAACAGCGTGGCCAGGAAAAATGTAGTCTGCAAGTTGTGATGCCAACATCACTGGAATGCTGAGCCCTGGGAAGGAGTGCCAGGGCAGCTAAAGACCTAACTGGGCTGTGGTGCAAAGCCATGTGAGGATGGCCTCAGCTGAGGGGAAGATGAAAAAAGCAAGGAGCAAATGGTTTTGAGGCAAGAAGGTACCTCTGAACACTGATAGAGTTACTCCAGGCTTATTCTGGGATGAATGAGGGGAAAGTCTTGATCTTGTACATGCACAGTCAAAAGTGATTGTATGAAAACCTGAGGTATTTCTACTCACCTCTTCCCCCCTATAACCATTTCATATCTCTTTCCTTCTTCTTTATCCCAGAGGAAAAGCCTGATCCAACAGTGGACAGGCAATCTACATATTATTTCAACTCTTCTTGAAACTCTATAAAGAAACGCTTTTCCTTAGAAAATTATCTGCTCCCTCTGCAGACCAAAGAGAGCATCATCTTCTGAGCATCTGTGCAAACAAGCCACCTTCTAAATCGTTGGAAATTCACAACTCACATCTCAAGATGCAGCATAGAACTGAGATATTTCAGTTTTTCACAGCTGTTACTGAATTCTTCGAACACAGCAAGTGCTTCATTTGGGCAGTCATGCAAAAATATTAATTTGCATTGTTAAGACACTTTTCTTTAGCTTCATTGACTGTCTGCTTTCCAAAATTGTCCTTGAGGGTAAGTGGGGTTAATCAGAACAGTAATCCTTCTGACACTAATAGGAATGTGAGCATGTGCCATCCTTTGTGAAATGAAATAGTTGATGCTCGCTGTCAGCCAGAGGAAGGAAGATGCACAGCCTCTGTCTGCATCCTTATCACAGACATTTTGTGCACAGCAGCAAGAAATGCTCAAAGTAGAAGTTTCTACAAGGGAAGAGGAAGAGGCTTCTCTACTACACACACTAGGGTCTGTCAAAGAATATTTGCAGAAAAGAAATTTAGAATTCATTTAGGAAGACCTTAAAAAGGAAATATAATGCTAAAGAGCTCCTCAGAGGCTGAGAGGCTGGTCCTGTGTCAGTGACCCAGTACAAACTCTGCAACTTCACAAATTCATTACTCCCACAGCTGATGGAAGGAACGAGCTTGCATCAGGCTGCTGCAAGACAGTTCAGGGGTATGACTTGGAATATGTTTATTGCTGTTAATTTTGTGATTTGCTTTATCTGTTCCACCATCTTTTTGCTTAATGATTTTTCACTTGCTTATCTGTTGAATTTAAGCATCCCAGTTCTATTTCCCAGGACACCAGTCAAAAGGCCTTACCAGAGTAAGTTCCTTAGTTCTGACCAGTAAGGCAGGACCAGGTGTGATTGCAGAACTCCATTTATCCTGCTCAGCAATTACATCTGATGGACTTTCTGTCTGCCACAAGTCTTCTGGAGCCTCCCCATCTCAGCAGAGCAGCAGCTTCTGTGCTAACCTGAAGAAGTTCCACCGGGCAGTCAGGGACTCAGACTTTGCATATCATATTTTCCAATTTTTTTTTTAGATGAAACAGCCCAGGTTTTGGCTTTCTCTGCAGAAACTAGACCTTCCCTGAGTCTTTTTCTTTCATGCATATTCACAGCTCTGTGCCAGGATCTAGTGAGACCCTGAACCAAAGCTGACACAGTCAGTCTCAGACAGAATAATCTCTTCTCACGGGGCACCTAAGTACTTTTTGGGCTGGTTTCCTTTCTCTCAGACAATTATAGCTGATTTTCAAGAGACAAATGTCAGCTTCCTCCTTTGTCTGACAGCCTTTTTTTTTTCTTACCACTGTCATTTCTGAAGAATAATTAAAACGTTGGCATTTCTGGGGGACTTCCCAAATTTCTGACCATGCTCACCACGGGGCTGCATTCCAGCATAAAACCCCAGTCATTTCTTATTTTTCTGTTGCAACTAGTAAACAAGCACCCCAAAAGATCAGCACATATAGGGAGGAGCTGTGGGTAGACTGCTGGCAAATAACTACAGTTAAGTACAATTTTATATTTATGAAGAACTCTCATGAAAAAAGACAGAGCTATTTTTCCTGCTTACTATACACTTAAGAATGACATCTAGCTGAGCATTTTATTACAGTTCTGATAGCCAGAAATATCCTTGGAGGGATACAATTACCTCTTGCAACCCCTATGAAGTGACTGGCAATTAGAAGCAATTAAGATCCCCGTTAGCCTTTCGTAGCTCCCACCCAGCTGCTTGCTTCAACTTCCTGACCATCTTCACTGGTCTCCCTCCCATTTATTTGTGTCTTGAACTGAGGAGCCCAGAACCAGCCTTTCACTCCAGGAGGGGTCACACTGCTGGGAGTCAGGGAGGAATCACCATTTCCTCCAACCTACTGGCTGTGCTTTCATTAAAACAGCCCCCTGTGCCTTCATCACCTCTGCATTCCTTGTTCCTTCCCTCTCCTTGCTTTCCCTGTGAGGAGATAAACAGATTCCTTCAATCAAAGGTAATTTTAATGGGTTGTTTAATTTTGAACTGTGCAAAAATTAGATTAATAAAAGGAGGTGTTATTGATTTTGCAGTAACCACACAGCTTTTGGAAAAAAAAACTTCAGTCTTAATTTAGCCTACTTTGCAGATACACTCTGAGTGCAGGAAAGCCTGAAGGAATTGAAATGGGGCCCAAAATTGAGGGCTTGAGCAAATGTTAGACAGCTGCATGGATCTTTCTGAAGTAAAACAGATACTGAATGTAGCTGCTTGGAAATGAGGATTTTCTGCTTCTGCTATGCTTGTCATCCTGGGAGTTCTTCTTGTTTTATTTATCAGTTTGGATGCACCTGACCTTGTCTGTTCTGTTCTGAAAACCTCCTTGTGCAGAAACAGCAGCTGGGCATCCATCCCACTCGCAGCCCTGAGCAAAGCAACCAAATGACCAAAAAAGTCTGTCATCTGTTTGTTTCGGATATTTTTTAAGCAAAAAGAGGGAGGGAAAGAATTTAGTGAGCTTCACCAACCTTCACCAGGAGAGATGCAGGAGGAAACCCCCTTGGGCTCTCAGTTCACTGCCACTGCTGTCCTGTGGCTCCCTCTGACCTGGCTGCCCTGTCTCCTTCCTCCCAGATGCCCCCTTGATGGAGCAAAAGACTCATCTGGGTAAAATAAACACCTTGTAGAAGGAAGGAAAAAGTCATGTTTTGTACAAATTTCTGTCCTGATGATGAACATGCCAAATGAAACCATATTTACTCTCCAATCATGGGGTGATGTCAAGCACTCAGTCTCTTCTCCCTGCCCCGCTCCCTGCAGTGCCTGTGGGGTGATTTGGGGAGCTCTCCCACTGACAGAGGCCAAACAATGCAGGAACCTGAGAAAGCTGGAGCTGCACATCCCAGTCCTGCCCTGGAGAGCCTTCTTGCTGCTGCCAAATATTCGCCAGAGGACTCAGTGTCCCTTCAACCTGCCTTCAGGGGTTGAGATGGTATCTTCATTTTCTCTTTCATTGTGATCAAAAAAAGAGCCCCTTGTATCCAGATGCCTCTGAGCTGCTGAGGAGTGCTGGCCTGACTCTTCCTTCTGCTCCTGCTCTCCAGGCTGGTGATACCTGTGAGCTACACCCCGAGTGGGTCTGGTCTTGTGCACTGCCTTCCACGTTTCCTGGTGTGGTGACATCAGCAAGGACCTTCCTTTGTCTGACAGACAAAGAGTCGGTGCCCTGGGCTGGTACAGAGGTCAGTCAAAGGCAGAGGCACCTCTGCCCTCTCAGGATGGAGATCTGGCTGCACTCAAGGCCTCTGGCCTCATCAAGATTGAAAATGGAGATAGGACACCCTCTGGTGCTGCCCTGTCCCCTGGAGCAGGGTGGCTGCTGAGTGATGGACCAGGGTCACCCCAGCCCTGGCCCCATCAGAGGTGCTGGGAGCAGAGCCTGGCCTGAGCCACAGCTCCTGCACTCTGCAGGAACCACAGCTGATATTGTCACCAGTGGGGACACCATTGCTGGGGTCAGTTCTTACCCGCCCTGCCACGAGGGCAGGCTTTTACACTGGAGAAAGTGTCCAAAAAATGCATTTAAAGCAGAATAACAGCAGCCCACATCCACTTTACAATAGGAAAATGAAAATGTGAGCACTGAGGAAGCACAGTGAGCACTGAGGATCAGTCCTCTTGTGCACAGTAAACAACTTCCCCACCTCCAGAATCATTTCTTGGCTCCTCTCTCTTTAAATCATGAGTGTCACAGTGGAAAAACCAGAAGGACGCAGTCCCTTAAAGCTCTTTCCTCTTTTTGCCTGTTGTTTAATTAAATTATCCTATAATGAAATCTTTCCCTAATGAGTCAGTGTTTAATAATTTATTTGCCACTGAAGCCCTGCTTGGAGTCTCATCAATTATGTATCACAGCACCAGGCACTTTCAATCTCTCTTTTTTCATTTCTCATTCACTTCATTAAAAGCCCCAGCCTTGCTGCTTCTGGGTTTCAATTCACTTGCTCAGACATAGAGGTCAGTTCACTGATACTTATTTTGCCCAGTGCTCACCAAGAGATGTGTGTGTGCCTGGCATCTGTGGGCATGTCTGTGCACACGTGTGCCAGGGTATGGGCACCTGCCTTTCTGCCCAGGAGCAACAATGTGCATTTATCTCAGATTCACAGAGACCCTCGCAGAGGTGCACATGCATATCTGTTTGGAGGGTTATCAAATCTGTTAGCACTTGTGCAGCTACATCTCTAAGATTAAATTTGTTCACCTGTCTGTGCAGAAATGTATCAATACCAGCATTCCTGCCCAGGTCTGCATGCCAGCACACTCCTCTAACTGAAGGGAATTAGTTTGTCTTATTCCACTACCTTTTTAATTTTTACTCTCCTTGAAAGGATAGCACAGATAACCTGCAGGAATCAGTCAGGAAATATTACACACGAGCAGTAAAGATATGAGTCTGTATCTACTGAAGGGATTGGGAAGGGACTACCAAGCACACATTGCTGCAGTACTGACTGTCACCCAAGGGGTAATTTGGGGAAGGGAACCTGGCTTTCTGCTTAGAATTCCCATCCCATTCACCATCACCTCTCTGCACTAAGCTTTTATATGGACCAAGCTCCTTTAGATACACACAGGTAATTCTGGAGTCAATAATCTCACAGCCTATTTATCATGGATGAATTTTTCTGTGAAGAGTTGTGTAAAATAGACTGCTACAAAAAAATTGGTCCAGGGAAATTTCTGCAAAGAATGGTTGACCTGGGAAGAGTTATTATAAAAAAACTGCCCTTTTCCTCCGGCTTGTTTCTGGGTTTGTTCAGTTACCAGAAAAACATAATTAGTTTAATCTCCATTTTGGGAGTGGAGAGTCACACTCAGTTGTGTTAATTCCTGCAGTATCCCCAGTAATCCTGGAGTGCTGGAAATCTGGAGGTCTGGGGCAGGAGAAGCCCCTGGCCCCACACACCTGAGCTGGGAGCAGAGCTCAGGGACATTGGCAATAGAAGAGCAGATCTGATGTTTAACTGACACTACCTGGAGAGGAAAAGAGTCCTTTGGTTTCTTTTCCTGAGCAAAGCCTTGCTTAAGCCCGTGCCTGAATTTGAGCACACTGAAGCACCACGGATTTATCACAATGTTTTACAGTCTTTGGGTCAGGATCCTCCAACTGCAGTAGGTCTGCTTTTCTGGTTACAAAATGATGCTCTTCACAGCAGCCAGTTTGAAAAGAAGAGCAGAGAAGCTTGTGGTGCTGGCTGCATTACCCCGGAGTCAAATTCTGACTTTGTCACACGTCCCAGCTATTCCGAGAGAGAAACACAGTCCCAGAGCACATGCACGGGGTCACTGCATGTTCCCAGTGAGCAGATTCTGACTGACCAGGAGGAGCCTAGAGCAGAGGCAATCCCTTCTTCTCCTCTGAACAACCAGCACAACCTGGTGCTGCTCCACCTGACCACTGCCCCTGGTAGATCAGGGCTTGTCCTGTCCCTGGGGATGTGGGGTGGGGACAGTGCTGGTCTGTTCTGCTGCTCCCACTTACCAATGTTCCCAAGGATGGGAAAATCACAATCACTCACATGTACATGCATTTGCATTTTGAATACTTAACTAGACAGCTGTACATGGGAAAGATTTTTTGATCAATTTATACCCCGAAGCACAAAATTTGATTTTCCTCTTAATTATCTTATCAAGCATTTCTAGAAGAGCTGTTAGCTGTAACAATCTCATCAGGCCATTCAAAAAATCTACTAAGAGTCTTTCTTTACCTCAAACTGTTTCTTTCAAAGTGAACACTTCCCCACAACCATAGCAAGAGAATCTGTAACAGACACCAATAAAATGCATTTTACTAATTAAATTATTTAAAATTAAAAAAAAAAAAGAAAAAGGATGCAGCCTTCCAAAACAACCCTGTATTGGTGTCACTGGAACCCTGTGTTGCTCATCAGTAAATATTCTGTGTCAATAGGCCATTAAGTATTAATCCCAGTGCTGGCCATTTGAGAACTTTACATCAACACTCTTGTTATTTTACACATTGCTCCTCATCTTATTAAATGACTTGTGCATATGGACAAGGGCACAGGCTCCCAAATGAGCCCACGTCAATAACACACGGGACAGCACCTCTGATAAGGAGGGGAGAGAATCCCAAGAAAATGAATATGTCTGGGGCTATCACCAGTATTTATTTACACTGAGAAGAAAGGGAACCCGCTCTTGAAGAGCTTATTGTATTACCTAAGCTGAACTTCCAACATATGTTCACTCTCAACCACATCCTGGCTTCATTTTTTTTTTTTTTTATCCGTAAAAGCAAATTTGGTGTTAGTGAAAGATGCCAGACTGACAAGCAGAGTTCCCCTCTCGCCGCTCAGGCTGCTGCCCAAATGTGCTCCTCTCCAGGCTCAGCTCCCTGCTGCTACCTGATGCAGACAGATGATTTCCAGGGTGAGAACTGAGCTCGCTGATCCAGCCCTGTAGTGCTACCAAAGAGTATCACCTCCAGAAACGCCTTCTCCAGAATAAGAGAGACAACGAGGGGAGAGTTGAATAGTTTTGATTCTTACCCTTTTCTTCAACAGCACTGTGCAGCTAAAATGCATTAAAAGCAAAAAGAAGGAGCAACAATTTAATGGTGAAAAAAATGGTGCATCAATAAACGGTGTTTTTTTCAAATTATTTCAATATGCTGAGCATTGTTCCTCCCAACAGATTCTCTCCAGGCTCCTAATTTACGATCTCAAATCAAACCCTGACCTGTTGATTTTAACCTGATTCTTCTGTAAGTCACCCCAGAAATATTTTGATTCCCCAACTGGCTTTTCACTTCCTTCCAAGTAACAGTCATGCAAGCCCACAAAGTTACTCCAAGCAATTATTCAACTGGACAAACTAAGAAATACAATATCCTGTATCCAGCTACTAGAGATGTCCCTGCAGTATTCCTCAGGCTGTTACAGAAGGTGACTGACAAAAGTTTTGAAAAGTCCTATTAGTGACATATGTGGTGAGACTGAAGGGGAAAAAATACTCACTCCTTGTTTTCACTCCAGGAGAGAAACAGAAGTGAGGGGAAAGCGAGGAACAGAGATTTGCAGGAGGTGTCAGGAGCGTGTGGCAACGCGGCCGCCAGACGGACACGCACACACGGACAGGGTTGAATAATATCAACGTGGCAATTGCTGCTCTGTGATTGCATGGCTCCAGTTCCTGGCATTCAGTTGGTCAGAATTCAGCAGGAATCGGTGTGTCTTTGACAGAGCGAAATGATGACAGTGCAACAGCTGCGCTCCCCGGCAAACTGTGTAATGATACTCAGGTTTTATGGCTCTCTGGTTTGATTCCCAATAGCAACTATCCTATTATCCGTGGTCCAGACAGGTTAGCACCTGCTAAAAGCAATTTCTCATAAATTAGTCTGTGTCAGCTCGTGAAGGGCTGACACTCAAGCCAAGGGGGTCTGTGCATCCCGCGCGGCGGCGGCTCCGTGGGGGCAGATGGCTGTGCCCCCGTCCCCACACAGCTGTGCACCCCAGCAGGGCCCACCATGGAACAATCGGGGCAGTGTGAGAGCCCTGCCAGGGTGGGCACGGGGACCCACACCTGTGCTGTGCAGATGGTGCTGGTGCTCCTTCCCTTTGGGGGATTGCAGAGGAGGAGCGTCTGAACCCGGCTATCCCAGCGTTCAGGAGAGGGGTCAGGGGGCCTGGCTCACCACGGGACGCAGAGCCCACACCCTGCACAGGGTCCCTGAGCAGCCTAAGGGAACTGTTTGTGTCTGGCACTGGGAAATGGGGCATCTGTCAGGAGTCAGCAGGTCCATGGCTTGACCAATGCATGAAGTGGGTCTCACCCATCCACACCAGACTCACAGAATCACAGAATACGCTGAGTTGGAAGGGACCCACAAGGATCGTCCAGTCCATCTCCTGGCCCTGCACAAGAGCATCCCCAGGACTCACACCCTGTGTCCCAGAGCATCATCCAAACACTCCTGGAGCTCTGGCAGCCTTGGGGCTGTGCCCACTGCCCTGGGGAGCCTGTTCAGTGCCCAACCAGCCTCCGGAGGAAGAACCTTTTCCTGAGATCCAACCTGACCCTCCCCTGACACAGCTCCAGCCATTCCCTGGGTGCTGTCCCTGGTCCCACCAGAGCAGAGCTCAGGACTTGCCCCTCCTCTGCCCCTGCCCAGGCAGTTGGAACTGCAGTGAGGTCTCCCCTCAGTCTCCTCCAACTGAACACACCAAGTGCCTTCAGTGTCCTCACACGGCTTCAAATCAAGGCCCTTCCCCATCTTGTTGTCCTCCTTTGGTTGCTCTCTAAGAGCTTAATATCTTTCTTATATTGCAGCAACAAAAACTGAACATTAGTTGTTATTTCTACACAACTTATTTCCAGGGATATCCTGGGCCCTCCTTTACCAAATACCTGAGGCCAAACTCAGCTCTGAGTTCGTGCTGCTGTGAGGAGTTAAGAGCATAATTTGAATCATTTGGCCATAGAAATGCAGGTCTGCCCCCAGTTCTCCCTGTCCTTTGGCTGCTTCGTGCTCTCTGCACAGACCCACACGTGTCTATTTGTGCCCACTCCATGGGCAGCTCCAGAGGTGACCCACAAGCAACAGCTCTGCAGGTGGAGCTGCCAACGCTGACCTTGGCATGGATGAGCCGTTTGCAGGACGGGTGGAACACACAGATGGAACATCTCCTTGACACAGACAGACCTTATATTTCACAGAGTCCAGTAGGTCACTGTAAGTGCTTTGGATCAATGAGGCATCTCACGAGAGCCCGTGCAGGCCCCTGGGCTGGGATGAAACCTGATCTCGTGGCTCAATGTGTTAGAACAATTTTTCAACTGCATTGAAAACAAGGGGCTGCAGGGCAAGCAGTCGTCTCTCTGGAGGAAACAGTGAGAAAAGGATGAGGTTTACATGAGGCATGCTAAGGATCACCAAACAAAAATGAACATTTATGAACAGAGGGGAAGAAACAAAACCTGAAGCCAGTTGACTGACAGTGGTCAGAGCATGACACACTTACCAGTTATGGCCATCCCACTGACTTGGCATTGTGGAGCAGCACTTCCTGCAGATCCACAATTAGCACATTGCAGACCATGGATCCTTGTTTCTCTGTGTGCTGCTGGGATCCAGTCCTTCCCTTCCCTTGCACAAGGTCCCATCCCAGGCAGTAACTGCTGCAGGAAGCCAGCACAGCCTGCCTGTGGGAGGTACAGGGCTCCTGGGGAGCACTACCCTTCCCCACCTCCCTTATCACACCTGTTTTTACTCATTTTATAACTCTAGACCTCCTTTTCTACTTCTGACAGGTTTTTTACCACCTTTGTTTTCATTTCCAGTGGATTTTTTTCCCATGTTTTCCTCTGTGTTTGTTCTTCCTACACAGTGCTTTTCTCATTTTTCTTTTCCACTCAGTCCTACCATCTCCTCTGCTCTCAAAACCGTACATTTTCCCAGTTCCTTCTTCTTCTTTATTTGTGGACAGCTTTTATTTTTATCACAGGGATTTCTTTAGCTGTTGGACAATGTACTAAACCCAGAGATTTAGGTTTCCATGCAGAGGGATGCTGAGCAGACCTTTCACCCCTCCTTGGGGGCAGTGATAACATGACACACTTCTCAAGCAAAACATGGATGTAAGCAGTTTCAAATTCACATCAGCTAACAAGTAAATGGGACTGGCACACCTTCATCCACAAAAGGGGTAATGACTCTTGAGAAAAACATTAAATATCGTATTTTACCAGTGGCCATGAAGCAGACCTGAATCCCATTTCAGTGGTGTGGGTGTGCACAGGCAGCCACCCCTCCTGCAAAAGAGCATTTCCAACCCACCCAATTCCAAAATTAGCAAGCAAACAGCGTGGATGCTGCAGAGTTAGTCACAGGGACAGGCACACCCATCACCCAGGGCAGCATTTGCCACATCTCTGAACAACAAAAAGTAAGATGGGAAAGGTGGAAAAAGCCAGGAAAGTCAATAGAAGAAAGTCACGGTCAGCAGGAGCACAAAGACCTCAGTTTACAGCACCAGACGGGGGGAAAAAGCCAAAACCCACCAGAGTCAACTTCATCTGTCATAGCCAAGCTGATTGCAATCAATAGACACTTAATGGCCTCTCAGAGTCCCATCTGGGCAATTAGCAATAGCATTAAGCAAGCAAAGACGTATTGTAAGGCTGTTCCTTCAGTGGAAGTGACAGAGAAGAGAAATAGGAAACCAAATTACATCTTTAGAGCCAAACTCTTCTCTCATTAATACTGCATGAAACCTACTGCCACGGGCAAAAACGGGACAAAACTCAAAGTTTTGGTTTCTTCCCGCAGTTTTCTGGCTCTTTTTTTGTTTGTTTGTTTTAAATTCAAAAAATTCAATCTCAGCTTCGAACTGTAATAAAAGCTATCAAAGTCAGGAGGTAAATATGAGTGCCAGTGAAGGAAAGAGTGGCCTTTGGAGTATTTATTTTACCACCAAATAAATCAAAAATAACGATTTTGAATGCCCAGGCTTCACTGAAATCAAGGAGAAGCATTCATGTTTTCACTTTTTCAACCCTAAAATGCAGCAGGCATCCTCCCAGGCCTTCTGGGGATAGAAAACAGCCCTAGAAATAATTGGAAAGAGTGAAGTTTTCCATACATCTTTTATTTTGTTCATGACAAACATTGAAGAACAACTTACTAAACAGGCAGAAGTACTTAATGTGCTTTCAGTTTTATTAAATATGACACTGTTGCCTTATAAACGACAAAAATATATATCTACAAGTCCTATAACTAAATTACTGTCTCCACTGTGATCTCAGGACACTTTTCCTGAGAAATGGAGCAGATCCAATACCCTGCACAAATTTAGTTGATTGTCCTAATTTTTTCTCTTGCAATTCAGCTGACCTGCTATTGTGCAAATTTTGACCTGTGATTTCATAGAAAATAATGGCTGAGGTTGTTGTTGGATTGGGATAAAACTTTCTATTGTAGGTTGTGCTCTTTTAGTGTCTATCAATACAGATCTTCCAAAAATAACAGAGAAAGTAAATTTTGAGTATGGGAAGTTCTTGTATGAGATGTGCTTAATTAATATTGCACAAGCAAAATGGGAATCTCTGCACACACAGCTGGCAAATTGGGTGCACTCTTGCATTAAAAGTAATTACATGTTTTGTGTGCCACCAGTGAACTTATACAGATGATACAAATTATCATACAGGAGTCAAGTCTATAAAAGAAAAAAAATTAATTTTGAAAGCTTTTTATCAGCTCAAGGCTTTAGAGAGCCCATCAGAGTTGGAGTGTTTGGCAAGTTATTAGCACCTTTCTGTGTCCAAGAAGGGTTTTTGCAGCAGATGCTTTTAACTTAGTCTGTGGAATTTTGCAGGCAAAACAGACAAATGACACAAATGTATGTCAATTTGCCAATGAAAAGTCATATCCTGTCTATTCATAAGTTCTGTTGGGCAATTAAAAAGAACTGGTGAAATATGCATTTGCTCTGTGGCATAGCCATGAACTGAAGATAATAATCTCAAAATGACAGAGCAGGAAAACACCACAGCCCTGGGCATGCTGACCCTGTATTATGGTAACTTAGAGCATCACTTACCGGTGTAACAGAAACTCCTCGGAGCTCAGTGTTGATCCTCTAAGAATCAAATTACATTTTAAACCTGCAGTGCTACTATTTTTCTTATCTTTGACCTACTGTAGGAAGCAACTTTAAATCTGTCCTGGGTGGACCTGTTTTCAACAAACTTTTCAACTATTGCACTGGTGGTGAGCCCTGAACTGCAGAAGCAGCAGCTCACTTGTAAATACTCAGTAAATCACTTTATCTGGAATAGCTGCCCGTGAGATAAAGCCTGTGCTTCACTGCAAAATCTTATCTAAGAAAGGGTTCTTTAATAAATGCTGCAGAAGTGACAGACATAACAACTGAGCCACAACCAGATGCCAGCAGTCTGGCCACGGTAGCAATTATATTTGGCAGGGTAGGTCTCTGAAATGCTTCTAGTCATTGAATTTCTTCTCTCAAACCCCTTCCTTTCTTCTGCCATAATGAGTTTTGCAAACATATATAAAAGATGGCACTGAGACAGCTTGTAACATATTGACTGGGTTAACCAGGTCTGCCTAGGAGGATTTTCAGCAGGAAAGTGATACTGAAAGCAATCCTGGATCCTGGCTGCTCGCTCCTAATTGATTTACATAAATGTTTATGTGGCTCTGATTTCATAAACATTACATGCAACGTTAAGGGATTTGTAGGACAGATTTTTACAGCTTTCCATTTGGTCTCCATTTATCAGCTGAGACAGAGATCAGGCAGAAAAAGGCTAGAAGGAGAGGCAGAGGAGGACCAGGAGATCCAGGGTCAGAGGTACTATCCATCACATTAAGTTTATAATTTCTAATGGGCTGTTATTAAATGCTTCTGGGACTCCCCAGTACAACAGAGACATGGACTTACTGGAGTGAGCCCAGCAAAGAGCAAGAAGGATGATCGAGAGACTGGAGCATCTGACATATCAGGAGGAGGTTCATGCTGGGACTGTTCAGCCTGGAGAAGAGGAGCCCCTTGGGGAACCTTATTAATGTGTGCAAACACCTGATGGGAGCAGGATGAGAAGATGGCTCAGTGATATCCAGTGGCAAGAGAGTGGCAAGAAGAGGCAATGGGCACAAAACCAAACGAAAAATACCACTTAAACCTATTTTATGGTTAGAGTGGTCAGGCACTGGACCAGCCTGCCCAGAGAGGTGGAGATACCCAAAACCTGACTAAGCAACCTGCTCTGGTTGACCCTGAGCTGGGGGCTGGATCTCCAGAGACCCCTTCCACCTTCAGCACTTCTGGGCTTCTGCTGTATGGATGGGATCCAAGCAGCAATAAACAGCCACATCATTCTGACTTATCCCATCTGAAAGGTTGGATCTGTAGCAAGATACTGAAAGAAAAAGTGATTCTTGTTACCATTTGATTCTGTAGACTGATTTAGTGGCACACAAAATATGTTATAATTCATCATTTATTACTGCCAAACACAGTGGCAGCACTGTAGATAATTATTTTTTCTCTGAACACGCTCTGGGTGTCTGTATGCAAATGACAATACCCTGCACCTGGGTGTAATTGTCATTATTAATACTGACGTAAATGAAATGTTAATTCTTGCTAATACATCAAACTGTGAAATGCTTTAAGAGCAGAATTGCTATAATAAAAGCAACTGGGTTGTTTCTTTGTAATTTGATGGCCCACAGAAGTGCAGAAACATGTCTTATGGCTTTACAAATCTGTGATAATTTCCTTCAACTTTTCCTTTTATTGCCTTGTCATTAAATTCACATTGAGTTCTTAAAACAAAAATGTTTAAAACAGATGTGGCTGTTAAAGTTACAATATGAATTTTACAACCTTAAGTTTTATGACACTGAAAGAAATTTCAGCCACCAAAGTGACAAGAATGGAACTAGAAGGCAGCTCTAAGGGCAACAGATTTCCATAATTGCCAAAAACTTAAGCTAACATAATGCATACATTATATTCTAATTGTGTAAGTCAGTGTTCAGAAAGAAAATTATTCAAAATCCCATCAGTTATCAAGATTGAATAGCAAAGAAACAAGGCGGGGGGGAAAAAGGGAAAAAAAGAAAATAAGGAAAAAAATGAAAGAAAAAAATTTCTTCGTTCCACTTCTGTCCTTTATCAGTTTTCTCTGTGGATCTAATTTATGGGACCTAATAGTTCATTTTACAGTGATCCACACAGTGTCCTTCAAGCAATCCTAGGGCAAGGATTCATTCTAAAAAAAAAATAATAATTTTCATGATATTTTAGAGAGGAAATTCAACTTCCATTTAATCTGTCTATAAACCCCCTGATATCTGATTTCACCAGAAGTCTCACTGTGGGTAGACAGACAGACAGAAATGTAGACATGGTCTCTTTATGTCTTAAAATAATTCACAACAAGTGTAGGAGTGACCCCTCACAGTATATTATCCCACACAATATGTTTTCTGATCTTTCATGTGAATTGCTCCATGCTAATTCCTCATTTCCTGGATTTAACTCTGCATGCCACAACCCTTCACCAGTGTGTGCATGTTTCCTTTGCTCCCTTTCAAGAAACATCTTCTCGTGTTGAATATTCTTTCATGTTGGCTGTTCTTCTCAGTCAGCTGCAGCAGGATTCCATCAGGATTATCCTGAGTCAGAAAGGTAAAAATTTGACTTCAGCCTTACTTCTTGTTTTCCCTTTCTCTCAATTTTTATGGCCTTTCCAGTTCTGTGGATCTCTAAAGCTTTGATCCTCCCAGCAACTGTATTTTAGTCTTTTCAAAGCAATCCATATCAATGGTCATTTGCTAAAGTCTACGGATTTCAGATAAGGACTGGCTGACTCTCTTTAAAATAAAACATCCATAACTTGAATTTTAAACCTGCCCTCTTTTTGTTGTTTATTAAGTTCTACACACTTCAGCCTTGTAATCAATTTAAGCAGTTTTTAGTGAGGGTTTAAATCTTAAAATTCCAGCCCAGAATGATCTTTAGTGAGACTGTGCCATCTCCCCGTGTGTTGTGAGAGCAACTGTGAAGTTTTCCTGTTGGGTTTCACTGGGATGTGCATTTAAATAAAGACTGGTATAACCTAATTAACCCATGCAATCAAGAAGCTATGAAGATCGGGGTTTTTACTTATATTCTCCCCAAGTTTAATGGCTCAGTGTTGTCCTTTAACTCCTATGAGCAGCGGTGTCCCCACACCACTCTGCTCCCTATTTCTTCTCTCTAACTCTCCTGCAAGTGAGCTCTGCAGGCTTTTCCCTGTTCCCTAACTCCTTGTTCTTGCTTATATTTTGCAAAGGACAGGGCTGAGGCTTTCCAGCCTTGTGCTGGTCCTTGATTTACTGCTTTTCTTTCCGTGCCCTCCACAGTAACTTCCCTGTGCTCATTGTTCCCATAGTATCAAGCACGTCCTACAAGAGGCAGCTCTGTCACTCAGCCACATGATGACGTACACTTTTGGCTTCAGCAGAGAAAAAACGTTTTCCTCTTCCAGTCAGCCCCAGGTCCAGCTCCTCTTCCCCAGCAGCCCCATTACCTCACGGTGTCGGCAGCCCTGCCTCTGATCTCCCCCTTCTCTCGTGACTGATCTCAGCGCTGGCCAGGTAACTTTCCATATTAGCAGCTAATCTCTCTGCTCCCATATGGCTGGGGTCAGTCAGCATTTCCATGACTTATTTGTTTCAATATCCGTAAAAAGTGAGGAAGTCCTTGGCATCAAGGAGCTTTAAATGATGTCAGGGGTCAACTGTGTCTTTGTTCCAGCACCGTAACTGTTCCTCCGTGCCTGCGCTCACCTCCGAGCACTGCCCTGGAGTCAGCTGGAGGCAACACAGGTGTCCTTCCATCTCATTTAATTTACTGCAGACATTATTATATTCTATCTGTAGCAGTTCAGTTAGAAATGATATGGTCCCTTTTCTATCAGCCAAGTTGTAGGAGCCTGAGAAACGTCTGTTAGGAGGGTAAGTCTGGGGCTTACGGGGAAATCTGATAAAATACTGTCTCCTTTCCAGCATCACCATGTCAGCAAGTCTCAAATCTCTCTCAAAATCTGTATCATTCACGCAAGGTCACAAAGGCAAAAGAGGGGAGAATAGATCTTTAAAAATTATTTTTAAAAATTATTTTAAAAAATTATCTTTAAAAAAGACAGGCATCTGAGTGGCCAGAAAGCAGAAGGTCTAATGCTAGGGGACTATGTGTCTCACTTTGACAGCTGTCAGTCCATTTTGCTCAGGCCTATTAAACTTCATCTAGTTAAAATTATTTTCTTAAAATTCCTCACCTGTTACTGTGTAAAATCTGTTGCACCTATATATGCTTTTACAAGTAAAACATATATATCTGCCAGCATCTTGGCTCCTCTGTCATCCAGACATGTTCAGAGTGGGATTGAATATCTCTTTGATTAATGCTAATGCTTGATTAGTGTGCTAATGCTTGATTAGTGTACTAAGGCTCTCATGGATGGTAATAAGCCACCATATAGGAGAAAGCACTCTGTGAAACATTTAGAGACTGGCATGAGAAGATGATCTAATAGCCCTCTAAACATTTTATTTTATTATTTATTGTAGCTAACTTTTGTGCAACTTGCATGCAATAGTACAGTATTAACATTATTTGAAAAGTCAGAAACCTCTCTGATATTAAGACACCCATGTTCATGTATACTGAAGTTTTTACCCAGCTTCCAGACATTTACAATCTGGCTGTTGCATGTAGCTTCAGAAAAAGGTATTTCTTTGCTGAAAGTATCACCACCAGTTCCCATGCACAAATAGTTTGGACATGATATAATAAAGACAGTGCTTCAGCCCAGGCAGCCCCCAGATTTCACAGATGTGCTGTGTGACTGGCTACCACCCAAGCAGAGATTTGCTCCCATCAGAGCAGTGCAAAGAGATCTCACCCAGACAGTCAGGCCAGCTCCTCCCCTGGACTGCAGAGCGAGGAGTCCAAGCTGTGTTTGTCAGCACTGACCTGTGTGTTTTCAGCAGCAGCAAAAATAGATGGGGCATCATCATCCACAAGTGGAACCAGCTGGAGGGTCCCTCGAGAGAGCACTATTTCCTTTTGTGCTTGGGGAAAAAGAAACACACCAAGGAACGACGGGAATAAATTCCACCTGCTGCTTAAGGACATGTTCAAGAGCTAATTAAGGCTTTTCTAGTCACAAGCCAGAAGGAATCAAACAGGAGGAGGAGCTGAGGGTCTGTGTAAGGTTTTCATCACATTAGGAAGCTCAGAGTGCTGCTATTTAGATCCTGACATCCTGACCCACCTGGGTGATGCCTCTGAAGCTTAGAAATCATGTGAAAATAACAATCTGATGCACATTTCACCGAGAAGTTTTTGCCTCCTCCCTTCTTCTTAGCAAGGGCATGACATTTGGTCGTGTGGGAACCAGTGTGGTGCCTGGATCTTTTGCAGTCCCCCGTGTGACTGCACCTCTGCCTGTGTCTGACTGACTCATGCAGTTCAGAAATGCTGGTCTGCAGATACTCATCAGAGGCTCATGGAAGCCAAGGAGCTGTCTTCTCTACTTAGTTGTAAAAAGGGGCTAGTAATAGGATGGACTGTTGCAGCATTGATGTAAAGGTGAAGTAAATTGATTTTGAGAAGCATTCAGATACGATGGTGACACCACTAGGGAAATGTACACAAGCAAATTAACTTCTACATTATGACAGCATTTGAATAATGAATAATTTGAATACAGAACATCTGAGACTGCATATTAAAAGGGGATCTGGAAGTCCTGAATAGCCAGTTTGGCTCTAAAAACACCATCATGGAGTATTTACTCCTTCTCACTTTGATTTCCATATAAAAATATATGTAATATTAAACTACTGCTTAATAAGAGCTATATTACCAAGACCAAAGCCATGGTTTGTGTGTGTGAGTTCTTTCTGCCCTATACCTTTATCATGCATTATTCTGTAGGTTAAATTAGAGTCTCAGCAATATTCATGGTACCCCACTGCCTTAATGGGTTTAAACAGTTCAGTGAACTTGGATTTGTATAAGTTTGCTGATTCTCCATTGGTCCTGGTTCTTTCAGGCTAACTGAAGTGAAAATCAGTAAAAACTTATTTTTGGCACTAGAGGCAGTGGATCTGACTGAAAACAGAATAACAGGAGATCAGCTGAAATGGTTCCATTATTACATGGTCATTTTGAATGTTGAACTTCACTTCAAGCCAAAGAACATGCTAAAGAAAATAAAGCTTGAATATATTGTTCCCACATTTGCAAACCACTAACATAGGAATATTTTTGAGCATCCTAAATATTCGCCATTTTTGGCTATGACTTTATCTCAGTCACCATCTCCAATGCCAAGTTTATTTTTAAAGAGCAGTCTAGTTCCTGCTCCTTCAGGTTTCTGCAGACAGCTGTTTTGTTTTGCTCTTCCCATGCTATGAAAAATCTGTCATTCAGTATTTAATTCTAGCACCTAACTGGCTCTCTTGAGACAACAGAGGAGCCTCCAACAAATATGAACCCATCAAGATTCCCAAGTAGGATAAAAAACCCCAAAGTGAAGGCTAAAGCAAAACAGCAGGTCAGGAAGCTCAAAGGCTTGTAGCATTGATTTCTTTGGCACAAAAAACACTGGCTTAGTCCAGTGTGTCCTCTGATTTAAAAGGAATTATCCTGAGGTAAAAATAAAGGAATGCAGTGGTGAATCAGGCTCATTGTCTAGATTCAGCATAAAGCTGAGATGAAGGAGCTGGGCTGCGTGTGATGCAAGGTGTAAATGAACAACACGCGTGAGCGAGGCCTGATCCGTTCCTTATGGCACATGTGAAACTCATCTCAGGTATTTGTCTGCACAGCTCCTCAGGCCACATAAGACTCTTCTGTTTTCTAATAAAAATATTGAGCTGATGCACCAAGGCCTTGAAAAACCATTGGAGCCAAATGGTACAGTGAGACTCCATCATTTCTCTGCCAAAATTTAGAAGAGGCCACTTTTAACTGGGGAGTGTTTAAGGGTACAAGCTTGTGATTGTCAAAATATACCTGGGAGAGATTTGCTGTCCTTGATTCTACTCCTTTCCTGTGACTGCCCAACAACTGTACTTGATTTATTCACCCCTTCTGAAGGTTTAAGGGCTGCTCCTGCTGCTGCTCCTTCTCTCCTCCTTGCTATCCAAAGCAATAGGTGTTCCCTGTCCTGAATAACCTGCAGAAAGCAGGGCTTTGGCTGCCCAGTTGCAGAGACTGCAGGTGGGAAGAGGCTGTGGGGAGAAACCAGGCTGGGGAAGAGCAGAGCTCACAAAGTCCTTAACACAGCTTTCAACAAATATTGCTCTGCTGTGCTTTATGTCCCCCAGGAAAGTTGTTGGCAGGTGACTCAGGCTGACTCAGGCTGTTTTAAACTCTGCTCTCTTGTGCATCAGGCACCAGCACAAGTAAGAGGTTCATCAGACCTTCTGTGTGCCCTGGAACAGGACAGTCACATCCTCATGGTAACAAGGCTTGTCAGTTAGACTGGCATTTTAGAGAATTGCCACACACATTGGGCATTTTTTAAGGGGACCCATAAGACAGAGACAACCAGAGAAGCACTCACTGGAATATGCAAAGTTTTTGCCCAAACACTGTTGTGTTTGGAGTCCTCTTTAAAGCATCAGCCCCAGTGGTGTGTTTCTAGATAACGAGATGTGGCTTCATTTTAAATATATGAAGTACATTGAAAATCACAGTTATGAGGACAATCTGAACACTTAAAAGCTCAACGAGCACATCACGATTGCTTTAAGCATCAACTGACCTTTCCTCACACCAGTGAGGGAACTTCCCTGTGATGCTGGAGCTGTGGGATTAGCAGCACTGTCAGACTCACAGGGACCATGACCTGGGTGTACCCGAGACTCCCAGAGAGGCAAGTGACACTTCTTGAAGCAGCTTCCTGCCTTTACCTCTTCTGGAGATTTTCATATCTCACTATAATCTGTCTGAATTTTAAACAGAAACTTAGCTGAAAAGGGGCTTCTCACTGTGTTTCACAATACCTGGCACTGACTGCTCCAACAGTGAGCACAAACGCCCTAAGAAAAACACCAGTTCAGCCATAATTTCCTGTCTTTCTGTTTCTGCTTTTCGGGGTTATGCATACCATTACCTAGAGCTTAGCAGTGTTGTGAAAGACACTAAGCAAGTGTAATGACTTGGGGAATTCAGCTCGCTTTAGAGTTTCCAGAAATTTTTCTCCCCCAAGAAGTTTTTCCAGCTATTTTATGGGCGGCAGAAGGAAAAACAGTTTGCCCAGACAGCAGCGGTGGGAGCTATCTTTGGATCCGTGCTGTCAAATGCAGAAGGCATTTGCTGGGCAACCCTCAAAGTGTGCATACCACAAGATTTAATCAAGGAAACTCAAGTTCATGTCCTATTTTGCAAGAGGTATATTCCCCCAAAAGGACTGGGCATACCTCCAGAGAAAACTCATCACTGCCACGGAGCAGAATTGAGATGGCAAATGCTTTAAGGTTGGAAACATCTGTGTGCTGCTCCTGCCCTGCCTGACGACCCCTGGCCCGCAGAGCTGAGACCACAGACTGTGCCCAGGCATTTGCAAACTGTGGGGCACTGGCACTGCTTTCAGCACTGTGTGCCTGGTAGCAGCCCATTCAAAGCCCCTTGGTGGGTCTGCTAAAAAACTCAAGAAGGTCCCTCAGATTTGCCAAAAGTTGCAACAAATATTCTTAGCTTTTTTCTTTCTTTTGTTAGGCAGATAACTTTGACTTGGAAATGTCTGTTTAGCTAGGAGACAGAGTAATTTGGGAAGCCTGTTCTGTTCCACAAATGACATTAGGGTTATACCAGCCCTGCTAGAAAAATTATCAACAACTGAGAGACAGATTCTGTTGTCTTTTCTCACCTAAACTAGTGCTTCTATAAAAATAACCCCATGGAAGCTGACAGTTATTGAATGAGAAAAAGATCAGTATTAAAATAATATTTAAATAGCACAGTAATCCCTCTTTCATGATGCCAAAAATTAATGGCAAGTGTGATGATGATTGAGACCAACAGGGAGCAAAACATGCTTCTTTTTAAAGGGAAAACATCTGCTCTGCTTTGTTTTTTGCCCTGAACACTGTGAAAATAGTTGGTTTTGCCTCAGGAGGTAGAAAAGGTTTCACTCCTCTAGTAATGCCTTCATTTTTCTTCTGACCCCTTGGATCATTTAATTGGGCTCCTTTTAAAGCCAGTCTGTAGGTAAACTGCATGCAAAATTAGCCAGCTGGGTCCCCTGCCAAGAGTGTGTCATTTGGTATCTGTGAGTGCCAGCAGGGTCAGGCATGACACATGGTGCAGTTCTGAAAAGCAAACAACCTTAAGGTCTTGTCCATAAAACAGGGAACACGTTCAGGGCTGTATCGGGCTCTTTCAGCAGTTTCTCATGCATGACCAGAGGTGTGGATTTTATGTGCAACTCATAAAGAAAACTCTCCAATTTGCACGCCACAAGCACTAGCAGGTGATGGCTCAGGGTAGCAGAGGAGGTGAAAAAACTTTGGCAAAGACATTAAACTGTGTCTGCATGTAAAGAATACTCTTTTCCATTGAGTGCAGGCAGCGGTTGCCATGTGAGGCTTAAGGAGCTAAGCAGCAAGTTAAAAATACTGTTGGGAATCACTTCTTCATATCCCAGCAGGACTAGCTCAGCCCCTTTGGGAGGTGAAATTTTAGGAATCTACTTGTAAGTGCATTTTAATTTTAACGAAATGCTCCAGCAGGACCCACCCTTCTCTCTCAGCTCAAAGGTGGTGCTTCCCAGAGCCAGCAGAGAGTTAATGGTGCCCTGGCCATGCGGTTGCTGGCACAAAATCCTGGGTGGATTTTGCAGAAGGGTGTGTGTAAACGAGCTCCAGGCATCTCTGCAGCCAGTTGGAAAGCCCTTGTAGGAACAGCATTACACTGTGCTGGATGTTATCTGTGGTGGCTGGGTCTGCAGCAATGTGACACGCTGAGATTTATCTGGATCTCAGGAACAGAGAAACAGTTTCCTGACCACAGCAGAGCAATCTCATCATTAATACACCATCACTTCCATCAAGTCAGTCTCACCTGAAATATCTGCCTTGCCTTACATTCATTTCTTTCCAAAATCCAGATGAGACTCATGCATGTGATGAAGTGTTACCTGCCTGCACATGGTGAGGAGCCATCAGACACCATCTCTTTCAAGAGGCTCCTGTTTCCATCAGCTGCCTTTGCTCTTCCCCTGGGTCAGTCGTGACTCTGCCACCACAGAGTTATCCTCTCCTTGAGGGTGTATTGCCAAGTCCTCTGTTCTTAAATAAATGCATTTTTTGATGAGAACTTTCCCACTTCATGTAGGCAACAGAACATGGAAAACGCTCATAAAACCAGTGATTTAGATACAGAGTGACATTTATATCCTGATCAGGACAGACCCAAATTCAAGCCCCAGACGTGGATCCCAGCAGTTCTGTATTCATCAGCCTTCACATTGTACCTCCTCACACCAGCTCTGTAAAACACACACCCAATACCCCCATGCTTCCAAAGGGCCACAGGCAAAGGATGAGCAGGGAATCCTTGCAGGATGCCAGTATATCCCAGGGGCCCACACCACACCTTCCCACTGACACTGCTTTACTGTGGACACTTCACAGGCCATGGCTGTTATTTGCTGAGCTTGCAGGTTCAAAACATAAATATCTTCCAGATCTACAAAATCAAGAACTTTCACTTCGTTGTATTTTGGTATTTGAATCTTTCAGAGTCTCACTTCTGAGCTTTTGTCCACAAGTAGCAATGCTACCAGTTCATCTCTGAGCTTGTTTATGTAAAGTACATGGAAATACTGACAAATTCATTGATTCCAGAAGTTGGAGATTTAAGAAAAACACACAGTATTGTGAGACCCTCAACAGTCATAAGACTTGGATGTTTTGAATGATGGAGTTTCCACCACTTCCACTGGAGATTACTCCAAGGCAGGTCTCTGTATACTCATGTTGCTGTTACTCAGCAGTTTTGTATTTTCACTACAAAACCACTCCTTTCATATCATTCTTGACATCCCATACAGAGGAAATCCAAAGTATGGAGGTTTCTCAAGTCTCCATAACACTTTGGAATATGAGATTAATCCGTTCATGTGGTCCACTTAAGGTTATCACATGATTGTCTCCAGGAAATGAAAGAGGTCAGAGTTTTTACACATTTTTAAGCATATACAAAAATAATTATTTAAAAAAACCAAAACCTCTCAAATCTTCTGATTTAACAAAGAAGATATTGTTCAGAAGATAGAAAATAAATTAATTTTCTACTATGACCTCATTAAGATTGGATTTAAGTTCCAACCCAAAAGAATTTTAGAACAACATTAGTCTCCTGCCCTTAAATCTCCATCTATTGAAGCTGTTCTATTTATTAATTTCCCTGCTGGAGAGCATATTTTGACTGGCCTGCGAGCTGAGCAGACAGTCTCTCCCCAAAAGCTCACACACGAGGGCCATTTCCTTATTCATTTCTTCTCAGTAAAAAGGGTGTTTCCAACCATATCATTTTGAATCAAAGCACTCTTGACTCAGACACAATTGTTCACGTTGATGGACAGATGGGGATTTGATCCAGACCCAAGAAAACAAAAAAGCAGAAAGGGCAGTGCCTCTCTTATCTCCAGTGAATGAACAAGATTAGCCATAACCTGTTCTCTTCTCACCATACAACAAATCCAGTGTGTGCTCCCAGCACAGCCACAGATTCACATCTTGTAATTTTTAATACAAGACATATACAGCCTGAGGGAACAAATTACTCTTCTGTATTCAACATGCTTCAGTGCCTTCAGAGGACTGTGCCTGAGAAATACAGTTACTTTGCTTGGCAGGAAAAACCTTTGAAAACAAAGGAGAGGGCTCTCTGCGATGAAAGTCAAGTTCATCCCAAAAGCAACAAAAGAAAGCACTTTGGGAAGTTGGACGGGCTCTGGCAGAAAATTGTCAAGACACGAGTTCACTTTCTAAGTGGCACTGTGCAGCAAATTGGTTTTCTGTGCAATCCCAAAGCATGACTGTCTTAGCAAAAAAAAACAACCAAAACACAAACCCCGCAGTTGGAAGTGGGCAGGGCTCTGTATCCCAGCTCTCCCGTTGGGAACCTGGAGCTGAGCTGACAGAATGTGGGAGCCCTTCTCTTCCCTCATCCCTCTTCTGTTAAAAGTCTGCTGTTCAAAGCTCAGCTCCTCGGGAGGGGCACTATTTTCTCGTGTTAAAGTGCAGGAGGGAGGGGATCCCACATGCTACTGAAATAAAAATACCAATGGGAGATGAAGAGTGTGTGGGTCTCTATAAATAAGCCCGAGTGGGCTCTGCCTGATACCCCTGGCAGCTGTGCCACCCCTGTGTGCACTAAATCAGTGCTGGGCTCCACACCCAGACCAGCGAGACACACACAAGAACCACGAGGAGATTCTAAAAGTTACGAGGTTCGAGAGATCTTGTTTCATTCAGCGTGAGCGGGTCTGAGGTCTGAGCCTATGAAAGCAATGAAAACTTACTGTCTCAAAAAACCAAAATATTAAAAAGAAAAGAAAGAAAGAAAAGAGATTTGTGTGTAATGGCCTGACTTAAGAAACAAAAACCCACAAACAGTAAATGTATTTTTACCAAGCAAGGGGGGGGGCTTTTTTATATTGAATATTTAACCAATCACATGAGATGCTCTATTTGAATTTCCTTTCCCCCAGGCTTTGCCACATGAAGATTTCTACAGGACTGGAAATGTAAAATACAGAAATTGTTTCTATTTCTCTGCCTGCGATACTCCCTGCTAACTGATCTATAGTACTTCTACTTTTTTTGATTAAAAAAAGGACTCTTCATAAGAAACTTTTTCAAGAAAAATCCAATTACAAACACCCCTGCTCTTCTGTTTTCCAGAACTGTTTTCAAATATGATATAATTCTATTTCCATTTTAAATGGTCCAACTGAAAAATATCAAAATATTACTGCTTTATACTGCATCCGTTCAGAACATAATTTCAGGTTTTGGCAGTTGAATATTTTTGTTTTCCACCTCTGCTGGCAGGGCAGGAGGGTTTCCAATTTCTTAACTTTCTCCCTCTCTACAAAAAAACAATAGAGCTTGTAAGAAGCATGAAAAGAGAAAGAAAAATGTAAAAAAACCCTGAAAGAGTGATATTGCTTTGCCTACGGGATGTAAATTGTATTTATTTACCCCCTTTCTCTCTTTAAATCTTGATAAGATTTAATTAGAGTGCCATTTTCAGATACAGTCTTTTTTTATTATTATCATTGAATTGAGATTTTCTTATGCATTTCAGTCCAACATTCAAGTCCAAACCAGAGCCCCGTTTTCTCTTAAAAATGTAACCTCTCTTCCTATGCAGTTCCATGGGTTTGGGAACAATGAAGGTTGTATTTTCCAGTTTACAAGTAATAAAGTGTAACTTCCAGGAAGGAAACCTGGGATAAAGTATCCTGTCATCTCTCTGTAGAGCAGCTAGTATATTCATCTGCAGAATGAAGTATGCAAAAATATAAATAGACATCAAATGTCATTTTTGTAGAGACACAATTGCAGGGTTAATGACAATACCTTTGTCGTTAGTTTGTGGGTGTGCTTCTCTTTCTCTAAGTGCAACATTTTCCAGTCTACTCTGAAAATCTGAATTCACATACAGACAAATTCTATTGAGTGTCTGTCCTGCTAAAAACTGTCATAACAACAAAGAAAAGGCACACACAAAACTTTATATACATGGTGCCTATTAACATAGACTCAAAAAAAAAATCTTTCAAAAATAGTACATACACTCCCTGCAGTGAATTTGATTTTGTCTGGCCTGTAACTAAAGTCCCTTGATACCCCAGTTTTATGAGGGTGTGATGTAGTGGTAAATCAGGGCCATACTGATGATCTAAATCAGAATAACCAGCATGTTTTTCATTTCAGGAGAAAAAAAAAAAAAAAAAAAAAAAAAAAAAGTTTGTGAGAGAAAGTTTGCCAGCTTCAGCACTTCCTGGCCGCCAAGAACATTTACTGAAAATCAATGGGCTGTCCAAAACCTAATGTGAGCAGGAGTTGGAGTGCAGCTGTTCAGAATCTATACCGCTTCCTAGGCAGGGTTTCTAAGCCCTTTCAGTCCTTTAGAATAATAAAAATGATTAATGGTCTCAAACACTGTGAACCAAGTGTTTTGAAGTGTAACCTGCTACTTGTAATGCACTCAGTATTTCTGATCTGCATTGTGCTGGCATACGGCGCCGCTGGAAGTCCGTGTTGAAACGGGCAGTGTTTGGAATGACTGAAGAGAAGCTCACGATGTCTGATGGCAAAGTCATTTTCTCCCAAACCAAGGTATTATTTTTCATCAGTTCACGAAGGCAAAAAAAGGAAGTGACTGGAAACATGTATAAATATCTATTATTTTCTATAAACACGTTCTAAGGGAGCAATTTGGATACCTCACAACACCTTATCAGCAAAACGATCCATCTCATTCAGTGCTCTAAAGGGACATCAACCTGTTGTGTCGAAAGACAGAGTGTTGTGTTTTGTCAAAGGCTGGGCAGCAGAAAGGGGCTCAAAAACTTCATGGAACAGCTTCCTCCATCTGGGCCTTCCATATTCCTACCCCTGCTGGGCACAGCCCCAGCCATGGGCACAACCCTTAGAGCCAGTTTGATCCAGGCCAAGAGGCGGGAGATCCATGTAAATAATAAACCCCAGTGGAGCAGTGAATGGCTGGTGACCAGCAGACACCCAGGACCTGCTGTGCCATCACACAGGTCCCCGTGGGGCACTTTGCTGGGCACCAAACCCATCTCCAGCCACCACCACACACCTGACCTCCAGCTCTGCTCGCCCCGAGGCTGCAGTTGCACAACCACTTTCCTCTGCAGGACTGGGCTCAAGCCCAAGGTGTCAGCTGGTGCCCCGTTTATCCCGGCTTGTTTGCTCATGCCCTGCACCAAACTCAAGCAAACAAATGGATGGATTTGGAACATGGCTATTTCCAGATACTGTCAGCACCCTGAATGTATTAAGAGGCATTAATTGCCTCACCTGGGACCCTCACCCACAGCCCCTGCCCATGGCCCAGGAGCTCTATTTAAGCTCAGCCTCAGAGCACCCAACCCCAACCTGGGCTTGTATTTCCAGCCTTCATCCTGGGTGAACCTTGGTCCTGTGCTGTGGGTGGTTCATCTCTGGTCTTCTCTTTTCCTCCTACTCCCCCCACTTGAGTGGGCTTCTGGGATGGGCCCTGCACCTGGTTCATTTCCCCTCAAGTCTGGGGCTCTCAAGAAGCCTCATGGTCAGCATCCATCACTGCCTGTGCTGGAATCGCACTTGGGTCACCTTCCCGTAGGAATCTATTGGCATTTGCTGCTCCCTGAAAAGCATAAGCTTTAAAGGAAAAGTCATTAGAGGTGGAAAACCACCTACAAACTACAGTGGAACAGGAGGAAGCTTGACCACTAGATTGGCTCCTCAGGATCCTGGCAACCTGCACTTCCCTGTCTTCTCTTGGGCGCAATGGAAGCTTGGAAGAGCATTATAAGGAACACTCAGTTAACATTTACAGAGAGGTAATGTGCCAAGTTCTTTTATGAAACTTCCAATTCTAGATTTACAGGCCTTATATGCAATATTATTTTGGGGGCAGCATATTGTATTCATTAGATATTTAAAATGGTATAAACAAGGCAGTAGAAGTACTCGAATTGCCACAAGCCAGATGGAGATCTTACCATGATACCTCCCACAATTAGGAATAACTTTTTTTTTCGAAAGCCCCAAGTTATTCTGCTCATAGCCTGGCAGAGGAGTGAATCTCCTGGGTCAGCACTGAGCTGTGCCATGTAGGGCAGGGATTTTCTTGTCCCTTCTATCTGCCAAAGAAGGACAGGAAGCGCTGCCTCCAGCCCAAGCACTAATGCAGAGGGGCAGAAGGTGCATGTAGGCTTAAACAAAAACAAAGTAAAAGAATTAGATCATGCAAAGTCACATTTTTGGAGCATAAGGGAACATTTTAGTCTAATTATCTTCTTGAGCACAGAAAGAAAAGGAAACATTTTACCAGAGTCAGTTTTTAAAAGAATTATCCTAGGTAAATTGATCTGCAGAGAATTGCTCCCTAAACTATAAATCATATTGATTTCCTTGCTTTACACTTCTAAAGGGTGACCAATGAGTTATTGGAAGGGTGCACAGAGCCCTCAGCCTCACAGACTGAGGATGTGGCTTATTCCTGCCTGTAATATGGATTTGCAAGATGCAAATGATCTCTGTCATAATAAACACAAAGGGAATTACTGTGTTCTTGACCAAAAAATTGACAATAGACTATTAGACTTCCTAGCACTACCTGACTAGATCTGATTTTCTTGAATTTCACCATATTTGCGTAGGAGTTAGGAAAGAACATTTATTCTTTTAACTTGGGGTGAACCTTTACAGCTTGTAATCCCATGCAATTATTACATGCAGTAAAAGACATAAAAACATCTCCTTTGGTACTTTCCAGTTCTTCAGCATCTAATGTTCTGCCCTTCCATTAGTTTGTAAAACAAATTTAAAAGTCCAACAACTACTAATGATGGGAAGCTGGCAAAGTGCTCTTATGCAACTATTGTGTTCTTGGGTTGTTTTGAAACACTTAACAGCCACGGTCTGGAGCAATTTTTAAAACACTACGTTAAATTCCCTAATTAAAGTTTTGCGGCAGGCAGATCGACTTATCTGAACAGAGCGATTAGTTTGGCAGAATTGACTCATGGTCATTCTACCTGACAGCATTCCCTTTTGTGGGAATGTAACCCTTACTGTGAAAATGTTGTACTAAGCAAACCTTAGTTCCGCTCGTAAATCAGCCCGATGAAAGGTTTGAAAGCCTGTTTCTATGGTGCAGTTAAATTACACTCAAAGTACAACTGAATTTGTCCCTACTTTTCCATCAAGTATAATGTGACTTAAAGAAACCTTCTCTAAAGGTAGGGAAACAGTTTAGAAAGCCAGATGAGAATTCTTGAAAGAAAGTAGATGGAACTTAGGTAAACATTCTCCAAGTTTAAAATAACAGGCTGAAGCATTTGTCTTTGATTATCAATTTTAATGTACATAATAATGAGACTCATTCCCACCAGGACAGGCACACTAAAAAAGAGTTGTGGAGTGCTTGTGTTCAGATTCCTAAAATCAAACTCCTCCTTGCAGTCAAAATACTGCAATGTAAAGCTGGAAGAAGGATGGCTTTTGATTCATGTGTGAATGAACTTCCCAAATATTTGCAATTCTACAGGATAAATTAAATGGAAGATTTCTGGAAGATTAGTCAGGCTCTCTGTACCAGCAGTGCTGCTGCTGCTGCCCCAGCCAAGGCACTTTGATGCTCTTGTATCAAAGCCCAACCGGTGCCTAATTTGGAGCCCACCCAAAATCCAGCTTTTTTTGGCTTGCTACAACATCAACTACCTGGAGACAGATGCAACTTTATATGGGTCAGAAGCAACTTCAGTGATGGCCCTGAATTACATTTTACCCCATGCACACTGCTCCAGTCATAATGAAACACAGCCAAAAGCTGTAATTCATGGGTAGGTTTGCCAGTCTATGGAATTCATAAGTCTTCCCTGAGGAGGAAGCTGATATCTATAAAATGTTTCACCTGAAGTGTAAAAAAAAGAAAGAAAAAAGCCAAGTACCCATGAGAAAATAACTGTACAAATCCCTTCCGTTTTCCTTCACAGCCACATGAGTGGGCCATGTGTCTTCCTTTTGGACCACAAATACATAGTATTTTCAAAGGGAATGTGCTTTTATTAAAAATTAATACAAGTTTTCTTAATCTGACTTACAATGCACATATTGATTAGAACTGAAAACTGGCCATTTCTGCTGTAGTATAAAAAACCCCCACAATCCTGCACCTCCTCTCCAGATGGATCAATGTCTGAATTCTTCTCAGTGATTTTTTTTTTTCATTGCTGGTAATTGAAATAACATCAAACTTTAACTTTAAAATACTGTTCTTACTCAGTGTCAGGTTTTCAAATCTCTCCTGCAGACCATCATTCCTTCCACCAGCAGAGCCATGGCCATTCCCACATCCAGAGCTGGGTTCATGACTGCATGTGCTGAAGTGAGTCAGCAGGACCCATGTATTTGCATTTAATGCTTCATGCAAAGCTAAGAAAGGCAGCACAACACAAGAATTTTGTTCTCCCATTATGTTACTAATAGAGGTCTTGGAAAAAAAAAAAACAACTCTTAAGAAAAAGATCAAAATGGTCACAAAACTTACTTTTCATATTAATGAATGTTTCATTTCAACACTTTTCCATGCAAACTAATTGTCATGCAGCTGTGCTCACAGGTGAAAATTGGTTTATTCCTATTGTCAGAGATGGCTGCAGTAAGAATGGCAAGATCCCAGCCTGCAACAAATCACAGAATGTCTATACATGGCTGTATTATTTGTGAAATTTCATTGTCTTCATAGTACTAAATATTTTTCTGCTACAGCATGAGGAAGCAGGAAGGATGGAGTAGAGGGATCTTTTGTTTCTACAGGAGAAATTCCAAGCAAAATAGTGGGAGGGTATTTAAAAAAAAAAAAAAAAGTAAAAAAAAAAAGTCCAAAATTCTGGGATTTTTTCATTTCAGGCCAGCAGTGGAATTGATTAATGAAGCCCATCTGCAGCGGGTACAAAGGGCCAAATCTTCGGTTCATATTAAATAGCAAGCTTCTACTTCTGAAAACCAGAAGGAGGAAGGGGACTTAAAACCAAAAAACAAACAGGCATATTTGATCATTTAGTGGTGAATAGATCAGGCGCTCCTCAGTTGCAGGGTTTTATTTTTGTGCATTGTGTCAGCGATTGGAAACCATATGTTTTAAGACCAGCTTCAATAGTATCAGTAGCTACAGTCGTCCTCTCGGATTACTTTTTACTGCCTGCCTAATTTTGAGCTTTAATAGCTAACATGCACTTTGTTTATCAGTTACAAATGTTCTGAATGTTGATGAAATGGGCTAAACAACACACATTGGCTTATCACCAGTGCTAAAGGCTGAGATAAAATGTGTTTAATGCCCTGGCTGTGACTTTGTGAAGGAGGAGTTCCCAGAAGTGAGAAGAACCATCTTAAAATTGATGGCTCTGGTTCTGAATGCTGAATGTGGGATGTTAGCACTTGGATCCCGACATGGCTCTTGATATCCCCAGAAGAATCCATCCTACAAGGTGCTGAGCCTTTTGGCACCAAAAGTGCAACCAAGTACAGCACCATTAAGCCCCCTCAGATGGCACAGCCAGTCCTGTAAGTGCTTTACTGCACTGAGGGCAGTCTGGTGGTATTCAAATTAAACACAAGTTTAAAGTCTTTCCAGAATCAGACTCTTACTACCTTGCAGGCCTGAGCACTCATAGACCAAATAGCTCTTTTTTCAGTAATTCTGTTTAGCTGTACAGCAAAGAAATTAAAAGTAGTCTCTAGCTTGTGTTATTTATCCTCTAATTACTTGAGGACAGAGTACCTCTCCTCTGTTTTAAAACACTGCATAAATTAATGATGTTCTAACAATAACAGCAGCAGCAATTCTGGGCATTTACCAGAGAGGAAGCAACCATTAGCCCTGAGAATGAAATTTCACTGCAGTCCACAAAATAATGTGTTAGGAAATGCTATGGTTGCCAACTTTCGCAATTTTGTTGAAAGTCTTCTAAAATGTGAGGGTTGGGGTGTTTTGGGTTTGTTTTTGTTTTTTTTCCCCACAAAGCCTGAGCTCTGGCATCATGTGAAAACATGAAAATGTGAGATTTTCTGTTATAATTTTAGAAGACAAGTAAGTTACTCAGCATTGTGGTTGCAAAGAGAAATTGAAAACATGAACCCAAGGGCCAGAGAACAATTAGTAAGAGCCCAAAATGCATTGCCTTTAAATTCTTACACTTTGTAAAGCGATTTCTGATTCAGGGTGTTCCGATGCTTGGGGTTAACCATATTCAGTACCCTAATAAATCCTCTATGCCCTTTTTGAGAACTTCTCACCTTGGTTTGGGCCAGACGGTGGCATCACATCTCAACTGTCAGGGTGGATGGTGAAGCTCAGTATTGGCTCATTTCTTGTTTTTAAAAGAGAAACCAGTTGTTTGTACTGATGCAGCTCTGTTCATTTTGATGACGAGGTCAACAGCAGAATACTGGTAATACTTCCTTAAGGGAAATACACTTTCCATAGTAGCTAAAATTTGGGGTCTAGCCTCTCACCTCCTCCTCAGAGAGGCTGTGTGGCTGTAGGCTCTCCCACACTATGGGATAAGCTCTCTGGATCCCATGCTCTGGCAGAAGGTTGTTCCCCACGTGCCCTAAGGAAAAGGTGTGGGCTGGCTGCTCAGGACCCCAGGGCTGCCCAAGAGAACCATTAGCTCCTAAATCTGCCCAGGACACTGTCACCCAACCCCGTGATTTGCAGCACTTCCATTTGGTGAACATGTGGACCTTTCTGCACCATTCCCATTTATTCTTTCACTATGGGAATAAGCACAGAGGAACAAGTCAAGCAAACCCCCTTCTAAACCTGCCTTGGTTTTGGACCAAAAAAATTCCACTGCTCTGAGAAATCCCTGGCATTATATGCCTGCTGATGCCCCAGCTTGATGAAATAGAGACTTTTATCAAGCCAACTACTAGGACTTGCTCTTACTCTCTCATCTTGCAGCCTGTACCCCGTGCACCCCAACACATAATCTCACCAGTGAGGCAGAAACCATTTTCTTACCTCACCTTTCTAAATGGCTTTTAAGATCTGCAGGTATTTTGCTGAATACTAACAATGATGAAAATACTTAAAATTCCTAATTGAAAACATATCCTTTACCTTCCTCTTTGCACCCTTTCCCCACTACGCCCTTATCTGCTTTTCTAAATATTGCATACAATGTTTTCAGTAAATAAAAAGGATATTAGCGTAGACAAATAGTGTTTACTTACCAGCTCAAGAAAGGTGTTTCTGGCACCAATTCACAGCTTACTCACAACTCACAAAAATTACTTATACTGAAAGGGACAAGGAGTGTCTTTTTGTGTGCAGGGTGCTGTACAAACAATGAGGTCCTGGTCCCTGCCTGGCTTGCTGTGGCATTACCACAAACAATACTAATTCTTAAATACCTGCCTGACTTTAAGCACTTAAGTAAATAATTGTATTGATTGTTGTAGGACTATTCACATGCATAAAACTAAGCATATATTCAAATATGTTGTGAAATAAGGGTCGGGTGAATTTTGCAAGCAAGGCATTTTTAGATGATTAGTATATATGAACTTACTTGTTAAGACCAGCTTCAAAAGGAGCTAATGTGGTAATCAGGCTTTTGGGCAGGGCAGCTGGGGGGAAAGGAAAAGATTTATTTTCAAGATGGATCTAAGGACTTTCTTGTGCTTCTGAGACTCCTCACCAGAACCACAATTACAGGTGAGAAAGGAAGCAAGGAAGTCCCCCCAACCACTGATTGCTCAGAGTTTAATGTGAGAGCAGTGTAAACTCAGAACTGCAGATAATCCATGGGGAAATCAGGGGGTTAGTACTGAGAACTGATGGGGAATAACAACTGAAAGAGCTTTGGTTTTTCTAGGCTGGCGGGAGGTAGCTCATGCTAGGAAGCCTGCCAGCTCCAAACTGATGCTGGGAGCTTTGTCTCCTTTGGATTGTAGGAACACACTTTGCAGTCAAACTGATCTGAGAGATTTTGATAGTAAAAACAGCTGTCTCGTTGCAATGATGTTTTTGTTCCATTGTCAAAATTTTGAGTTAAATCCATGAGTGGGCTGCAGCTTGTTCAAACCCTGAACTCAACACCCTTTGTGCTCCTTTGGCTTTTCCACTGCGGTTCATGGGATATCTCCTTCCTGAGGAAAGGGCTAGGTGTAATAAAAGGCGTCAGGGCGAGGACTTGCAGGTCTCCTCCGATGCTTCCCCAGTGCTGGAGAGACAGAACTGGAGAGCTGAGCCCTGCCCCAGGCTGGTGAGAAGGGGGAATGAGGAGGAAGAGCAGTGTGTAGAAATGAAACACTCCAATGCTGCCGTGGCCAGGCTGCATCCCCAGCGAGCAGGTATGCCAGGGGGAGTGGGCAGCTGTGTGGTGCCTGAGTGGGGCTGAGGCTGGCAGGGGCAGGGTGAAGCTGTGTGTGTGTTGCACAGCACAAGGGGATGCCTGGAGGGTGCACGTGGTGGGAGGCCCCAGCCCCATCTCCCCAGCATGAGTCATCTGTTGCCCCTCTCTTGGACGTGTGGACAGGCATTTGACACACCTGAAAAAGGCACCCAGCACACGAGGCAGAAGCAGAAGTCCCCCTCAAGGTTCATAAACCAGAGACTGCCTCTGGTTTTGTGCTGACATGGGAGATGGGGCAGCACCTCTTTATGGCCACAAATCCACTCTGTCTCCCCGGGGGAGATCAGTTATAGGCAGGATCACACAGGGGGCTTTCACCCTCCGGGGAGCCAGGAGCTGTGTGATGCTTTGAGTTTGTGTGCAAAGGGGTGGCTTGAGTGAGTGAAACTGCTCCTGCAGCTCTGCAGAACCTATGGCTCTGTGGTACCGTGTAAGAAAAGCAGACGTCAACAAGAGCCCTTCTTTTAAAACCGACACTTAAAAATTGTCACTAGAGATCCGTAACACGACGACCGTAGCGAGAGCGCCTGTTTTCACGGAAGCAGAGCCAAGAGACGAGCTGGTATTCGCATGGCATTCACGGGGCCAACTTTTACACCGCGAATCTCTTTTAAGGACTCGCAGCTCGACGTGCGCCGGTAGCACCGACACACACACACACACACACACACACAGACACCCATCCCCAGACCCGCAGCTCCGGCGAGCGCGCCCAGCGCGTACCTGCCGCCGGTGCGAAACGCTGCCCCCCGGCCACCGCCCGCCCGCGGCGGCTCCGCTCTGCCCCCGGCCCGGGGGCGCGGGCGGCTCCGCCCAACCCCGGGGGGCTGCCGGGTGCCCGGGGAGCCGTGGGAGGCTCCTCCTCCGCGCCGGCCCCGCGCAGCGCTGCGGGGCGCCGGAGCGCGCCGCGGCCCACGCGTGCGGTAGGTGCGGGGCCGGGCCGGTCCCCCCGACGGCGGCAGCGCCGGGGGGGGCGGGAGAGCGGGTGTTCCGGGCAATCAACAGGTCGGGTGAGCCGCGTAAGAACCGCGTGTGCCGCCGGCCCGGCCGTGGCTGCGCTGCCCGCGGGAGGCGCGGCGGCACCGGGGGGTGGGGTGCGGAGGTGGGTGGGTGGGGTGGGCGCAGCGCGGGCGCGGAGCCGCCGCCCCGCTCCGCTCCCTCCGCGGGCACGCGCGCTCGCCTCGCATGCTGCTCACTGCGCTCGCGGCGGGAGCGCGCCCCGGGCAGCGCCGCGGCTCCGGTGAGTGGCCCGGGGGTGTCACCGCGCCCGCGGCGGGACCGGCGGATGCGCTGGCCGCTGCTCCGCGGCTGCTGCTCCGGAGGTGTGAAAACGCCTCCTCCGCGGGTGGCGGGGGGTGCGCGGAGAGCGGCGCGTTCGCCCCCGGAGCCCGTCGGGGGTCGGCGAGGCTCCGGCGCTCCGCGGGCGCGGAGCGGCTCTGGCGGAGCGCGGCGCCGGGGGTGTCCTGCGTGCGGAGTCGCGACCGAGAACTAGCAGAGGTAGTTCATTGCTGCGCCGCGTGCCGTTTGGTTTTTACCTTAAACCCAGCCTCGCTTATTAATTACTTTAAAAGCCGAAGCGTGCGTTTAAGTAGAATGAGTTACTGCGCTTCCCGCGGCTGCTTCTGCGAGGAAAAACTTGTATGTGATTTATGCAGTTTAAGTAAACTTTTTTGAGTGTTAAATTGTGCTTGAGCCCAGCGAATGGCCTCTGAAGGAAATTATTCATGATATACAGCTACTGTTGTGCAGACATTTCAAATAATGAAATATTCTGTTGTGTGAAGTTGTGATTGCTAAAATACATATGGTGAACCAATAAACAGTTTATTGGTCTATATCAGATATTAACAGAAATTTTGTGCAGCACAGTATCAAATTCACATGTCCCTGAGCGCTGTTAAAGGCAGTGGCAGGAATGGTTTATTGTTTAGTCTGTCTTGTGGACTTCATTAATTTACTGAAATTTCTTATCTCTGCAATGCCATCCATAGAAGGGTTACACCTCCCCCCCTCCAGTTTATTGAGAAAGCATGTCTAAATTTCTTTCTGCCTGTCCCCATCTGTGTGTATTAGAGCAATCTGGTCCACAAAAGATGACATATATTTAAACTAGTGGTTCTGTGTCTAAACTAATGCTCCTTAGATACTTTCATACATTTGGTGTTGCAGTGTTTTGCTATTTGTTGCTACATTCAGGATAAATTCTTTATCCTCACCCTTTTTTTACATGAATGAACTGTTTCTATTCCTAAACAAAGCTGTATTTTTATTTCTACTTTGAAATTCAAGGCATTGTAAGGCCTCAAATGCAACACATGCAAGTAGGAAAGACTTGTGGTACAAATACCTTGAAAATAATCAGTGCTCGTAGCTTTGGAGACATTCCAGAAACTTTTTAAGCATATTCTGAAAATTCACTTGAAATGGCACAGCACCTAATAAGTTGATTTAATTATTCTAACTTAAAATTCTTAATTAAAAAAAAATATCCAAATGCACGGTGTAAAATTGAATTGTGAAGTTGAGTCAAATTGTCCCGCGTAATTCTCGTGCCTCTTCTGCTCACCCACCAACAGGACAAAACATTTGGCTAAATAACAAGCAGTGTACGCTTTTGGTTTTAGGCTCATCGATTTGTTTTGCTTTGCTTTGTTTAGCCCACTCCCCTCAGCTCATTTTCTTTTAAAATACTCCATAAAGGCATGGATTCCCACGACTCGCTAATCTTATCACCATTATTTGGCTGAAATGTTTGAAACGGGGCTCCTGTTTCAAATATCTCCCAACCTCGGCAGTCTTGGATTTCATTAGAAAAGCTTCATTAGGGAGAAATAAAAATGTTGCTGATAATTCCCCCTCCAACAATAAGCCCCATTTTGGACTCCACGGTGTGCGCGGGCACGCCCTGAATTACGAGAAGGAATTAAACTCAGGTATTCCCACAAAGAACTTGATCTCAGTATCGCTTAAAGAGTCTCCTGTGTCGCTGTGTTGTTGTGGGTAGCTGGTTGATGTGCTCTTTTTTTTTCCCCCCCCTGAAAACGTAATAATTTAAGTATTAATCCTGCAAAGATCAGTTGCATGTTTAATTTCCAGCCTGCAAGGCATCGTGGTGGCTGTATTTGTGTGTCAGTGTGTGTATGTACACACTGCTGACAAAGAAAACAATTAGAGACGTTGGTAATTTTCTGCTGTCTTCCCAACTGTTATTTATGATGTGCAGTAGTAAAACAGCTATTCTGAAATCAGCTATAATTCTCTTCAGTAAGATTTGTTTCTTCTGTGCCAAATTTTGCAGTAACCAGATGGTCTTGAGGTGTCTTCAGCCGGAGAACAAGCATGAACAGTGCTGAAGACTAATTATTCCTTGCAGTAAATTCCTTCTGCAATAAATTCACAGGTTGTTAGACCTAATCTGTGGAAATGATTGTTAAGATTACTTAGGCAGTGAAAAATGCTTTTATAAATTCGTGAAAACTAGCAGAAGTTCTTAGGATGCTAAGAAAATATTTTTGAGTTAATTTTGCCTTGCCGGGGTAACTTTTATTCGGGACAAACTGTTAAATGAGGTTGCAAATTCAAATCCTTTTTATAAGCCATGGAACGCTGCAGTTTTAATATGAATATTTTAAATATATCATGTAAGTGGAGGGCTCATTTGGTAGATCAAGTGGGGAAATCACATTCTCTGTTTCCAGTGTGTAGTTAGTTACCCTATACATGTGTATTTTTCACAGCAATAGCAATATAAACTTGATTAGTGCATGGTGGAGTCTCCTGGACTAACAATCAAGTTCTTTTCATTAAATTTCACACTGTACTGCATGGGACAGAAAAATAGTTATACCAGGAAGGAACAGAAAATATATTAAGAGTTATAAACAATGGCATATACAAAAGTAAAGCCATTCAGGCTTTAAATACATCTTACTTCTCAGTGGCTTAATTTGGTAAAAAGTACAAGATTTATTTTTCTTTTTTTAATGTATGTGTGCTTGAAAAAAAAAAGATGTAAGTATTCACTTTGATATGAAGAGGGAGAACTTGTCAAATCTCTTTCCTTCCTTTTTTAAGGCCAGAAGGATCATCCTTGTTGGGACTGTTCATTAAGAGATCTCATCACAAAAGAATTGTTCATGGCAGTCAAATTCTTAAAACAATACTCCATCTTTATTTGCAGATCTTAACTCGAGTAATGATGTTTAACAAACACCTTGTTTTAATCAGGTGAGGATAAGCCCCTCAATTAGGATGCAAATAATTGCTCACCTCGATTGGATCATTTGGGGCCTGGAGGTGCTGCCATTTCTTGGTAGTTTTGGTGCTGCCAGAGGTTTGAAGCAGGAGGGAGGAGAAAGTGGGAATGAGGATTTAGGACTCTGCAGTCTTCGTGCAAAATATTTTTTTTTATCATGACGTTCAAAACCTGATCCAGTTCCCTTCTTCATCAAGCTGTTCAGTTGTTCTTGATTTACTGCTGCAAGAGGTGTGAGAGGAAAATTGGATCCAAAATAGTGTTCACTACAGAGCTGGTTCCAGCGAACGTGTCACAGAGCGAATATTTAATTAAAAATAGCCAAACCTCTTTTCACTCAGTCTGTCTGCTTGGGCTTTAATTATGTATTTGAATTATTTCAAAGGTGTGTAAAATGAGATGAGAAAGATTACATGGGCATAATCCTTCCCATTTAAAATTATTTGTCTGCAGCTGCCTAAGTCCTGGCATTAGGGAGTCACATAATAAACATGTTTATTTAACATCAGCGTTATCTGTTAGATTGTACATGGTTCATTAACATGGAGAGAATACTTTTTGTTTAATAGTGTGTGGGAGCTGCCAGAGGTCAGAAGAGGTTGTTTGCCTGAAGTCGAGATGGCATCTTGGCTTTGCTCTCCTCCTGTTTGTCACCTCCGCTGTGCGCGGGAAACGCTTCATTAGTGCCGGGCTGGGGGGTTTTTCCCTCGTGTTTGCGTAGAGGGGCTCTGTGGAAAGCCAGAAGTCTGCTGCAGGGTTGTGGTAAGGTTTATGGGGAGTTTTTAAGGAAGGTTTGTTGTAACTTGCAGAGGGTCGTTTTAGTTGGGGTTCGATTAGAAAAGGCGGCTTGGAAAGGATGGAGCGGGAGGGGAGCGCGGGACACCACGGGGTGCCCGCAAAGAGTGGGGGTGTCGGGGAGAACTGGGGCATGGGAGGGTCTGAGGGCTTGGGAAATGGAGAGCATTTTGTGTGCCAGGGAAATAACGTTTTGTTGGTGTGGCTGGGTCAGAGTTGGCCTCAGAACAGCTGGACCTGGTGGTGATGCTGGGCTGAGATGGGAGAGGTGGCACCTCGTCTGCAGGATCGGGCCCTTCTTCCTCCGTGAGGCTCGTGGGGTGTTCTCATCCTCCTGTTGATTAGAAATGTGCTTGGATATAAAAAAAAACTATATAAAGGACACTGGAAATACAGAAGTAACCACGGTCTCGAGTTTGAAAAGGCTACTTGAAATGTTTTAATATGATTTGTGTATAGGAGCTAATAGCCACGCACTGCACGCAGTATTGAGAGAGATGTACATCTCTATGCACAATTTTAATTTTTATTTCAGATTTCTGAATGTTTCTGACAAGTCACTGAATTTCTCCAGCCTGATTTGGATGGTGGGGGCTCTTTGGTCTTCTTGTGCCTTTGAGGGAGAAGATAATTTGAATTTTTATTAGAAAAAAAAAATAGAAAATTAACTTCTATGGTTTTTATCAAGCAAGGATGTCAGGCAGATAATAACCAAAAGGTGTTGAATAAATGTTGAGCATTACTGTAGAGTTCAAAGTGCTGTGGCAGATACAATGTGAGTGAAATGTACCACAAATGTGCAGTTTTTTAAAAGCATGACAGTAAAAATAGAAAGGCTTAAAAAAAATAAACTGAACTTCTGTGTTGATTATAAGTTGTAGCCGAAGCCATCTGAAGGCCTGGATATTATTTTTAAAAAGCCAGCAAAACAGCTATTTCTAAAAAAATAGTAGGCTCCCTCAGAAGGGGAGAAAGAGAACAAAAAGAAGTGTTATCTTGGAGGAGGGAATGTCTGGTGTAGGGTTTTTTCCTTTGAATTATTTTCAACAAGTACTTACTCTGTTCTGTATTTTTAAGAAATTATGTGACAGCAATTTTGTTTCTTTACCAAGGCAGTGAAAACACCAAGAATCCTTTTTATAATTTGGAAAGAATGTCAAAAGAATGAAGTAGTTAAACCTAAGTGTATTAGATCATACGCCTTAAATGCATAAATAAGCATAGCTGCAATCACAGAAACCAATGTTAAAACCACCAGGAAAACTCACCCACAAACCGTAATGACTTAAAGGGAATGACCTCAGCCATTGTGAAATTTGTGCCTATTTGTTGACTGACATTTATTTGGTAGAGGCAGGGTGCATGTTTCGTTGGGGTGTGGGATTTTGTTGTTTGTAAGACTGCTGGGGTTTTTTTTTCTGTTGTTGCTGCCAGGTTCGAATACAAAGAGCGAAAATAGGATTGAGGCCGGGAGAGCCTGGATATGATTTGGGCGATTTGAAAAGCAGGTGAAGGGTTTGTTATTGATGCACAGAGACCGGTGGAAACGTACTGAAGTTTGTTGTTCAGATGTTAGAAACTTCCCTGATGATAGCCCACTTCTAACCTATTCCCAGCTGGTTCCCTCTTAAGGAAATGAAGGTTTAAAGTATTTGGTTACAAACCTGAGATTTCTTCACGTCCGTGTCTTTGCGTGAGTGCTGCATGAAATGCTGGTGTCATTCATCTCCCCTCTGCTTTTTGGAGAGGAAATTGATGCTCAGTAGAACCTCGACTTGCCTTTGCTGCAGCACCACTTAATAACTCAGGGAAATGGAAGTCTTGAATTATTTCAACAATAATAAGACTTCTTTGGGAATGTTTTTACATAAACCAGCACTACAAACTGCAAGCTTGGCCAGAGCCACGTCTCTCTGCAAACAGGTTTTCTCTCTGCTGCCTGCTCCTGGCTGCGGGCTCCTGCTCTTTTGGGTTGCAAAATTAAAGAAGTTCCAGATTCAATTGCCCTTTCTTAGATGTGCAGAAAGGTTTAAGAAAATGGGTAAGTTCGTGCTGTTGGTTGGACGCCTGACTCGAGGTGCTCGTTGTTGTCCTGCAGAAATTCTCACTTGCCATCCCTGCTTTTGAGAAGGAAAGCAGCCCAGCTAAATAAATAAATAATCCCAAATAAAAAGAGTTATTTAATACTAGTCAGCCCAGGTAGTAACTGGTTAAACCACAGAGAGTTGATGCCTCTCTCTGTGCTGGGAAGGGCAGACTTCAGGGAGAAACTCAACGAGAGCAGGAAAGTTTGGTACTTCCAAACAAAGACGAGGGGACGTGGGGCGAATTTCTTAAACTCAGCAAATGCCTTAAAAACTAGAAATGCCTCTAGCATTACTCAGGCACCCACAAGAAACAGTGAGGGGAAAGTGGGGCAGGCATCTGAATTGTTTTTGTTTTTTAAATAGGTTGGGTAAGCAAAGCAGTCTGGGGGCCCCAGTTATTTACAGCTCTGTCTGTGCACCACGCAGAGAGGCTCATCAGCTGTGTCTGAAAGACAAGTTTGGCATCTATTGCAAATCGTGGCTTTTGATGGCACATTTCATTCGTCTGTTTGCCCTGTGATTGTCCTGCAGCTACTTGGAAATAACTTTGATCAGTTTTGAATATAGATCTGTATCTGTTTTGATTCCCCCTGGTACTGCTCTTCTGTGCTCAGTTACCATCCTTAGAGTTTATTTGTAACTATCTGACAATTCTTTGATTCTAAATCAAGTCAAAATGTATTTACAAAATACTTTCAGTAAATGTTGACAATGTGTACTTCAGTTTTGTAAATGATGTAAATTTATTATTTTTCTCCATTACTGTGGCTGAAACAACACAAAATCTTGTCTAGAATTGAGCAATACTTTTTATTTGAAAAAGATTGTATTTTTCCACCCTTTAACAAACTAAAAAGCACCATTTTTTTTCTGAAACATGACACGTTTTTAAGTAAAACATATGAATGTTCTATTCACTGTATCCAAATTTTCCCTTTTTTTTTTTTTTGTAGGCTGACTTTATTTTTTGGGGGTATATAAAGCCATGGTTTTTGCTAGCTTACATTTATAAGTGCTATGCTAGTGCTACTCCTCTCCACTGAGATAGTTAGGAGTAAGTCAGCCTTTATGCTCTTCTCCTTCCTTGTGTTTAACTATGGGTTCCAGATAATTTCACTCAAATAAGGGTTGGACCTTTATTGAGTGGGAGCAGTTTTAAATCCTCTGTGCTTGTTGCACAAGTGCATTTTTAGTTTTATTGTTTTTTTGGTTTTCTTTATAAGTCACAGTGTGGTTATGTGCTGCCAGTGCCAGTCCAACTGATTTCTTCAGTGCCTGAGCCTTGCAAAATGGGAGTGGGAGTCAACATCTTTCTGTGCTATCCACGCTCAAAGGCCCGTTTGCAACTCGGGCAGAGGTTTTCAGCAGCAGTTAAAAAAGCTGACAAATCCCAATGGTGTGGGAAGGTCCCTGAGAGGGAGGTACTGCAGCCCCTGCAGTGCCAGGGGATGTAAGTCCTGCACTGGAACCCCTTTGCAGTGGTGTGACTTAGTCCTTGGTCTCACATCTCCTCTGACCTCGTACTCCTGGGTGTGTTGGTGGAGTTCAGTGTGCAGCGGGAAAATAAGGCAGGCACCAATTTTCTTTTTATTTATTGAAATAAAATTAGGGGATCGTCACTCTGTTTAGCCTTAGTAGCCTGTTGTGTAAATATCTATTTTAGAGGAATCTTGGTTTTAATGAAATTCATTTATCTCTGAATAAGAGGCAAACTTAGGTCGCTGACCTAAAATACATAATCATTCAGCAATGCTGTAACCACGTGTAACCCTGGCAGTGTAAGATTATCTTCTGTGTGACCACTTGGACAGACCTTTGCTGTCTCTCCTCAAAATGGCTTTGTCCTCTTCAGTGTCTCTTCACCTGAAAACTCCTGAGTTGTGGTTTGCAGGAAGGCATATTCAGCCTGTTATGTGTGATTTCATTTTGTTTGTTTGGCAACCATCCTTCCCGTTCCCTGCAGCAGATGAATATAATTTGGGGAAGAGAAATGGATGGGGAGGGGGACTAAGGAAGCCAGCTGAGTCTTCTGAAAAATATTTGAGATGCAGCAAAACTTCTGGGCTGTATTAGTTTTGAAACACCACTTATGCACCCCTCTGCAAATTAGGGGTGGGGTGTGGAGACAAATGTTTGATTTCTAATTGGAAGTACTAAAGGATGCTGCTGCTAAAAGTCAGATGCACTGATGCTGAAGCCTGATACTCTCCTTTTTAAAGCCCATTGCTTCTCCTTCCCCCGGTCCCCCCTGCCACAGATCAGGATTATTCAATCACAACAGCGGTTTAACCATCTCTGTGGTGGAGCAGGATGGTTGCTTAACGATGCACAGAAGCATCGTGCCCTGGTTTAGGACAGGAAGTGGAAAATGAATATTGTTTTGAACTTGAACTTTGTAAGCAGACAGAAAGTAATTATCGGGGCCGGAACTCCCCTGGGAGAGGCGGGGGAGTGATGCTCTGGGCTTGTCAGAAACACTGCGGGATCTTAAATATCTAGTAGTGTTTAACGTTCTGGTTTTACATTTCTGCTTTTTAATTGATCTTCTGCTCCTCTCTTTCCTTGGCAAACAGAAGAGGAACCAGTTGGATGTAGACTTCATGTGCTGTATTTATTGATAGACAACCTCCCGCTCTCCCTTTGCTGGTGGGGCAGGACTCTTAAATTTCTGTCTTGATCCTGGTGTTACTTTCAGTTGTAAAATGAACCTTTTTGCTGCTGAGTTACTTAATGGACCTATTATAATATGGAAAATTAACTTAATTGATGACTAAGAGCACTTAATGGTATGTGAAGCCAATTAATCAGAAACTGTAAGCCACTTGTGTAGTATTTAGCTTTAAACTATGGAGGTTTATCTGTCTTGTTAAGTAGAAAGCCCCATTGAAATGACACAAAATCTGCATAGATGTGAAGTTAATATTTTGAGTATCGACTTTTTAATCATATATTACTATTAAAATATTACCACTTTGTAGAAAAAAAAATGAAAAAGGTAAATCTCTGCCTCCACTGAATGTTTTGCTGTATTTGAGTGGCCTGTGACTTCAGTGAGCGGCTTAAGTGGTTTTTTTGGTGGTTTTTCTTTTCTCTATTTTGGCTACTACTTTACAAGTTCTTCAAACAAGAATAGTCAGTGCAAGATTTGACCTTTTCTTACAGGCTATCTGTGGTATCTTCTGTAGATTTTTTAAATGCTGTTCCCTATTAAGATAATTAAACAAAGAAGGGAAAATATTTTTTTGTTGACTTCTACCTTTGGTAGGTACATGGGTTTTGTTCTCAAAAAGGAATAATTCCATATTTTAGAAATACCATTTAAAGTGTGAAAGTAAAACTACATTAATTCTCAAAGTAAAATTAAATACGTGCTATTTATGACAAAATGACCCTGACCATGTTCACGAGACTACTTTAATCTTACATTAATACGGTTGTGGGATACCTTATTCGTGATGAAGTTTTAAAGGTAGTAAAATTAAGTCACTTTAAAAGAAAATTATGTGATGATTTATTGTAGCAGAGTAGGTGAAATTCCTCTAGAGATTTTAATATCTTCCACCTGGTATAGAAATGAAAAGAAAATATTCTTTAGCCGGTGACTAATTTGTCACTAATACCCAGGGGTTCCTTCATTACAATGCAAAGATGTCAGTTTTAAGAGAAACGTACAGTGAAAAAACCAAGTGCAACTTCCTGTTGGAGACAGTTACAAAAAAGGAGGAAAATAAAGGGCTGGAAAGCAGCCGGAGCGGTGAGAAGGAAAGCTCTAAAGCTATCAATCAGGGCAAAGTGCTTGGGGAAGGATTTTACCTGCAGGCTTCAGTGGAATTCATTAGGACACGTTGGAGGAGGAAAGTCACTCGATAGGACTCCAGAGGAGGAGCTCTGACACGCAGCAGTGCCCAGGCTGGCGCTCGGTTCTCCTCTGATCTGCACGTACTGCATCCTGCTGATTGCTGGAGGAGGAACTGTGTGTTTTTTGAAAAAAAAAAAAAGTCACACTCAGCTCACTGATGGCTTTTATACTTGATTACAATGTTAAATGGATTGAATCCGAGACTCACAGCTCAGATGAAGAAGCTTCCAGAGGTTCTCTGCGGCTGCTTGCAGCTCCAACCTGCCAGCAGGGATCACGGTGTCTCTGCCACATCAGGGGCTTGAAGAGTCATTTTTCCCAACAGAAAACTATTCCAGTGTCCAGTTGCTTGTGTGGTGTCATCACTTTGCCTTTTGCTGCAGTAACACAAGTTTGACTCTGCCCCTGTCCTTCCAGTACTGCCATTCCCAACAGCTCGGTGTAAGGAGGGGGAGCAGGAGCCATCACAGTGCCAGAGCAGGGTGGAGGAAGGATTTCTGCCTCCCTTAAGAAACAAGTTGCTGACCCTGCAGCAGCAGAGGTCTTGCTTCTTGAGGGCTTTCTGCTTTACTCTTCCCCTAAGTTTAGTACAACCCCAGAAGCTGCTCAGGAAGTGTGTTCTCAGCAGATGTCTGTGGCAGTGGAGATGATTCCGTGTTAGGAGCGCAGTGATGGTGGAGGTTTGGGAGGGAGAAGTCAGTGCTGCACCAAACAAGGTACATGTTTGGAACAACACGCACAACAGCTTTGTGGTGAAGGGGGTTATGTCTCAGGGGAAGCCCTGGTGTGCCCTGCAGACTCCAGGCCGTGCTAACACAGCTCTGGTTCTTGCTGGCGAGTAAGGTTTGATCTCAGCTGTTCTGTGGTTAATTGGAGAAAAGGAAGATTTTTATGTTCTGTCAAAAACAGGTTATTGGAAAGGAAGTTCATGGGGTTTGCTACATTTCTTTCAGCTTACAGGGTGTTCTTCAATCAGAGCTCTGAGGTGAATAAGAAACACTTTTACAGGTGTGGTGGTTTGACCTTGGCTGGATGGAAACAGCCAGGGCAGCGATCTGGAGTGGTTGCACATCCCATCCAGCAGGAACTGCTGCCAGTTTTAGAACCTTGTATGACAGGGAAGGATAGGGAAGGGTGACACAGAAGGTCAGTCAGCCTTGCTTGTCCTGCCTCCCACCTGAGGCAAGAGACCTGAGAGCTAAAATTAGATCCACTTCTTCAAAAGTCTCTGAGTTGATGGAAAAGGTCTGTTTGGGCATCTTGTGGGCACAAGTGATCCTGGATGAAAAAGTGAACTTGTACTTTACTGATGTCTGAAGACTTGATTTTGGTGGAAAATAATCTAATTGCACTTGTATAGTAACGTGTGGCTACATGTGTTGTCTTTTACGTGAATGCCTGAACCAGGGACACATTTTTTGCATGGTCAGGATCTTACATTTCCTAGGTCTGTTTTGTTAAGAGTGTTTTTTTCATTTTAAGCTACCTGTAAATTTGTAACTGCTCTGAAGATGGGAAAGGCTGCTGTAGGGCACCTGTCCTCCTCCCTGTCTCTCCAGAGGCCAAGTCTCTTATAAGTTTGGGGTTTTTTTGCCTGTATGCTATTAATATTCATATATAAAGTGTAGAAACGGGTGAGATGGTCTTGCCATCAAATGCTGATGAACAGCAGTCAGCTCAGGACAGAGCTCTATGTGAGCATTTTTATGCTTAACCTGACAAGGCAAAGTCTTGCCCCAAAATATTGTTTGCTGCTCTACAAAGAAACTGTCAGTCTTTCATTAATCATTCAGTGGTCTTTTAATTACACAGTAAACAAAACCAACCGAGGCTGCTTGCAGGCAGTTCTCTTTTGCTCAACACCTCATGGAGAACTTGGTTTGAAACCCAATCTAGCGAGGTGCTGCCTCCCCCAGCAGACTCCTATTAATGGCCCAGCTGTCCCCTTAATGAAAGGGTTTTGTTGTGCCAACAAGATGCTCTCTGTCTTTCCTCAAGTGGATGCTCTTTGTGTTGGTGCAAACACCATAACCAGAAGAAGTAGCATGGAACCTGCAATCCTGTGGTCTCTGGAACTCGAAATTCTGTGATCATTCTTGGCATGTACCCTTAAAGGTTAGTGCGTGCTGGGGTTTTTTTCAGCGTCACTGAAAATCAAGCCCCGAGTTGTGTCATGGGGGGTTTTTTTGTAGTGTCTGAAATGGCTGATACACCCTTGTGACCTTTGGAAGCACAGTTTGGTTTGTGTTCTGCAAATTAAACGTTAGTAAAGGAGAAATAGCTGGGATGTGACTTGCTGAGGTGTTTTTCACATGGTCCCATGACAGCGCTTTGATGTTGGTGTATTAGTTCTGCAAAAGGGAAGCTGGAGTTTAGTTGCCAAAATTTGACTTCCTTCGCTTGAGGAGAGCTGACAGAGTATAGGTATGCTTTGCCCTGAAGTCTTACCCTAGAAGTTACACAGCAGTTCCCAACACTGTAAATTTGAAGATTTCCAGGCTCACTTAAGTGCTGTCAACCAAGGCTTGTGTTCAGTCTTAAGCATTTTTCACTTCAGTTACGAGAGCCCAAAATAATCAGCTCTTGGAAAGGAAGCTGTGTTATCCTGACCTGAGTTTAAAAGAAATATTTCTCCCAGATTGCAAATGTCCGAAATACGCCGCTCGAATTTGTTCTGCTGAATGTTAACTCACAGTGGTGAAGGTGACTGTGAAGATAATTTCCATGGTTAGTTGTGTGCATGATTCATGTGTGTTTTATTCTCATTTCAATTTCTTGCCAGCCTTATATTTTTGTATTGCTGTGAATCTGTGAGTGTGTATTTCAAGGCAGCACTTGTGGAGTGATGGCCACCAGCTCTCATCTTTCATGAACATGCTTAAGTGCATTTTTGATCTGAGGATTTTGACTCTCCAGATTCTGGCAGATACAGATTATTTTTTTTTTTATACAAGAGTGATATGATCCAGTTGTCCAGAAAAACCATTGCATGGATGAAAGAACCATTTTAGAGCTTTCTCCAGCTCAAAAATGCTTGCAGGTACCCTGTAGCCAACCATTGTGTTCAGTGATCCTAAACATCAGTGAGCAATCTCCTACCAGTTCCTAAATGCTATTTAATTTTCCAGGTATCTAGTAGAGTTTTTTGGCTGGTTTTAGCTGCAGTAGATGACTGCCAAGGTGTAAGCATGACACGAAGTAAACCCCCAAAGTAGTTTGATACCCCTGCCAATGGGAAAGTGCTGTAAATACCTAAGTAGATATCAAAACTTACAGACTCAAAAGTCTGCACAAGAGTGTAGTTTACGGATTAGGTGAGGTGGACATAGTCCTCAAAGCCATGTTAAAATAATCTGTTTGCCAGTTAACATTAAAATAGTAAAAATGGTGCCAACTTCAACTGTCTTGGATTATTTAATTGTAATCCTGTGTTTACAGGGAAGTACAGGTAGCTGTCACCTAAGCAGGGGAGTAATTTGGGCAGACTGTCTTCCTTGGCATAGAACTGCAGTCACTTCCCTGTGAGAAGTGGGACCCTCCTTAAGCAATTGTGTTGATAGATTGTAGGTGTGGTTTCCAGACTGGATTAATCTGACTGAGGGCTGTGTCCTCCTCAGCCTGGCTGCGTGTTCCTGTCTCCTCCTCTGTTCTGGTGCCTTTGGACGTGCTGCAAACTGGATCAACTCCCTGATCCAACTGAGGGGAAAAAAAAAAAAGGCATGTTGGTCAGGCTTGGAACAGATTTGTGTCACTGCAGGAGCTTTGGCTGGGCAGGGGATGGGGCAGGGCTGCATCTTTGCTCAGCAGTAAACTCTCTGCGTGTTTACAATGGTTAGAAGCAGACCAAATCCTGAGATAAATGATGATGCACTTCTGCCATTACCCTTGATAACTTCCAGGCAACAGTTTGGGAAAGAAGTCAGTCTACAAGGTGTAGTTGTTGAGGATTGATCAGCTTAATACTTTAGGCTTAATACATTTTTTTCATGTTCCTCTTTTATTTATGCACTTAATTTATAAAATTTCAACCCTCACCTGGCTTGAACTTCTGACAAAATGTGCCAAGTCCTGTCCTGCTCCCTCACCTGGTTCCCAAGGGCACTTTTAGGTAGATATTTTTGAAATGTGCATCTTAAGCACATTCCAGGGAGGGTTCAGAGCAAGATGTGGAGTTTACTGCTGGTTTCTTTTATAACAGTCAGAGAAGGTAGAGGAGTGTTGTGGTTATGTACTGAATGATAAGAGTTCTTGCCCTAGTTGTAGGAAGGCCAGGATGGATTTCCTCCAGGTGCATATTATGTGTGACATCCTTAGTGTATAATAGTAACACACTGATGCTGATTTAATTCCCATTTGGAACCTTGTCAGAAGTGACTTGCCCAAAATCTAAAACCATGTTAGTAGGACAGTGATGAAAACCAGGAATCTTTAATTTCTGGGTTTCTGAAGTCATTGGTGCATTACCTACTTAAAGACCTCGCTGAAATGAGCTACAGCAATCCCAGTTTTTTGGTTGCAATTTGGAAATTGTATTTTAAAATAGCCTTAACTCTTCCTTTAAGTGGGGTTGCTGAGATCGACTGACGAACTATTTTAATTACTGAATGTAGATTACATATATACAAGAAAAACTTCTCTCTGACAAAAGCATATTATATCTTGGCTCTCACTACTAACCAGCTCAACTTAAATTTCACAGCTTGCTGCCAACAGCTGCCTTACAATGACACAGTACTCATAATAAATGAAATTTCATGAAAAAGAAAAATGAAAACTTTGTTCCAGCTGGATTGTAAAGGCAGTTGGAGCATTTCTATCCTGCATGTAAAGCTGCCATCCACATAAACATTGCAAATTACTTTTTCATTTTTAATAATCAGGATCAGACCTTTTCTTATTATTGAGGCAAACACGAGGTATTAGAACCATACAATTTCATTCGAAGGCCATTAGTTATTGAACCCTGTCCAGGGTAAAGTGTTTGGAGTGTTTTGGGAGAAACTCACCTTCCAGTTCCAGGTTTTCAGGTTTCTGGCAGCCTCGGCTGAAGACCCCAAGAGGAGCAGCCCCGCTCTGGCCCTGCCTGGTGGTGCTCGGAGGGGCTTTAGTGACATCCTTGGCTCTTGGAGCTGTTGCTGTGTGCTGCTGAAAGCCCTGCAGCTGGTGAGTGCCTGCCCTGGCTACCAACGGGAATCTCAGCTGAATTATCACACCCCCTCCCTGCACATGGAAGAGATTAATTCTCACAGCCACAAGCAGAATGAGTGCTTTGTACTTGGTACCATAATGTAAGTTCATGCTGAAATACAGTGCCAGTAACCAAGTCCTTCACCAATAAATTCACAGTTCTAATAACCATGTGTTTTTACAGCATCCTGATCCCAGAGGATCAAAGAAACATTGATTTATTTAGCTTTGGGTCCCATCCCCTGTTGTTCTCGCTCCTTCCCCCTTGCTCCCCATGAGCTCAAAAGAGCCATGGATGAGATGAAACCCAACTGGTGGTGTGCAGTCCACAGCAGGGAGGGACACTTTGCAAAACCACAGAAAAGAACATTTTAGCCAGTAGAAGTGACAGGCACTGTTGAGGGCAGACAGAACAAAACCACCAAAGCCTGCTTTGGCCAGGGGTCAACAACAACCTGTCTAAACTTCTTTAGAGTTCTTTGTTGATGATAAATGGATTAAAAGTTTAAAAATTCGACGCTTAAGAAAATTACCCTGCGTACAACTTCGCTGCTGTATAGGAAAGTTTATTAAAGACAGAACTGATCTTTCCAAAACCTGGTTGAGGATGCAACCAGCAGTGTTAGTTCAAGACACTGAAGTTGAGAAGTGTTGGCATGAGTTCCTGATGGAGGTATGTATTGCCAGCAGCAAAATGTGTGACCTTTAGTTAGGAAAAGGTGAATAATGCTCTCAAGGAGCATCACTACCCCACACCTGAGCTGTACCTCTGTAAAGGCCCCTTGTCCTGGTGCAAGTGTGTGCTCAGACGTTGTGTAACATCTCTCCCTGGGGGCTGTTGGGATTTTTACCTTGAGGGTTTCCAGAGTTGTAGGACTGGTCGATGTTCTTTATCAAAAGGCAAACTCAACACCAGAAGTTTCCCAAAAACTTAACAAAACTCTTCAGCATGCAGTACTGAAATGACTTTGCAAACAGGAGTTTTATTGTTCAGACAGTATTTGGTGCTTGTTGATTGCAGCAGCAGGTAGAGATCCAAAACCAGTGTGAATGTAGATGTCCTAAAGTGCTTCTTGCCTCAGAATATTTGTTTCTCATGAGCAGAGATAAAACAGTGTTGACACAAGGTACAAATTGACATGATTATTTTGTTACGAAATAAACCAAATGTTTGGGGTTTGCCTCTGAATTATAAAGCCTTAGGAAAGCTTAATAATTCCTAGTGGCTGAATTCTATTTTGAAGCCTACAAATCCTGCTTCTGACTTAAAAAAAAATGTTTAAAAAAGAACCTGCAGCTGAGTAGCTGCATCTTTCACTGTTTAAAATGTTTTTCCATCCCATCTCAGACAACTGCCGTGAAGTAGATTGTGTGCAGGCCTGTGGGTCTGTCAGAACTGACAGTTGTTCAGGGAAAAAGAAATTGATACACTGAACAAAAACCCTGTCAGCAATTGGAGGAAATCCTATTCTGGCGTAATTCTTACTTCCAGATATTTCTCTTGCTGGACAATATTGTCACCTTGAGCTGTGCTTTGTTTGCATGTTTATTGCTGCCTGGGCTCTATAAAGTAGAGATTGCAGCCAGTACTTGAAGCAGCATAAATTTTTGTTAGTAGCAAGAGTCAGAAAGTATTTTGGGAAGGGATGGAGAGATGGCATGTTTTTATGTTCAAGACTGTGTTTCTTAGGAAAGAGAAGGTCCAAAAACATTTGCTGCAAAAACATCTCTACTTTGTGTCTTTGTGGAGGAGAATGGCAGAATTATGTACGTAGGTCTGGTTCTAGAGGGAGAGTAATTGTTGAAAGTATTTAAAAATAGGAATTATTGAATATCTAAAACTGTTCCTGACATACAGTACAAACCTTTTTTTGACATTTGATCTATACTGTTCATAGATCTTTTATATACACAGAGGGATTTACTGCTTTGTGATCAAGCTGCTGAAGAAAAACGTTGTCCTTTTACTCACTGGGGAGGACTGTAACAAATTAAAATGGTTTCCCATTAGCCTCCCCTACTTTGCTGAACCACTTAAAATTACTTTGGACTTTGCCCTTGTCCGACCTCCTCACCTTTGCTCCAGCATTTCTGCTTCCAGGAGTGCAGCAGTGTTGGTCCTGGAGCCTTGCTCCTGTGATTGAAGTTCCAGCTCACTCCAGGCTGGAAGCAGAGAACCAAGGCAGAGCCCAGAGTCAAAAGAAATGTTTAGTTTTAAAAGCCTCGTGCTCAGCAGGTGCTCTCTGCCATCACAGACTGAGGGAGTGCCAGGAGCTAATTGCAGCTTGATTGCATGCATATTTTTCAGTAAGATTGTGTGCATGCAAATGAAGATAGGTTGTTTTAGTTTGGGGTGGGTTTTTTTGGATTTTTTTTTTTTTATTGCTCCTGTGAGGTTTCTGTGGAAATAATGGCTTTACCAGGTTGTGGACAGAACTGCAGAGTTGAAACAACCAAACTTGAGGCTTGTCTGAGCACAGAAGTACGTTTGAATAAGTATATGTAAAGTTCCCTCTTTCTCCTGTTTGTTAAATACAACCAGAGTTACACTGATTTACAAAACAAACTGCAGGCTTGAAACTGCTTTTTTTGGTCATATGTACAAGTGTTGTTTTATGACTGATAGTGCCCTTGTGCTAAATGCACACACATTAATCAGTTATGATCAAGTGAAAAGAAAGCCATGACAGGTATTAGGTGGTAGATATGCAGTGTCATTCTCAGTTATGATAGGAATGGAAGGGCTGCATTTCTTACCAAGTTCCCAAATCTTGTTTCCTCCTGCCTGTTGCTTCTCTTTGTGTTCAGGTTCTAAATTTAGGTGTTATACTTCTTGCTGGCTGGGAATAGTAACTTGGAGGTGATGTGAGATTGTCTTAGTGCAGTATCATAATCTGGAGAGCTTTAGGGAAGATGCCACACTTGGAACAGGGCAGAGAAATACATGGCATTGCTGAGGCAGTTCTTTGAGGTATTTCAGTGACGTAAATGTGCTTAAGGAATGAAGAGAGGAATAGTGATAGGACTGAGGCTTTTTACCAATATAAAAATCACTTGTTTACATGTAGAAATCTGACCAGATTGACTCGTTTCTGTGCCAGGAAAGCATTCAGGGCAGGCACAGAATGACCCCAAGTTTGTGGTGTACATTGTGGTTGAAACATCTGACTCTGGAGGCACTGCAAGTGGAAGATCCCTCTGGCTCACCCTGGGCATGCACACCCTGATAGATGGCTTATTAATGCTTACAAATCAATGCTTTATTTTATAGACAATGAAGCTGGATAGAGCTGCAGTTATTTCTCAGCACAACCATACTGGAGACAAGTAAATGCACTAAGGGAGAGAGTTAACTGCACCCTTTGGGAGCACAGCACCATTGTGGGGAGGTGGCAACAGAAAAACAAATGCAAATGGCAGTCAGCAAAGGTATTTTGCAGTAGCCTGCTTTTATTCAGGAAAAGTTCCCAAACTGTCCTATCAATTCCCACTATTCCAGTTTTGAGGTATTTTTGTTAAGCAAGGGCCAACTTGTCAGAACAACAACAAAAAAACCAAACCCATAAGGGTTCTTGGCTGGTCAGAGTGACGACCTCACATCTGAAATATTTTCAGCTCTCTGTGATTATTCCACATAGGTAAAAACAACTGATAGTCTTCATAAATGTGGAGAATAAGCACAGGGAAACACAGGCTGACTGCAAATGTTGCTTGAAGAAGAAAAACATATCCTTTGTGTCATTGATCAAAGTAATGAAATCATACCTGGGGGCAGTTGGCTATCACTGATGTCTTCTGGTCAAGAGGATGCTGGGACTGGGGTAACTGGGGGGTCATTGTGAGTGTCAGGTGCATTGTACAGCATAGGGAGTGTCTGGCAAAGAAATGAGAAAAACTACTGAAGTTTCTGAGACTATATTTGGAATTCCTACTCATGTATTTTGAGCCATTGGGGTGCCAAGGGCAATATTGTGAGCAGTTGAAAAAGGGAAACATGTTCCCTAGTATTGCAGTTGCTGGTGTGCACTTGCATCCTGGGAGGAAAGCAGACCAAGCAGAGTGTTTGCCCAGTGAGGCTTGTCTCTGTTCCAAAGCACACTCTGGGCTTTTTGCATATGAAAGTATGCAAGAATTCATAATCTGACTCTCTGTATTATTTGTGTGTGTACATAACCTGCAGTTCATTACAGAAATCCATGCTGCAGCTCTGCCTCTGCACTGTCTGGGAGTGAGGTGGGGTTGAGAATGGCCTTAGAAATGGCAAGAGGCTTCATACAAAATCACCAGCTTGAAAGAGCTTATCGCTGGTGAGAGAAGGATCTCTGGCATTTCATAAATCATCAGCAGAACTAACATGCTGTTTGGAGATTTGTATCATTAGCAAATTAATCATGTTCAGGAACACTCCCGTAGCAATGTTGGATGAGACACTGGCTGTGCAACACCTCCCTGCCAAATAAACTGCAGGGAGAGGAGCCTGGGGATGGAATGGGGGGTGGAGAGGAGAAGCCAGGCTCAGCTTTCACATTTACCTCAGTGTTGTCCTTGACAGCAGTCTTTAAAAATGCCAGTCTTTAAAAATATTTCAACAAAATGACAGTGAAAAGCATCTTAGCACCTTGCCTTGCTGTTGGCAGAATACGAGGATGGAGTGATTTTTGGTTCTGATACCTGTAGTTTCTGTCCTCATGAAAAGTATCCCCAGAAGTCTTCTTGGCTGCCTCCCAGGTCTGTACCAGCTCTGCTGTCCTCCAGCCCTGGAGTGCACATGGTCATCAGGCTGCTCTGATGCTGGGGAGAGTGGAGATGGAAGGAGGTGCCACAGGAAAACCCCCTTTTGGAATGAAGTTCCCCTGAAGTTCCACCCACCTGTGTACTGCTCTCAAAAACCATAGAGCTTTTCTTGGCACAGACTCGAAGTTTTGGTGTAACTGAGGGTAATTTTGCCAGCCTTTCTAGAATTTCATTTATATGCTCAGTTATTAATAGATTCATGCGGTATTCACCTAACTCTGTTTTTCCCTTGAATTCACTGAACTTCAGATTTGAATTCTAAACCCAATTAGCAGTATTTGCCATGTGCTGCAGTCTCAAATACTTAGAGATGAGTTTCCATACAGCTAATGATGCTGTTTATACTGCTGCTTCTCTGATGTTATCTCCTCTTCCCCTTAAGAAATAAACATATACCAGGAAACAAAAAAGTCTTGGGCTATTAAGTCTTGCCAGTTTTCAGTTGCTGGTTGTTGCCTGTAAATTCAGTTCCATAGCAATGCAAAAGACCAACAGAACCATTGTGTATCTAGCTATTTGGTAAACTTAGTTGTATATAGCCTTTATTTGGCTTTTTCCTTTGCTCTTTTTTATGAACCAAACTGGAATGCTTCCTCTAGGAAGCAAGGTGACTAACTTCAGCATCCTGGAGTCAGGAGGGTATTTTGAGTGTTGCCATACATTGCATTTGTCTAGAGACCACCATTGTTCATTCAGTGTTCTGCTATAAGTCAGATAACTGTAGTTATACCCACGGTATAAATCTACTGTGCTTCCAGACAGCTGTTAGATTAGTTCTCTCAATTCTTCTGCTGTGCCAGTGGAGGCCAGCAAGTTTCAGATTTAAATGCTTTTTAATGCTTTGTACAGCACTGGACACATTTTATGGAGCTGAGTAGGAGATATGCTATATTGTGCTTAATAAACTACTCTTTAAAATATCCATGATTCAGCTGCTTGCATGGAAAAATGTGTGCTTAGCTCTGAGAAAAATCTTAACTCTTACAGCTCTCAGTGTCAGGCTGGTTTGCTTAAAACCAGGACTTTAGCTTAAGGTATATGTATGTGCTTTTCAAAGTATTTTTCCCCACATATTTACTGGCAAAGTGGTGTGTGACAGGACAAGGAAAAAGTTGCCTTTTTCAATGAGATGTTGTTAACCTTTCCCCAGCAGGCCTGCAACTCAAGTTCTTGGGGGCAGTCCACAAGAATTAGAGGGAAACAGGTGGAGTGTAATTCCAGCAGAAACTTATTTTGTTTGTTTATGAATTGTACCGAACCTTTTTGTGGGGTTTGTTTGTTTGTTTTCTTATCCAGTGCACAGAAAGGAACAGACGTTGTGTTTTTCAGTAGTACTCCATAACATTTCAAAAGGCTTTTCTCAGGCCCCTGTCCCAGGAGCTTTTTACTTCTGTGTCACATGTTCTTCTGATTTTGTGTTATCTTCTCACTGATTTTTGTCTTTCCAAGCTTCCACCCTGCTGACACTTGCACATGGACACTGAGGAAGTCGTTCCTAGACCAGTTTTAGAGGTAGAGGTTCTGGCACAGGTGAATTGCAGTTTGGGATCTTTGCACCCATTTACTCTGCAGCATCTGTTGCTGAAAATGCACCCTATTAACCTTCAGGAACTGTGTTAGAAGGGAAGGATGCAGGATTCTAAGATGTTAGATGATCCCCTGTATTCATTTGTGGAGAGAAGCTGAATTAAGCAAGGCTGGTTCTCTTAATTGCGGCGTTTCAATTCCACACTTATTTGCAGCTGAACTGAGTGAATTCAGTTGCTGGGCTCCCAAAGAATCAGAATCCTCCCAGCAGGCACACAGGCAGTCTTTGTGATGACAGGCTGTAAAACCAGCAGCTGTCCAGGGGTTAGCAGATTGGTTATGCTTCATGTGAACATGTGAGAACAGAGGATGCACGACATACCTGCACCTATTGCTCCAGGGGAGGAACACACCAACTGGGGTGAAGTGACTGGGGTAGGAGAGTTACACAGCCACATGTGAATTAAAGGGAGAATTTAACCATGCAGAAGTTGGGTGTTGGAATGAGGAGAGAGATTATGTGGTCTGGGAGGAAGTAGGAATGTGAGACTTGGGCTTCTGTTCTGTGCTGACAACTGCAGGCAGTGCCTGCTCCCTGCACGGGCACAAGAGCAGAGAGAGGTTGGGAAGTAGCAGAAAAAATCAGAAATAAGTTGCTTTCATTGTTTCATGCTGCTTGTGAGTGAACTGGACGGATCTGTACCATCCTGTAGTAGCTGGAGGGATGAAATTATTTTGATTCTTTTGTCTGTAGTAGAAGTTATTCCGTAAAGGTGTCAGAGAAGTGGCGCTGAAGGCGATGAGCTGAAGTTAATCCAATGTCAGGAGGCACATCCACTGTGGAACCAGGCTGTCAGGCTGCTCTTGTGGGCTGTGAAAGGGTGAGGGCCTTTGAAGTCCCACTTGTTCAAGAGAAATTTGCCTTTAAGCCAGGGAAACTGCAGATCAAATCTGAGTTTGAAGTCTAAGGCAGTCACCTTCTTAACGGCACACGTAGGCTGGCGCTCGAACATCCGAGGAGCTGCAGTTGGCTTTTACTTGCAGCTGGATTTCTTAATCTGTGCAGGTGACAAAACTGTTTTCTTAGATTATTGGGAAGAGCTCTAGGTAGCTGCCATTTTCTGTGGCTGCAGGAGATGGTCTGGAGCTGCCTTGCAGCCCTGTGAGTGAACCAGTCGTGTGTGTGCTGGGTTGGATCCCAGCACTCCAGAGTTTCCAGCACCCCCCAATTTTGGGATTGTGCTCAAGTGGTCGCTGCTGACAGGGGGCCTCAGAGGTGATGAGCTGTGCTGCAGAGTAGCTCCTTGGACTGCTGATCCCAAGGGTAAGTGGTATATAATATGATGGGAGGAAACTGCTCTTCAGTGAAGCAAAGTGGGCCTTAAGATGCTGGTTTTGTCACTGAAGCTGTAAACATCCTCTGGAAAAAGATACCGTGGGTTGTGGTCATTAAAAGTCACCCTCTGTTTTCAGATTTGATTTTTTTTTTCTTGTTTTTGAAGAATTTGAAGCCATCAGGGAAAATATTAGGTCATAGTAATCAGATCAAATGTTTTTCAGTTTGATTTTTGGGGGATGGGGAAAAAAGCCAAGTTTTCGCCTTTAAGCCAATTCTTGTTTTTCATTTATTGCTTGGTAAGCTGAAAAAGGAGGCTGTAACTTCTCTATGGCTCCCCACTCAAACACCATGTTGGATATCCCAATAGAAGTGCTCGTTGGTGCTGTTGATGAAAGTTACTACTGAGGGTCAAATAAATCACTTGAAACCTGCTTTTAATGTTCTTACTTGTTTTAGTGCTAACAAAATTGGCAAAAAGCTGTTACAGCACCACACATGCTTCTGACTTTTGTCTGCCTGGTGAAGGTGCTCCCTTATTTGAGAGTTGATGCTCAAAGAATTTTGAAATTTAAGATGGAATATGGAGTTTTTCTGCTAGGGAAAGAGGGTTTTTTTTTCCAAAAATAAAGTAGCAATTGAAAGATGCTGCAATTACATGGCTGTCGAGTTGTCTGCTGTAATAAGCTGGTGGCATCTGTCCAGTTGCAGGCAGATGTCCACATCACAAATCATCAGACCCTTATATAGAGCATAGAAAATCAGCCCACACTCGTTCAGTTCAAGCCGAGAGGGACACAGTGAGGAAAACTTGCATTTCTTTTCTGTTCCATCTGCCTTGAAAAAAAGAAAAACACACATATGCATCTCTTTCCAAGAGCACTGTTCCAGCATCACTGAATAGGAGCAAATGCCCTCCCGGGAAAGCAGAACTGAAAAGTACTGGAAAGAGAAATTTGTTGAGACAGATGTGTTCTTGTGTGGATCAAGTGTTTTTCTTCGAATAATCCAGTGGAACTTGCAGTTGTGCACAGAGATTCTCCTGGCTGACAGGTAGCTGGCTGGGGTTTTTTTTTAGGCTCAGTTGGGTATGATGGATGTGTGAAAGGCACTGTGATGTTGCAGTTTGGTCCCTGATACTGCCATTAATCTGGATGTGCCAAAACTCTTCACCTTTCACATGTGAGTAGGTGCTGGATTAAGTGGTTACCTAATGGGCATCTTTGTTCCAGTAACAAACTCACGGTCTCTTTCAGCACTTCTCCACTCACTGCCCTGTCTGCTGTTTATGGCAGCAGTGGCAAGCACTACCTCTGCCAAATTTATTTTCAAGACCGTGGTGTTTGGTGCCAGCCCTGATCTCTCTTGGTGCCAAACTTGGCTGCAGCAGTGGTAGCTCTACATTGTTGTTCTTGTGCAACAGTTGCATGACATCACGGTGAAAGGAGGAAAGGGGATTTTAAAAATTCCAGTTATTTAAAATGCAATATTCACAGGGGGGAAAAGCAAGATGGAAAACAAAACTCCTGCAGTTCAAATGTCAGTGTCCCTCTGTACTTCGGTGCGTTGTTTGAGGTCTGGTTAATGTCATAAAATGGCACTTTCAGGAAGTGTTTTTCTTTATCAGATCAGACTTTGCAAAGGAAAACAGGGACGTTTGTGTGCATGGCATTGGGTTGCTGCATTTGTCATTGGGTGTTTCCACTTCCATGCAGTGTAGCAGTGGCTGGATGGGAGGATCTCTGCAAAGGTGCTCTGTAACTCTTCTTTGTTTGATAATATCCTCTGGTTATCTCTGCAAAAATCCCTTCCCTCTGGCTCGAAAATAAACCTAACAACTAACAGCTTTGGGAGCTTGGGCCCAAAGTTAACTTTTGCCTGGGTTTAAAGAAAGAGCTTCAGCCTCCTGTCACACCAAAACTCTTGGGAAATCAGACCTTAGCCCACCTGAACATACAAAGCAAATCACACTGTCCCATTTGTTATTCCCATGTTGTTATTTTAGCCTGGCTCTCAAATATCCACAGAAACAAATTATTAATGGAATTAATATCAGGGAAAACACTGTGAGCATTTGCTCTGAGTAAATTCCTTCTCCCCTTGGCTGTTTCCACACTGTTAATTGGTGTGAGTAACAAATTAAAGTGCTGTTTGCTCAAGCATTGCCTTTGGTGATTGTCCTTTTTTCTCCTAACATTCACAAGATATGCAGCTATTAGGTTGTGTTACTTTGCTCACTGTTGTGCTGGAGCTCTTGAAAATGAGAAATCTGCTCCACTTTTGTTTGTGAACCATCATCACCAGCCAGTCTCCTGATTCAGAGAATCCCTTTTGAACCTTCCAGTTATAGATACAGGAACAAAAAAATTGGCAGCTCATTATTCCTCCTGGTGAAATGACCAACTTTGGTGCAGCACTGGTGTCCCACTGCTGCCACAGACGTGCTCAGTCAGCAATTACTTGGCAATCACAGGTTGTGATTTAGTGATGCTTTAATTAAATCCAAAATGAAAAGAAAAGCCCATCTTCCTCCCCCCCGCCCTGAAAACCCTAACCCAGAAATCTGTAGATGATGAGGAACAATTAGGGAAGCCAACTTTGGGGTGGGTGGCTATGTTATGTGTCAGAGATTTTGTTCTCCCTCTTGTAGGAATGGAATACCACAAAGATTTTTTTTTTATTTTTTTTTTAAATGTGAGGAGCTGCGGGAGGGTTGGGATGCTGCTTAAGTTCCAAACTGTGAAGCCAAGTCAAAGCAATACAGGGTTTCCAAAAACATTGTTAAATCATGTTATACTTCCAGTTTCTTAAAAAAGGGTCTTCAGTTTTAGAGAAGCTACAAACTTTGCCATGTTTCCTTCTGGCTCAACGGGCATCAACTGCATTTAGGACAGCGAGGCCAGCATTTATGTTTTCCCTCATCAAGATACTTCATAAATAGATGACACTGAAGATCTAAAACATGAGGAATTCATTGCTTCTGAATCCTTGAGAATGATCTTTCTTGGTTTATTCCTGCAGAGAGATGGGATAATCTTCCCTTCCCTCCCCTCACTGGGGGCAGGGGAAGAAGAAAGTCCCAGTCAGAGATGTTTTCAAGCTTCTACACATACAACAAACATTTCTCTTTGCTGTCCTCTCTGCTCAGAGAAAGTCTGACTTGGGGGGATTTGAGCAGGGAGAGAGTACGTCATTCTCACTCCAGCCTCACCTGTGCTGTTACACCAGACTTTTCCCTCACATCCAAAGTCCTTTTACTAACTTGCATTTCATAGTTCTTTTCCCATAGCTCTTTTTGAATTATTATTCCCCGAGTGCTACTCCTTTACAGGCTGAGAATGGAGGTGCTGACACAGCCCTGCTGTAAAGGGGCAGCCCTGCCTTTCCCAGTGGGTTGCTGGAGCCATTGCAGGACTCTGACAGGTTTAAGGAGTGTATCAAAAGGGTGAAGAAATTCTCATGGTCTGGGAATGGAGAGCTTTTGGACCAAAAATGAGTGAGAGAACGTGCCCTGAAGGACAGCTCTCGTGCCTCACCTCCTTCTTGGCTGTCTCCTGTTCAGCTTGGTCATTATTCATTGGCATGGATATCAATACTGCAGCAGTGGAACAGATTTCACCTAAAGATTTCAGAGCACTTTCCAGCCCCTAAAAAGAGCTCAATTGGCAATTTATACTGCATTTCCCAGATTTACAGAGGCCTTAATGTAGTCCTGAGAAACTAGCCCGATCTGTTACTGACAGAGCTTGGGAGCAAAACTAGAATTGCAATTCTCAGAAGCAGTTTCTGGATGCTCAGTTCTGCTTATGTGGTTGCTTTATGTTACAGCATGTTGATGCAAATGTTTTACAGAATAAGGCCCTGCAAACACACACACCTGTGGTAACTCCTGAGAATGGGGTTTTTGCTGGTAAGACCAGAATTTTCATGTCCAAACACAAATGCTGCTCTTCCCTCACCATGGCACTTGAGGAGGAAGCAGAAAACCGAGTGTGTGTGTGGGGGGGGAAATCCCTAATTTATATTTAAGTGAATTTTTAGCCCTTGTGATTCTGAAGAGAAGGAGTAAAAAGCAGAGTTCTTCAGCATGGAAAGAGGTGCCTAAGGAGTGACAGGTCTCATGAGGTGGACCCTGAAGTCCCTGGTTTGGGAAGCCCCATCTCTGGAGGCAGTTGTTTTGTATTATGGGTCCCAGTTCTGCAGCTGGAGCTGCCAGAGTGGTTTTCTGCAGTCACTTGCAGCCCTGGCACGCCTGGGGGATCTGAATAGGAAGAGGTGTGATGAAATTAAAAAGCTTGTGAATGTCAAGGAGGAATGTGGAAAGTGAAAGAGATTATTTATGTACATTTGTATATATGTATACACATACAATTTTATTTTTCAAATGACTGGAGGCTATAAGCTCATGCTGCTACTTTACCAACTTAGCCCCTTTTGTGTGGTACTTGCTTGTTCACAGTAAGAGAACCGAGTAATTTTATACTTTGGCAAGTAGTAAGATCTTTTGCAAATGTTGTTCTACTTAGCAGACAGGTTCGATAGACCAGCCAAAGGCATTCTGAAAAATTTGTCTTTCTCATTTTGACTTAGAATAAGTGAAATACTATTGTTGAAATGAGCTTTGAAGGACCCAGTGACTCAAAGCAGTGCCATAATGTATTTCTGCTCGGGCTGCCAGGTTGGAAGTCTGTGTTGTGAACCCCAGCACTTGCTCACCCGAATTTTCAAACTGCCTCTCAGACAAATGGTCAAGATATCTCTCATCTTGTTTGTTTTTCTGTGCACTGAATCCCCTTTGCTTTGGGCTGCTCAGCCAGAAAATGCTGATGCTTCCCCTGGTCCTATCTGCCTTCGATCTCTTCCCGAGTTAATCGCAGGAAGTGCAGGGGGATCACAGCCCCCTCTTTCTTCTCTGTATCCTTTGTGTCTCCAGGAAAAGAGCACCTGGAGAAGGCAGTAGTGAAGCCTTTCTAGGAGGAGGAAAAACATTTATTTATATGAAGACAGCCTGCTTTTTTTTTTTTTTTTCTAAAATCAGCAGATATGAGACAGGAAAGAAACAGCATATTTAAAGAAAAATCATTGAAAAGCAGTCTGGAAAAGCAGGTGATGAAGCCTGGTGAAGCAAGCCAATGCTTCTGGAAATTCAGGACTTCCAGGGAAACAAGGCATGCAATTATTTTTGCTGGTTCCAAGCGCTAAAAAAAAATCTTCAGGCTGACTTTCCTTAAAAAAAAAAAAAAAAAAAAAAGAGTGAATTTGGCTCAAAAAATTCATGAGACAGGAATTTTCATCTGTTTTTTACTGTCTGGTCTATGGGTTAAAGCAAGACAGAAAACTTTCAGTGAAAGTAAAAATTTGATCAAAAAGACTGTCTCGTGTAAAAAAAAAAAAAAGACAAAACACAGAAACCATGTGGGGAAGGATTTTAAAGCTGATGGAATACTTTGGGTGTTTTTAAACAATAGCTGTTTCAGAAGCCTGAAAGAAATGGTCTGTTTTGTTATTTTTCTCAGTTATTTTTCTTCAACTCGTTTAGAATTAACACATTTAAAAAGAGATCTCCGATGTGCTTTGTCTCTTGCCTATCTAACACACAACTTTTTTCTCTTGTTCCTTTGCCTGAGATAGTCTGTGCTGGAGCTCTGTACCCCCACCCCAGATGCTGTGCTACAAGTCCTCTTACTTTTGTGTCTGAAACAGGCTGGGCAATGATAAATCCAGACAAGTAGTGCTGCTTTTATTGTCCAATTACATCAGCCAAAGGCAGCTCTCAGGAGCATAAACAGCCCAAGGCACGTTGCCCTGCAGGTCACCTTGAAAGGATATCTTGTCATCGGGGCTGTACTGTCAGTCTTGTACACGAGCACTTATGCCAGCTCAGGTTTAACTTTATGCCTGTTCAGGCCTTTCCTGCACACATCTATCAGATGTACTTGTGGGTGAACTAGGACTCGTTAGAAAAGAGAAAAGAGCACCGTGGTTTTCACCTGCTGAAGCATTTCTGAGTTCTCGAAATGGAAGGAACAAAGAATCTATTATAGATGGAGAGGAAAAACGTCCAAACAGTGTGAGGAGGAATGTACTGACAGAGGAAATGAAAGTACTTTTGAAATGGATGGAGAGAAGAAGCCAAAATCTTCACTATGGGAGATTCCCTATGATTATACCATCTGGAAGGTGGTTGCAAGATAATGGTGTTTTCCTTGCTTATGAATGATTCCTTTTTTTTTTTTTTGTACAGGAGGAAAGCAAAATAGGGAAGATAATTTTGCAACCAATTAGTCCTGGCAAAGCTGCCTAAGCTCCTCCGCTTCTCCTGGAGTTAAAATAGTAGAAGCCTTAATTCCCAGTGAAAATGAATGAGCCATAGCAGGTGCTTTTGAAAATCTTACCCATATGGGAAAAAAAAAATTACAACTGATCTTGTATTTCCTAGGAATGAAGAAACAAACTTTTTGGGATTGGAGTGGGGTTTGCTTGTTTGTTTTCTTTGAATCAGAGGTTGAGAAAGCCATCTTCATGGTTTTTTTGCATGTGATTTGCTTCTGAAATGAAGTGGGGAATCAGACTGTCTTCTCTTTAATGATGAGTACCACTGGAGTCATAAAGTACTGTGTAGTCATCTGCACCATTTTTTGAGGAGATAAAAGTAGTTGATCAAGTAATTAAAACCAGATAAAGCCATGGAAGCAAGACAAAAATGTTACTCTTGCAATTAGGCTGCAATTTCTGTCGCTACTCCTCCCCTTCAAGGCAAAGCTAAAAGCAGAGGACTTGGCTTGTATCACTCCTGCCTAGGGCTCTGTGTTGGCACACACATATGTTTAGGAGGATCTGGTGGTTTGAGCTTGCATTTGGCCTCCAGCCAGACACAAGTAAAAATTCTTGGGAAGATCATTGCGTGGCGTTGTTGCAGGGAGAGTAATTTCTGGATTTACCTCTGCCCTCATGGACAAACTTTTTTTGCAATTTGTCACTCCCTTAAAGTACTTGTATTTCCCACTGTGGGATCTGGCAGGTTTTTCCCAGGGGAAGGGAGGAGTTCTGTCTTCATTTCTTGCCTGCAGGACTCCTAACTCATCAGTTCCTCCACTGATGGCAGATGTAGAGCTCATTCTCTTTTTTTCTCATACCCATGCCAAAGTTTTATTCCCTCCATACTGTCTTTTACTCCTGAATATCCTTTATGATCTGTACCATCCTGTTGCTGAAACGCCCTCCTGCAGAGTCATTATGGGGCAAAAGCTCTGCTCTTCCTTGCTTGTATTCCCTCTGAAATATCTTAATTGCTTGGCTACTGAGTTTACCCTGGTACCACAGACTACCCAGGTGTCTGATTTACTGAAAATGCCCTGGAAGTTCTCCTTTGAACATTTGTTCCACTACATGTACCTCTTGAAGCCAGAATACTGTCTTCTCACCCCAGACCTGGAGTAGGGACAAGTGAAAAGTGCAGACCCCCAGGACCAAGTCAGCTGTGTCCTCAGTGAGGATGGAATGCCTGTGGTCCCCAGATGATGCCTTTAGTGTGTTGTGACTTGCATGTTAATAACAAGTCAGAGGGACTGAGATGATTTAAGTTATGCCTGAGCAGCAGGGCTCCAAGCTTTGGAAGGAGTCTTCTTCCATCTCTTGCTGGTGCCTTCTGGCTTTTCAGCTGTGCTGGGCAGAGCTGTGGTGGGGTTCCATTTGCCCACAACACCATGGTGGTTTCCTGTTTCATCCTTTCAGATACTATCCATGGATGAAAGAGGATACTTTCTCATCCCTGTCAGCACCCAGAGCTCCTTGCAGTCTCCGTCTGCACACTGGGTCCTGCTTCAGCATTGCACTCACACCCATCTTTGAGTTCTTTGCTGCAGAGAGATGGGGATGGCTCAGTAGTTTGATCTTCAGCACACATTTGGGTGTCTTGAGTTGGGGTCTGGAATCACTACCTTGTAAAAGAATTTGTTTAAAAGAATGATTGTAAAAGAATATGTGATTTGCATGTTGCCTCAACACCTCAGTCAAAAATTTGAACACTTAAAATGGGATTCTCAGCTTCATAATGGCTGAAAAATAGTTTTAGTTCTATTTTTTCCTTCCTAAATGTTAGAAAAGTTTCTGGTCTTGGCAGAGGTTTTGTGGGTCAACTTTCAGGGCAAAACATTGGATTTTGAGGAGGGGATTCTAATGGAAAAACTGAGCACCAAATTCACACAAAGTTCTTCTTAATTACAGAAGCCAAAAGCTCTTCCAGATGTCTGTCAGCCCTGCAGGCTAGATGCTGCCATCACTGATTTTAATAAAAGCTCATATTCAGCAAATTTTATTACTGATTTACTGTACATTACTTAAGCCAGAAAATGTTTTTGCTCTAAAAAGCAAACAAAGCTCTGATATTTTCATCAGTTGCACTCCAGCATGTCATTTACTGTGTTAAATACTAGCCCTGTTCCATTATTTGACTGTTTTCTGTGGCTTGCCATCGTTAAAACTGGAATTTCAGAAACTCTTGTCAAGAGTTTCTCATAAGTGAGAAATGCACATGAATAAATCAGTAAATGGTGCGTGCAGAACAGGCAAAGCCACTAAAAACACACATCATGACATGCACAACCAGACAGGCAGTTCTGTGACAAGTTACCTGTTTGTACATGCAACTAATACTTACTCTAAAGAAAAAAAAAACCAAACCAGGAAAATGTTGTAGAACAAATACAGGAAAATGTAATGTGACTTTGTGAATACAAAAGTGAACAGAACAAAAGCAGCAGAAAAATCATCAGTCAGAGAGTGGCTAATGAAATCTCTGAACAATGATGTAATTAAAGTGCATTAATCATTGTAAAAGATCATTTCCCTTTAAACATCTGCTCCTGTTTGCTTGGCAACAGCCTGGGCAGTGTCATGAGTGATGGGGTTTTGGATTATGCTGAAGGGCATGTGTTATCTGAGAAACAATGCAGAACATCCCCAGCTTGGCAGGGGCTGGGACAGCAGTGCTTTTCCTCAGTTCAGGTACAGCATTAAGGTAATAAGGGGAAAGGAAATGGGCTTTGCATACAGTGGAAAGGAGAACCTGGTGTAAAACTGAACCCTGCCTTCTCAGCCAAGGAGACAAAATTTAATTGGGTGCCACTGGATTTGAATAAAGCAATTCCTCTGGGAAAAGAGCCTGCTGCTGTTCAGAGGGTCTTAAGAGCCATAGCTTTGTAGGAGAGACCTTGTTCTGTCCCCCTGAGAAGCACCACTAAAGTCTTCCTGAGCCCTTTGCAGCAGGGTCGTGCCAGCAAGAGAGTGAGATTGGCCATTTCAGGAGAAAAAACTAGGATAGCTTCCTCCAGTGCTGAGTCAAGTGTCTCATAAGCTGTGTTTTATTTGGGGTTAGGAGAGGAGTTTTGGCTCTGTCATTGGACTGTGTCACTCAGGTAGGATTTTTTACACCTGGGGACTGTTTTTTGTGTCCCTGTAAGCGTCTGAGTCCTTGTTGCATTTCCATGCAGTTGGTGGCACGGACACTGGTTGTGGGCACAGTTGGTGGCCCCTGTGAACCTGCATTTTCAGTCTGTCTGTGTCTGAGGTGGGATGGGGGAGTCAGTCAGTTGTGCTCCTCTCACAGGGACACATCTGAGGGTGGAACGCTCTGAGACCCACTGGCAACGAAGATGCAGCTGCAAAGCAACACTGTTTTTTATGCTGGTCTTGTTTTCCTAGGAAATCTGTAACACAGCAGATGGATCACAGGAGTGTTGGGTTCAGAGCACTGTTATTTCCACTGCACTGGTCATTCACTGCTGACTCAAGGTCTCCAAGGCTCAGGAAGCCTTTACCAGCCCCTGGACTTGAGGCTGTGTTGGTCATGAAGGTGGATATGCCCAGGTGGATTTTCAGGGGAGGTGGACAAATGCCAGATGCCACCTGGAGAAAAGACACTGTACATGGTTATGCCTCTTCATACCCACTTTTGGTAGTTCTGCAAATTCACAGAGGGCTCATGCATGTTCTGCCTGGGCACTGTGCCTTCCCAGCTGTTAGGTGGGGAAGTGAAAATGAGCTCAGCTTTGGTCTTTGCTGTTTGGTTACAGGTGAAATACTTCATGTAGCTTTTGCCTGTTCTTAACAATACTTACCCTCCCTCACAGGGACCTGCAGGCTTTGTAAGAGTGATTATGGGGGGAGAGTGCAGATAAAAATTCTGTGGTTTGTTGTTTTCTGTTTCTCAAAACTGGTGAAGCCATAGGAGTGGTGTTTAAACAGAAAATCAAAACAAGCCTCTTGGCTTCTCCCAGAATGCACAGATTAGCGTTGCAGGAGCCCAGCGTCGAGATTTCAGGTTTATGTGCTGTTATCTGTGACTTCACCACGTTTTAGGTGTGCTGGGGGTTGTTATCAGCCTGTTGGTGCCGTGTCACCTGCTGCCTGTTTAGTCCAGCTCCAGAGGGTCCCAGCCTGGGAGCAGGGATGTGCCAGCCTTGGCAGCAGCATGCTCAGTGCTGAGCCAGGTGCCTTGGATCCACTCACCTCCTGATTCCCTTTCTCCCAGCTGCTGCTGCCAGGGCCCTGCTCTGTCCAAGAACACAATTATGCTTTTCCCTGATAGCCCAAATTCCCCCCAGTGTCAAGTGAGTGTCTTTGGAAGCCACTTCTGAAAAGGTGTATAACTGGAGTTAGGGACATCTATTGAAAACACAAATAGACCTGTTGATGTTGTGCAGAGAGTCTGAAATAACGATTTAGTCCTCTTTTCTGGACTGGTTGTGTAATGCAGAGGTTTTAAGCTTCCATTATAGCACACGTAAACAAATATGTTTTTCTTTGGAGACTGAAGATATGTTGTTAATTTGAAATTTTTGAGGTTATTTCTGTGAAAGGGACTGTCCTTGTGTCACTGCCACCTAATGGCCAGGACATTGTGATTGGGTGCCTGGTTTGGGTGTCCCCTGGAAAACTGATCCTGTCACCAGTACTTTTGATTATCTTAAAATGCTGGATAATGCTGTTCACTTCCCTCAGCTTCATTTGCAACCAGTAGAAGTGTTTTCTGGAGCCTCACTGGACACTGGTGTGTACATTCTTGCTTTGATGGCATATGACAAATCAGGAATTTAGTTTTTGTGTGGCAAAATCCAGGAAGAAAGGGAAAGCATTAATCAGATGGGTGTAATCTCCAAGGAAGCAAGTACTGCATTTTAATTCAGCGTTTCCCTTTGATGAAAACTTTAGTGAATGTTATTATGTGGAATTTATATGAAGCCTGGGTTTAGGTAATCAGCTTTAATATTTATACTCTTAGGGAAAAAAAAAAGAATCATTAGTAAGCATGCATAATTAATGAATAAATTGTATTTTTCCTTTGTTTTCCTTCAGGTATAAGGAAATGCTAGATCTAGTGATATCACCCAGTCTGACTGTAAATAGAGAGTGCCCTGACAGACTGAAGCTTAACCTTTCTCACATTTATGCCACGGCTCCAGATGACATAGAAGGTAGGCTGCTCTTCTGCTTAATGTTTACTGGCTATAACATAACATGTATGTATATATATATGTATAACCAAAGGGGACTGGCCACTGCAAGGCCCCTTCTCCTGACAATTAGTTTTACAATATAGTGAGCAACTGAGATTTTTGGGTATTTTTTGTAGACACTCCAGTGGTGGCTGAATCCTTTAGTTCCACAATGGTTTGAATGCAAGTGGAATAGAAGTATTTCACGTGCAGATATGTATCTCTGTGTGGTCAGTGCCTGCATGTACACACGTGCATGCTGTATATGTTTGTTCCACTGGAAAAATCGCAGGTAGAAAACCTATTTTGTGTAGACCTGGTGGTTTGGGTTTTTTTGGACCCAGTGGTATGAACGTGAGCCCTGGGCTTTGGTGTCTGTGCTGGGGGGAGTGTGGGGGCTCCCAGGCCCAGCAATGTATCAGACAGCCAGAAAACATCTTTCCAAAGCAGCTCTGTGCCCCAGTTTGCATCTCTCTGAGATTCTGATTGCTGCCATCTCCAGAAGGTTAGCCCTGCTGGCCCCTGCTCTGGAGTTTCACATTTGGCAGGTACCAGGGACAAATTCTTTCAGTGGCTGAGGCTCTGATGGAAATTTATCTGCTCTCCTCCTCCTCCCCTCCCGCCCCATCACACTGTTCAAGTGAAGGAAACAGAAGAATGTTAAATCTGCTAAAAAAATTATTGGCAAGTGATGCAGCTGAACTAGTTCTTGCTAGTACAATCCCAGCTATTGTTTGCTGCGGTCAGGATCTGTCAGCCTTCCTGTTAGAGGGGAGTTAGGAAAAGGCACTGGCTATTATGTTTTAGTAGTGTGTTTAACCCTTCATTTATAGGCTCTTAGAAGCCCAGGAGATGTTTTGTTTGGGTGTTTGCTGAGGCATTAGGAATCGCCTGATTCAATCAGGACTGCCTATTTGCAAGAGCAGTAGAAGGAATAACAATCTAAAGAAAACATCCTTTTAAATGTACCTGTTTGTAGAAAAGATTAGAGCTAGAAATGATTTTTAAGTACATCATCTTGTAAACATCTTGGTGCAGGAGCTATTTTTTATAATGTGATATAAATGAGAGCCAACATCGCAGTCATACTGTTGGACACCAGTTTGCCAGTGACAGCTCCTGCTGGTGTGTTTCTTATAGAAACATTATGGTTGCTTTGCTGCAGAATGATCCCTTGTGCTACCAAGATTGTGCTCTTTCCCTTGAAAATAACTTCTTGTTAATTTGAAGAGCAGGGAAATACTTGTGTGTTTGTCGATTCTCAGATTGACGGAGCTCTCAGAGCAATAAATGCACACAAATGTGTGCTCTGTGCTACACCTACAGTTTTAAATTTAGCACGTCTAGTCATAGTGCTTACTCACTGAAATGTCCATGTAGCTGTCTGGCCCTCTCTTTTCATGGATGCTTATCATGAGATGTGCAGTTATGTTGTAAAAATTTTTTAAGTTCACATTTTGCCTGTAGGATTAACTTTGCCTTTTCTTGTCAGTGACAGTAACATGTTGCATATTCACACACAGTAAATTCCTACTTGGCATTCTTGGCAAACTTATTTACTCTGTACTTAGTCTTTCAGAAATAATAAAAAAATTGAAACTGTAGTCTTTTTCAAATAGAAAAGAAATTAAGCTTGTGCTCAAACTGTCTGTTCTGCTCTTTGTCAGTGCATTCCGAATTAAAGGAATGAATACTCTAATGTCTGTTTCTTCAGTGCAATCCTGGCAATTTTGGTATATGAAGGACGGAGAGAAATTGTGTAGCTCTTCTTTTCACAATCTAAAAATCTCAATTTTATAAACTGTTTTCTTTCAGGTAAGTCAAAGCAAATTTTTCATAGGGAGTTTGAAGGGGAGTCAGGTAAGCCTAATTTTGGATTTAAAACCTATCTTTTCTACGTGTGTTTAAGTGACTATATGCATTTCTATAACATATCCTTTGTCAGTTTTTTTAAACTAAAGCTCTCTGCCTATTGCTTGGGAAATAGGTTACTGTAACACATTTTATAGGGGGGTGGGTTTTGCTTTTCTACAGTGCTTGAGGGTTTTAAGAACATGAAGGAGGAGTCCTTATAGTTTTGTTTCTGTCAGTGATTAGGGCTATATAGGTTTTATGGTTAATTATATAAATTAAGATTCAAAAACAAAGAATAATGTCCAGTAATTAATGTTTTCAGTTTGAACTCGTGATGATGCATTTTTTATTGAAATTTAGTCTAAAAAAGTATCAGATGAAATGCCAGTGTTTTTAAAAATAGTTTGGTGTAATTTCCATGTTATAATGAAAAATGATCAAGCCATGTAAAATACTGTTAAAAAAGGGTTGCATGGGAGAGAACATTTTCAAAAGGGATTTAAATCAGGAGGAACAAGCATTTCAGACGTGAGCAAGTTGAATCTTTTGGGGCATTGTGTCCGTGTTTATGGTGTAACAGGCTACCCAAACCCACAGCACTATTTGCTTGTACTTAGACTTTATGTGTGCTTGCATATTTCACTAAATAAATTACGGTTTAAGTGTTGAATTCACCAGCTCGCCCACGGCTGAGCAAGTGAAGGTCTGTGGAGCTCTGTGCTGAAGGTACAAATCCATCTGCAGCTCTGGGGTACAAATCCTCCCTGTCAGCACTGCCTGGGAGCAGCGATGTCCAGGCACTGGGGGCACTGCAGGAATCTCCCTTCCCACCCTGTGCACCTGCAGTTGGGAAATCACCCTCTGCAGAGGCTGAATCAGTTGTGCCCAGTGTCACTAGTGATGACTGTGAGAGTGTTTTGGCATTTATAGTGCTGAAATAACAACCAACAGCTCCAGCCGGGAACTGAGAAGCAAGATTTTGGATGGCACTGTGGAGACAAGCTGCATAATACTCAAGGTGGCATTTGGTATGGTGTTCTCAGTACAACTTGCAGGTTTTAATGTAGACTTTTTTTTTTCTTACTTTCAATTAAGTAAACCTGAATTTGTCTCTGGATAAAGCTGGTGGTGCATTTTTCCTCGGTGGTGTTACAGGACACAGTTTGGTCCATTAGAAGGCATCCTGCACATCTAACTTGTGTGATAGGGTTTTCTACTGGGTTTTTTTGGCTGCTGGCAGGTAAATAAGGTAGTATATAGTTAACTCAAAAGATTCAAATCAAGGAGATTTAGAGTGTTGCATTTTTTTAATATTTATTTTGATTTTATATGTTTTAATGAGCATTAAGGAAAGTGAGTCATGGTCTAGGAAAGTACCAAAAAAAGCAAAAGAGCAAAAAGTGCAGTGAGCTTAAATCACTTCAACCATCATAGTAGTTGCTTTTATAGCCTTGAGCACATGAGTCATCCCTCCAAAGCCCAGCCTCATGATTGATATCACTCCCATGAGAAGAAAAAAATGGTAGTTCAATAAATTGGTTTCACCCTTAGTTAGAAACTAAATCTTTATTTGTTGTTAAGTGGAGAATAACTTTCTTACCTACCTCAGTTTGAGGAGATTCACTAAAAACAAAGTCTAATTCTAATTCCTGTATATTCTTCTCGAACCAGCAACGGTAAAAACAATTGTATCAGCTTGACCATGGAACAGAACCTAATGAAAATCTGAGACCCTTTAATTTTTGTTTTCCAGGCAGCAGCAAAGCAGCACCGCAGTGTCCTCTCCATCTGTACACCACAAAGTGAGTGCTCGTGCCAAGTGCTGTCATTTAAAAGCCGTGTTCTGCTGAACAGCCATTTTGTGCAGACTTCTGTCACCTCAAAAAACATCTGCCTTAAGCCCATCCACCTGTTCCCCCGCACGGCTCTGGCACAACGAAGTAACTGCTCCTTAATCTTCTTAGATATGGAGTGAAATAAGGTTTGAGGTACTGTGCACTGCATTTTCGTGCCCCTGGGAACCCAAACCTTATCAGTTTGAATGTTGTTGTGTTTATGAGTGACCACAGAGGGATATGTCGAAATGTCAGAGGCTTCCCCTCACACTCACTTGTTTGGCCCACTCTAAATGAAATGTGAAAAAGCAGTGTTGATTTTACTTTATTTTTTTTTTTAACTTGCATATGTTTTGCACGGTCTTAAAATCCCCATCCTTCTAGGTGGCTTATTTTGATGGCTCATATCAGGAGCCACACACTGAAAAAACCTTTTGCACCAGTCTAGACAATTCCGAGTTCCTAAAATATTCATCGCAATACTTTGAATGTTATTTTATCAAGATGTCTAGAAGCGTTCCACTTGTGCTCTAGAAGATCATGTGCAGTAACTATTGCCTTAGACCTTCTGTTTTCTTGTTCTGAATAGACATTATCCCCATATAGTGACAGTCCCATCTTTCCCAACCATGGCAACGTACGGACAGACTCAGTACAGCACGGGAATCCAGCAGGCTGCTGCATACACTGCCTACCCTCCTCCAGGGCAGCCCTATGGAATACCCTCCTACAGTGAGTACTCCCATGCTGTGTTACCTTTGAGGGATGTGGCCCTCTTGCTGCCAGCAAAATGGATTGGAAGGTTTAAGCTTTGCAGTGGAATGTCATTTGTGGCGCAGCAACGCTCTCTTTTTAGGCTCGGGGGGAAATCTGACTTGTTTAAAAATGTTGGCTTTGCTTTGAACTACCTGTCAGCTCTTCATATCATGGACTGTGTATTTACAAACTAGGTAAAGTTTGGAGCCAGTCAATGGTAGGGTATGAAAAATTCAGGTTCAGTAGGATGTGCCACTTAAGAGTAGTAGCTGGTGAGTGTTCCCAGGACTCACTGCCAAGACAAAGTCTCTTGCAGTAAATATGATATTTATATTAACTACATTTTGCTTTCCTTGATTCTTCCTGAAGTCTCAATGGTACAAGCTACTTTAAGAAAAACTTTCTGTACATTATTACAGAAGGACCAAGACACAGAGCAGAATAGGGCCTGGGTGAAGTGACACAACGTACTTTGGTCTTGGAAGATGGTCTGTGTTTAAGTGGGCAGTTATGAGCTGTAGGTGCAGTAAATGTTTCTAACCCCAGTCAGCTTTGTTCCCTGCTTTTCTGCCCAGCCTTGCCAGCAGCTGTGGGGAGACAGTGCTGGGCAGGAGCAGCTGGGGATTCACACAGGGAACTAATTAAACCAGCACTCCTGGCAGAGGAATGCCTAGTAAACCGAGCATCAGCAGTGTCCTCAAGCTCTTGAGGGAGCTGAGAAGTTCTTTCCATTCCTAAAGACCAGAGAGATGTTGCTCTTGTTTAGGTACAGCTCTATAATAGAAAGCTTTGGGCTCCTTATTACTGGCTGGTCCCCCGAGTGCTGTGTCTTGCACCATTAAAATGACTTCTTAGTTTTGTTTCTTTTGTGCTCTTAAACACCATAGTTTATTTGGCAAATACAGTATGTCTTCCCAACAAGAAGTTCTTACACAGCCATTGACAAGGCTTTTGCTGAAGGGAGGTTCAGTGCAGCAGTCTGGAGGATCAGGGAAGTGGGCATAGCAGAGCTGGAGCTCTACCAGGATGATGAGAGGAATGTTTTAAGACCCTCTCCTGGAGCTACTTGTGTGTTTGCATCAGCTGGCTGATTTCCAAGGCAAACTCTGAACAGTTGTCCTGTTAGAGCAGGTGAAAGTAGAGCCATTTGCTGCTGCCTAGAGGCTTTAGGGTATGCATGTGTCAGGCCCATATGCTGCTTATAAATCCTGTGGATGACCTCTTAGCATCCTTGAGCAGTGGTTTCCCTCCCCCAGCCCCTACACCCTCTCTAAGATACTCAACACAGCCTATGAAAAACTCCACCTGGCTGGCAACCAAGAACAATGAAGCAGTATTGTTTTTAGGCACAAAAATAAAACTGGGCCAGTTTCTAGACAAAACAGAACATTGTGTGGAAATTAATTTGGTGCTAAGTTATTTCGCTGTCTGACAACAATTTTTAGACTTCCAAAAAGGCCCATTGGTTGAAGATTAATTGTACCCGGGGTAGGTTGAATGCTGGCATGTGGAGTGCTGATGGAATTGAAAAGCATGGGATGTGGGGAAAAGTGGCTTCTGTGTGCACACTTTGCTTCCCCAGCAGGGATGCAGCCAGAGGTTTGCACCAGCACGTGTTCCCTCCCTGTCCAAAGAAACGTCCTGCCTTTCACTGTGCAGCATTATCATCTTCTTGCTGTCTTGGACTCAAACTGCATCACAGCTCCTCTCACCTAAGGCTAAAATAAGTGATTTTTATTAGAGAAAACATGATCTGGGAGGAATTATTCCAACCTGAGCAAACACAGCCTTGATGCTTTTAGGAGTCATTTGGCTGGAAAACAGCATGTTTGGGGAAAGGCACCTGAATTCAACTTGTCTTTTGCCAGGTTTGCCTACAAGTGCTAAAAGATGACAGCAGCCTGGGAAGTGTGTAAATTCAAGCCCCAAACATCAACAGGGTCTTTGTTTGGTCCCATCACTTGGGCAGTGTCCAGTGGCCATTTTTTGTTGTGTGCAAATAGACATGCAGAGGAGGGAAGGATCACGCCCACAGGGTTGGTAATAAGATGCACCTTTGAGCTGTTTATTTTAATAATACAGCTGTACAACCTCGGCAGCATCTCAGAATAAAATATCAACCCCTTTCATTACCAGCAAGGGTTTCATCTTGCAATGTTTAATTCAGCTATTGCTGTTCCCCCCTGTAAATTGTCAGTTTAATTGCCTGGGTTTAGAAATTAAAAGATTTTTGTGGCTTCAGGGCTTACCTATTGTTCCTGAACTGTATGTTATATCTAACTGAATAGATGATAACCCTCCTGTCTGACTTGCCAATAAATGTTTTGATACCAAAGCTGAAAATAATAATGCAAGTAAAAAATAACTCTGTAGAGAACAGAAGTCTTGAGGTTATTTCGCTGAAGATCCTGTTGCTTTGTTAATCTTTGCTTGCATCTGATAACTGTTCAGAAAGTTCATGAGTCAGTGAGTTTGTTTAATTATGAAACAAAACTATTTGTTCAGAAATTGTTTTGGAAAACAATATTCTTCACGGTTGTTTACCTGCCTTAGCAGAAGTGCATTCAGATATGGATACAGGATGTAGCTGACTCAATTATTATTTGTGATTTGTTTGTTTGACTGTTATTTAGGAGACCTGTTTGAGTAATGCATGTAATTAAATATACGTGTATTTAAATATAAATATATAAAAGAAAGTGTAGGAAAGAAGAGTTGTGAAAATGTAGCTGGTAAATTGTTAATTACTGAAATTGCTTTTTTACACCTTTATATGACAAACACTCATGTTTTACTCTTGGTTCCCACTGTATACCCCAAAGGCATTAAAACAGAGGACAGCCTGAGCCATTCCCCAGGACAGAGTGGGTTCCTCAGCTATGGATCCAGTTTTGGTGCCCCAGCAGCAGGACAGGCCCCCTACACGTACCAGATGCACGGTGAGTACAGCTCAGGGCCTGGCAGGAGGAGCTGTGGCTGCTCAGAATCTCACACCCCCACACTGGACCAGTTCTGCTGAAATTACTGTGGAAAGCTTTTAGGTGTAGGCAGCCAGCACAGGGATGGAGGTAAGTCTGTGGCAGATCTGTTTTGCTCATCAAGGCATTGATTTCTGGCTGAGGGACTGGATTAACACTAGTTTACCCCAGAAAAATTTCAAGAAGATCAATATAAGCTTTGTCTTTCTGCAGAAATTGCATTTTCTTTCTTTTAATTAGTTCTGTGGCTGCATACCTGGGATTGTTGTGTTAGTGTGAGTTCCTGCATTCTGAGTGGAAGCAAAACAAAAAGGTGGCTTTACACTTCATGCCAACAGTCCTGTCAGTATTGTACTTCTTTCTGCCTTATGCTGACCTGAACAAACTGCTCCGTGGTTAAATTGCTGTATACTCTCTCCACTAATTCTTTTTTAAAAAGCTGATACTTTGATACTAAAAAAACCCGTGAGTGATTCCACTGGAGGAGGGCGAATGCACGAGGATAAACCTCTCCCTTGCCTTTGTCCTCCCCTTTAGGGATTTTCCAAGGGTTGGAAGACCAAAGCGTGGTTGCATGGCTTTCCCAAGTTGTTGTACAAACTGTGGGAAAGGGAAAGAGATCAAGTCTGTCACTTTGCTTTTTGATATTGTTGGGAATTTTGGGCGAAATGCCCTGTTGTGTCATTGCTGTCCCCCTTGCAAAACTGTCTCTGTCAATTCTCTTAATTCTTCTCAATCCTGAAAGTGAAAGGTGGGCACAAACACTTTGGTGGGCACACATCCACTTTGATTTGAAATCTGAGAGTAACTAAAATCCTAAACAGTTACGCCAACTGGGAAACAAGGTAAAATTCATTTTATTCTAGAAATTATTTAAGAAAGCTGAGGACTAAGAGTTGACCCCCTCTGCTGAGACTGCACACGCTGGTTTTGTCAGAGAATGTATCTCTAACACTAAGCTGGTTTGGGGGGCTTGGAGACCTCATGGCACATGCTGGAGACATCTGGGTTGAATGTGGCACAAAAAGAAATCAAAATGGTAGCCTATGGGTTTGGGGTTTTTTGTCACGGTGACTCCTGCAGGTTTCACCTGTCCCACGTGTGCTCTCTCGTAGCTCACTGAGCTGTTTGAGAAGGCAGACTCTTGGCTTTCTTGGCTCTGAAGTCTTTAAGGTGGCCCCTTTGTTCAGTCAAGAGGTTTAGACAAGCAAATTTTGTGCATCAGCACTCGAAAATATTACACTTGAAAACAATAGTGATGCAGCCACGTGTTGTACCAAAACATGCTGAGAATTATGTGTATGAGTGTGACTGTTCCCTAGGGCCATGCTGTGGTATTTGGTGAAATCACTTCTTTTCAGATATTTCTTCCAGAGAGATCATTCAGCCACTTCACTAAGCCTTTAATGCAAAAGAAAACAGAGGAAAACAGTTTCTGCAAGTGGCAGGGGCTCACTCTGAGGCACAGGGAGCAGGAGTAAATGTGTCTCCCTGTAAACAAGTATTTCCACCCTTCTTCTCCTTGCTCCTGAGAGGACCAGTCTGAAGCTCCCTGACCATATGGTTTATTTACCTTGCTGAGTGCTAGTGAAAGGTTTGAGTGAGAAGTCAGGAGCCTTCCTGTGCTGAGTGCTACCGAGGAATGTGGGCTCAGTGCTTTCCCACGCACAGCACTGGGGGTGGGGAGGGGATCACTCCCAGCTCTGCCTGCCAACCAGCTCCAGGACCACTGAGACTTCTGCCAAGTTCACATCAGCCCTTTTGGTCGCCCTGTTGCTGGTGATGGGCTAAACCAGCTGAAAAGGGCAAATTTTTATTGATATACTTGATCTCAGAGCACAGAATATTCTGTGGGAAGGGACCCACCAGGATTCTCAAGTCCAACTCTTGAGCAAATAGCCCGTGCTGGGATTGAACCTGCAACCTTGGCATTATTGGCATGGTTTTATAAAAACAAATTTTAGGGGGCTTTGAGTGAAGCTCTTAAACCCTCACTTCAGGGAGAAAATGTTTATTGCATCGTGAGGAAAGAGAGCTCATGAGGAGGGTGACGTGCAGGGGTCCAGCAGGGATCGGTGTCTCCAGCAGCGCCCGCTGCTCGGTGCAAGGAAAAAACCTTTTCTTAAGCTCTTCTCTGCTAATATTGTAAGGTGGTAATAGCACAAGCACATGAGCGAAATAACTTTGTACTGTTTGCCTCTGTTGAGGAGCAGCTCCCAGAGCAGGGTAGTGAACTCACCTGCAGGTGGGTGCAGGTGGTCGGATCGTGCAGCCCGAGCGATTCCTCCTCACTGTCCCCTCAGACATGAGTGACACAGTCCAGCAGCGAGTAACTACCCACTGTAGGGGTGTTACACCCATCACCAAGGAATAATTGGCCTCTTGGGTGACAAACCTGTGTCTCACAGGGCTCTAGGACAAATGCTGTCCTTCAGGAAGTGCCAGCATAGCTGGTGCTGGTTTGTCTCCTCTCATGTTTGCTTGGCACCAGCCTCCCCTCCCTGCTGGCTGTGCTCAGTCACCTGGTACTTCTAAACCAAATTCTGCTCCCTGGTAAGGGCTGTTGTTTGCATTACAAACACAGGTGATGCAGCTGTAAAGGGGTAGCATTCAGCTTTTCACCTTGAACTCCAGTTGTATCCTGGTTCTTGAGTGAGAACAGGATCCGCTAAAAAGCGAAACAAGGATAGAACATTCTTTTGGTCATTGAGTGGTAAAGCAAAAGAACTATTTTACAGGCAGCCAGAAGGGGAAATCTATTTTCATGCTTCCCTGGCATGAAAATAAATTAAATGTGGAAGAGTTTGTAAGCCAAATAGCTAATGCAGTGTGTCAAACACATATATAAATATAAAAAGATGAGATTGGCAAGTTCTGTAGCTCATAAAAATGACAGGAAACTATATTGCAAAGGTAATGTAGATTAAAATAATGATTTTAATCACCATGTAACAATGGATATAATAGTATATCATCAGACTTTGTGTAACATTCAGACTGAAATCTTGTATTCACTTATTTGCTCTGAAAGAGTGACTTTTTTTTCTCTCCCTTTTTTTTTTTACCAATGTTGTTTCATGTCAGTATTTATTTAAAAAAATATTAAATTATTTGTTTCGTAATGAAGATATTTGAAATATGCATGTGGCCAGTCTGGGGATAGCAGTTTAGAGTGACAAATCTCGAGAGGAGGTAACAGTTTGCATTAGATTCTTGTCCTCAAAGCAGTGAATTTGTAATGCTGGTAAAAAAATGTTGCTTCAAGGTCCGTGCCACTTCTTAATCAGTCCTCATGCAACTGAGTTACAATTGCAGCACCAAATAGCCAAACACCCTGGGCTTGGTATTAGAAGTATATTGTGATTTTTAGCACATGCTTTTCTAAGTATACATTTTCTGACCATTTAGCTGTTCAGTGATTTCCTCAGACTTCTGGTAAAATTATTATTCAGTGATAGAAATTGAACATGAGACACAAAGATTACATTCCAGTTCTGCCCCTAAAAGCTCACTGTCTTAACTGGCAGTTGAGGAGACTGCTTGTTGCTGAGGGGGGGAGAAATCTTTGGAATATAAGAAACTTAGCATTTAGTGAGCTGTGTAAAACACAAAGAGAAAACTGTGCCAGCATATTCACTAACACAGAAACCCAGCAGTTATGCAGGGAGTGCAATGGCAGCTTATGGAGCATTTCCTGTGGTTGCATGAGCATGTGTTACCCCTTTATTGCACATCAGGCCATCTCTTCTCAGCTTGGCATTAATTCCTAGACAATGCCTTGCTCTTCAGTTATTATTGCTCAAATGACAGCTGGTATGAAACTATGAAGTTGCACAACAGTTAAAAATGGCCAAAGACCACTGTGGATACTGTCATTGGGCAGGAAAACATTGGATTGCTTTTTTTGGTTTTTTTTTTTTAATATCCAAATCTATCTACCCACAAAATACTTTTTACATTACAAAGGAAAATTCGGTTATGTAACTGGGATAACTTTCCTTTGCCAAGGAGTTGCAAAGCAGTATTGAGTTTGGTACAGACATAAATTTGGGACCAAAGACCTATGCAGTGAAATTCTTTGCTACTGCTAAGCATTTATTTTCTTTGTAGAATCCTTCTGATCAGCTGTCAAATAAAGCAGCATTTATTTTGTGCAACACTGATTTAAAATGGACTAATTATATATGTTGCTTATGTTTGTGGAATGAATTGGTTATGGATTGTTCTCCTGGCCTGAGACCAAATAAATTCTGTATAATTAATCAATTTAAATTTTTTTTTTATGCTGGAAACATTTTGACCCTTGTTGATACCTGGATAATCTAGACAGACTTTTTTCCAAGAGATGCCTGAATTTCTTGCAATTGTGTGCCAGTTTGTGTGCTACAAATTTAATATGAGGTCATAAATAGCTATTTGGCATAATTAGTTACCTCTGCCTGCATGAACTTTGCAGAGGAAGTGGATGTTTAATTTTAAGCTTGAGTTTTTAAGTACTTGGTGATGAAAACAGTGGTGGAATTTCAATCTGCACCTGAGGAACGTGGATCCCACTTCAGCATACAGACAGTGAATCCATAAGAAGTCCCATAAAATAAGGGAGAGCGAGGGCATGTTCTCAGCAAACTGTCACTCTCACATGCCTTAGATTCATCAAATTAAAACCTCAGTAGAAAACGATAGCCTCTTTCACAAGGTTCTGCTTCCCAGCTGGTTTGCATTAATTGCAGTCTAATACCATGGCAGTAAAGCTGTGCTCCACTCCGTGGTGAGTTCAACAGGGAGAGGCCTCTCTTCAGGAGGGGTCAGACCTCACTTTTTACAGTGTAAATACGAGGTTCCTTTAGCATAACAGCACAGTCTCCCTTTCAAAGGTTTTTAAACACCAGGGGCTGACTGTGCTCCATTTACTTTGTTTTAAAACGAGCTATCTTCCAGGAGAGGGGAGTCAGGGGGAGAGGCAGAGGTGTTGACAGTGATGCACTGGGAGCTGCAGGGGTCTGTGCTACTGCTGCCCACGGGGAAAGCTCTGCTCTGCCCCTTCCCATGGAATGGAAATCAAATATTAACTGGGACAGTCAAAAATAGGAGTCTCCTCTAAGACAGAGCATTTACTTTGGAGGTATCTTGTGTCTGTTTGAGTTTTGTGTGTCTGACTTTCTTCAGGCTTGCAGGAGATGACACTGGGGAGATGGGACCAGGCAGGACAGTCATGAATGAGAGAGGAGAATAAGGTAGAAGAATAAGAATAATAAAGGGACTGGATAAGGAAAATATAGTTTGTGGTGGGGTATGATGAGGGAGTGGGAGCCAAGAGAGAAGAAAGAAGTGATGTTTCCCTAACCTGCTGCTTGACCATCTTGGGAGCCTTTATGCAGGTCAGATAGGATACTCAAAACATGGGTTAATGAGCAGAATCAGCATAAAAAACACTCCAGAGATGTTTGGATGTCACAGAGATTTCTGTTTGTGATTTTGCTTTCATCACTTCTGTAGGATGTAAAAAAATCCAAAAGCATAGGATGGTAACAGCTTGGGAAATTGTGAACTTGGCCTTGATTATTCAGCTTATAGTGCAGTTGGCAAAGAATATGCTAAAATGTTATAGAAGCTTCACTGAATAATTGATTCAGTATACCTAGTGATGTTTTCTTCAAAATATCTAGAAGGCAATAGAAGAGCTGGTGTAAAATTACACATAAAATTCTGTGTCAGGAAACATCATACCTGCATAGTCAAGCACTTGAAAGTTAGGAAACATCAGACTCATGATGCTGTGCAGTATTGGTGCTGCTTTTGTTGTATCTCGTTTCCAAGCTCTGTGTGAGGTAATGCTCTGGTGGAAAAAATAGAATGTAATTATATGATGAGAGACTGGGATGATGTTTGTGGACAAGCACAGTCTGACCCTGCTTCAGTCAGCACAGGCTGTGCAGCTCAGGAGTTTCTGAACTGCTGTGCTGGCACAGGATAACACTTGTATGGGCCTTTTTATATTTAATTTGGATGCCCTTTCTGTTTATGTTGGCAGGGTTTAAATAGTGACACTACTATGACCTCCAGAACGATGGGAATACCTGCACTGTCTGAAGAAGAGTCCATTGACAGTTATTAAAGATAAAAAGAGGAGGATATAAGCTGAACTTAGAAAGGCTGTGACTGGCAGGTTAATTGAAGCTGACAAGGCAATACCAGGGCAAAGATTACTCTACCGTTGTTTTTCTTACACTTTTCTCTGAGCATCCTCTGTTGGCCACTGTCTGGCTCTTCTCCTGGAGGCCTTGAAGTGCTGGAACAGGGTGTAGAGGGGCTGGAAAAGCCTCGAGGGAAATGCCTGGCTCTGGAGTGTTCAGTTGAGACTTACAGGGATCCTAAGTAGCAGGTCAGAGAGTGGAGATGTGCTGCCCAGTTCCCTCTTTTCCACTGGTATTTAGAGGTTTACTCTGCTCAAGAGGAAGAGAATTGCTAAGTATGTAGCTATGCTGACAGGGCATATTTTTATCCCCAGTTGCATGATAGGAGATGTGATAAGACTTGTTTGATTTTAATGCTGAGCTGGGAACTGGAGTCTTGTGGCCACTACTCAGCACTGGAGGTGGCAAATCCAGCTTTTCTTTATCATGTCTTGTTATCCATCAGACAAGGATTGTGTCCAGGATGAAACTGCATCTGGAGGAATCTTTACTCCTTGGTGTCCATGGAGTCACCCAAATAGTTTGCTGATTGTTTTCTCCAACAAGGAGGATTGCACAGAAACAGTCTGTATCCCGTTGTAAGCATGTTGACATTTTGGCCCAGAACATTCCCTTGTGATTTGTTTTTGAAGAGAGTCCAGAGTGATTTCCTTCTGTAGCTGCAGGATCATTTGATAGAAGTGGCTAAAAACACTTTCCCAAAATACAATAAAATCTAACTGCTTTCCCATGCTTCAGATCCTGAGAGTAACTATAAACCATCCCAGCACTTTCAACACCAATGTTGAGCTGGATTGAGCTATACAGGTGACCAGACTCGAAAGGATGGTAAAAGCCAGGCCCTTAAAACTGCTCTGGTCATCACTTATTAAAGCTCTTTGAGGCTCTGTGGGTTGAGCACTCCCAGGAGCAGCAGCAGGGGAAGAGCTTTGACTGAGAAAAACTGTAGCATGAAATGTGTTTTCTGTCACTATTCAGGGTGCCCTCAAACACCTGGTCAGGCCCACAGGCCTGCCTGGGATAGTGGTGGGAGGCAAATGGACATACTTTGAGTGAGTTGTGTATCTCAGAGTATTATCTGCAGGAGGCTTTCATATCCTTCTGGGAGCAATGTCCTATAACAGACACTGCTGATGTCAAGTGCTGTAACGTTGTAGAATCATGCTTTTCATCTAGGTTAATCTAGTGTGCTCTTCCCTGCACTGTCTGAGCCCTTCCAGACAGAAATACAAGACATTTTGGGGAGGGGTTCATTACGTCTAATGGCAAACAGTTGAGCAATATGCTGCAAAGTACATATGGGTTGAGTTTTTCTTCTCTTTTAACAGGTCAGATAGTCTTGAAATACCTCCACAGCTGACAGCCATGCAGCATTTTATGAGTCTTCTTGCCCAGTAAATGCAGGCAGATGTTGTAGGATTTGGAACCTTACAAGGCACTGGAGTATAGCTGGTGGGAGGTAATTTTGATGAGTGCTTAACCTCTCACTAAAAAAGTAGCAGCTTGGAGAAGGCAGTATTTACTGCAGGAAACATTAGCTTGTCAGAGAGCTGAAGCACTGCAAAGAACCCCTCTGAATGACCATGCAAGTCTTCAGCCAGATGTTCTCCCCAGCACAGAGTGGTGCACGCCCTGCAGGGAGGAGCAGGGAGGCCTTTGCATCACTCACAGGCAGAATTGCTTCCTGGAGGAAAGCAGCTCACTGATGTGAGAGTGCACAAGCCATTCTATGCAGGCTTGTAAAATACCATGGAAATCAGCTGACCCCTGCAGGCATTTATTTTATTAGTCCTAAATGACCAAATAATCCTTTGAGAGAACTCTCTGTGGAACCACTGTGCAATTCATCTGCAAGTGAGAGGAAATGCTTGGATATAAGCTCTGTTATTCTGTATTTTGGGGGGGTTAAACCATGACACAACCATATTGAGAAGTGTCCATGGTAGTCACCCTCAGTGTTCCTGGAGTCACAGTTGCTGCTGGCTGCCCAGAGAGCTGGGATAAACACTGAAACTGTCCTCCTGAGTTGAACCTCCTCCTCTGACTGTTGAGTATTTCACTGAGTGCTGGAAGAGCAAACCATCAGTTTTTCTGAAGATAGCAACTTATTCTAATTTGAGCAGTACAGGAGGCTTGGAGAACACACCCCTGATGTCGGGCCCCTCTGACCTGTGAAAGGTAAGGACACAAACCTGATTTTCAGAGATTGCTGTGGCTTTGATCTAAACTCTACCACAGGCCCATCCTGTCTCCATGATCACCACTCCCTAAGACACCACTGTTCCTATATCATGCTGTGTATTTGTAAAGTGAAAGAAAACTTTCCTTTAGCAGTTCCAGAGCTTAGTTCTGAATATACTGAAAATAATCATGAATATTCCCTTCTTTTCTTTGCTCACTCATACCTGGCAAGGAGGGGAAGAAATGCAGTTATTGCAGTGACTGAAAGACAAATATAGTAACTAAGAGAGTGAGGAGCTGGCACGAAAGTTTTTGCAGGAACCCAGGCCAGATCACGCACCATTGAAATGGTCATTGGCCATGGCATAGATTTTTAAAATGCTTGAATTAAAAAGTGAATGAAGGGGAAATAGCAAATGAAATCCATGTGTAGGAGAGCAGGAATATAACATCAGTCAGCTCACAAAGAGTTTCTCTATACATGTTGCCCTTGGACACTCCTGTAGGGAAGGGCCACATTTTCCTTATCAGGGGAAAATCGTGGCACTGAATGTGCCTGGCACAGGCACACCTTTTATGGGGTGCCTTTCCATGCAAATGTGTTTGGGATATACAGACTTTACAGGAACACTTAAAGGACTGTACATCTGAAGGGCTGTTCTACTTTAGAGTCCAGATTGTTTTATTATGAGCTAAATGTTCTTTAAGCTACCTGTGAATGAGGGCATTGTGACATTTAGCAACTGGCTTGATTGAACACAGATGTGAGCCATATTCCATGTGGAGAAGATCCAAAGGGAGAGATCCTAGGCTTGTTTCTGATTTGCAAGGAGGAGTTTGAATGCAATTACTTGACATTGAGTTACCAAGATAGATGGAAACAAATCTCTTGCTCACACATCTGCAGTACTGGAAATGTAAAATTGGTCTGAGTTTGAGATCGTGGGCTGCCTTCAGATGTCAGGCAAACAAAGCTGCTGTATGTGAAAGCTGAAGTCCTGTGGAAATGGGCAGTATCCACCCAGAAATGGGAGGGGGCCAGACATTTCTGTACATTGCTTACCAAGAGGCTTCCTACACAGCACTGCTCTCTGATGTCTTCCAGTCTGTGTCTGAATATTAGAAAAAGTGCTATTCCCTGGGAAAACATTTGGGGGGAAAAAAAGTGGTTGCATGAGGAACAGGGCTGAATTGATAGCATGCAATGTCTGTTGATAATTTTCCAGTTTCTTGAGTGTAAAATTTACTGATGCAAAACTGAAATTGCTCAAGGCAGAGTTCATTTTGTTGTGGAAGTGTTTATTTCTTATCAACAACTTAAAGAAGGAAAACAAACATTTGGGGTCATTTCTGATGCTGAATTCTACAAAACTGCTCACAGAAAATGTCACTAGCAGGCTTCATTCTCTGCTCCTGGAGTGAGAGGGTTTATCTTTGTCTTCATTGCTTGTGGCACTTGTTTGTTCTCCTGGCATTTGAACTGAGGGTGCAACATTGAAAACAGTCTCTCCAGTCTGCCCTGTGAAGTGGAACAGGGACTGAGCTACAGCAGTCCCCAAGATAAAGGTTGATGTTGGAATGAAATATTGCTGAACCTGAATCTTTTAAGAACTTTTTTTTCCCATGCGGATAATTGATTCTATTTATTTTTTTTTTCTCCCAGCTTTGCATCCTTGTTCAGCTGGGAAGAAATTCCAAGTGTTTACTAACTTTGGTTGTTTGGTTGTCTGGAGTGCCCTTATCTGTAATTGTTCTGCTGTAACAACACTGAGCTGCCAAGATACGGTGAGCTTAGCAGCTCTCAAGGTGTACCCTGGGGAGAGGTTTCCATTCTTTGAATGTGGTGCTGTAGGGCAAGAAAAAGAGTTGTGTTTGATCTCAGTTTAGACAAACTATGCTCAAGTGATACTCCTTCAGGATACAATGACAGGAACAGAGAAGAGAAAAAACCTGAGTTGCCAGGCTTGTTGAACTTCAGTTTATAGGAAATACCAGTCTTAAGCACTCTGGCAAAGTATTTAAGTGTACAGGTAAAAAAAAATCAGGAAGTTTAAGTTTCTGTCTCTGTACCACAGTCCTTCCTTGGAAAATCCCCTGGGCTGAGGGAGCCTGTAGGGACACCTGAGCTTGGGTAGCTCAGCTAAAATGACAAAAATATATTTTACAAAACCACAGTGCAAAATCCACCACGCTGGGTCTAGTCACTGTGGGAAGCTGTGGAGCAAGAATCATTCCCCATCCTCTCACCCCTGCATTTCCACCCTCTTCTCCCTGCTCACTCACCTGCCCTGGGTGTGCATGGACACACTCGCTCTGCACAGCTGGTGCAAAGTTCTGATTAAGTTAATTCCAACTGTGCAAATCTCTCCTTTTTCTAATTCTCTCTGATTGTTTGGAAACCAGGAAGCTGCAGTATCATGTGCAGGTAGCACAGCAATAAACATGTTCTCAATCACAATTTACACATAAAGCGTGAGTCCCTCGAGGTAACTCATCCCCCTCTTGACAGCTTTAATAAAGGATGATGGATTGTTTCTAAATGACAGTTTAGGAAAATCAAAAATTCCCCCCTGTATTGTTTTGAGCTCTGGTGTACAAGAGCTGTTTTGTCTTCTGTGGAAGTTGTTTTTGCCTGTAAGCACTGGGGCTCTATTACTCTCCTTCACAGTGGTGAGAAATGCTCAGTTACCACAGGAGTGTATTCATCCTGCTGCATATCCGTGACTTTCTGAAAAGCTGCAGGAGCCAAGCGTGGGTGGGAAGTGGGGAAGTGCCAAGAGCTGGATGTGTTGCTGTCTTCGGGATGCTGCTCTGGGCAGTCTCCTGGTGTGGGCTGTGGGAAGGAGGAGGAATTGGACACTGATCCACCCAGAGCTGCCTCCGAGGCAAGAATACCAGGAGGGGGCATCACCTGAGCCCACCTGTGCTGGCTCAGCTCCCCAGCCAGGATGTGCAGGGGGCTTGGGCAAACCCAGACCTCCAGGTACCTGGCAGTCACCTGCACTCTGCTTTCCTCCACTCCACTCTTTTCTTTTTAAAGACCACATGTGTCAACAAATTAGTTGTGGAGGGCAGAGTCCTCTCTCTCTCTCTCTCTCTCTCTCTCTTTCTCTCTCTCTTTCTCTCTCTCTCTCGTTACTTTTTGGCTTGAGATTTATTTCCCGGTGCATGTGCTTTGTAGCTGCACTTGGCAGAGTGGAGTTTGTTCAGCTGTCCATTCCCCAGCTAATCTGGTGTCCTAAAATAAAAACAAGCAAGTGGATCTTTGGGGAATGGTTGCCCCATGAAGACATGCAGCCCTGCTCAGAGTCATTTACATGGTGAGAAGCCAGAAAAGAAAAAAAACAAAGGCTGAGGGACTCAGCAGGGCTCAGTCTGGTGGGACATTGAGGTGATGGAATGGAGCCCAGACAAGAACCCACTGCAGCCATGAAGCACCAAAGTCTTTCCCATATCATGTGAAATGAGAAATTTTGAAATCACAACCAGCAGAGAGTGGAGTTAAATCAAGGCTAGAACTTGCCATGGGGGCCGGATCCAGGGGATTGGGAAGCTTGCAGCTTGTAGCTCTCCTGCAGCTCTCTTGGTGGGAGGCAAAGAAAGACTATTCCTGGACATCTCATCTGAACCTTTACTTTTCCCCACGTAAAAACTTTGTGGTAATGCATCCTCTAGCTAAGAAGGCCTGGCTGGACATCAGCTGCTTTGTTTGAGACAAAACAAGGTCCATCCTTTCTCTTCCTGATATCCCAGGATGAAGCAACGTGTTTGCTCCCTGCTGTCCCAGAAATCTCAGCAGTATTGTTCTTATGTTTGGAATATCAGCACCGGGGAACAAACGTTTCTTCTGAAAATTCCTGGGAACCTGGTCCATAAGGACAGGTGCCAGGACATACCTGTGCATGAAAGAGCACATGTGAGAGGTTCTGTACATAATCTGAGGGGTTTTCCTACAGGAGATGATGATGATAAAAAATATTGTTCTGTTAGTTATTGGAAAAAGAAGTAACTGAATTTTAAATCTGGGCTCAATCCTTGTGTCCCAGCTTTGTTTCCCAGCCCAATAAGCAATGTTTTATTGTATGTAATGAATGCCTTTCAATCAGCAAACCCCAGAAGAGTCCAAAGTCTTTACAGCCTGAGATTTGTGCCATACTTCTTTCTAGTGATCTGATACTTAGCTTCCTGTTGGAAATTATTTGTATTAATACATGCTGTTGCTTTAATTGCTGCTGTGTTTTATGACTGTGGTATTCTTTCCCTTAGGCACAACAGGGATTTACCAGGGAGCCAATGGCCTGACAAATTCTGCAGGATTCAGTGCTGTGCATCAGGTATGGTTCAGCATCCATTACTGGCAACCTCCACACTTATTTTAAACACCTGGAAAATTTGCAGAGCAGAGAGATTATTCCAGTGCTCAGATACATTTAAGGAAGGTGTTGTTGTGTATTTTGCTGAAAACCATTCTGCTCTGCTCCCGTGGCCTGTCTGTTTGCTGGACCTGTAGATCTCTTGATTAATTGGAAGATGTGTCTCAGTGCACACAGAGTGCAGCCCATGCAGGAGGAGGATGCCCCAGTGGCCTCTGCTGTGCTGCTGTAGCAGTGCCAAGAGTTTCATCATCATTCTGCCATCTTACAACTTCCAGATATGTTGTCCATCCTATCCAGGGAGAACTGTTTCTGCAGTCCTGTCGTCTGCTGTCTTGGCACTGTGCAGTAAATACAACAGTTTGAAAGAGGCTTTGGCAAGTCCTGATGAATATTGAGCCATCTGAGCTGTCTGTGCACTCCCTCCTTTGAGAACACACCTGTCTGTGGCTTCATGCCTCAGATACCTTGATAAATGTGTGGGTATAAATAAACAGCACGCACGTATACACAAGGCAGATGTTTTCCAGTAGCAAATGGCTCTTCTTGTTTGGCCCAAACAAATGAGTCCACTGTCCCAGAAGATGTGTTTTGGTTGGCCAGTAATTTCAGTTCCTTGTTTGTAAGGTGATTGTTGACTTGTATTTTCAATGGCAACAGTGGGCAATTTCTTTATTGCTTCAGTTTGGCTAAAAACATCAGTATTTGCTGATAAGAGTGCATGTGATGGAAGCATGGAGGTTACCTAAAAAGGGAAAAAATAATTGGGCTGTTTTCATTATTTTGTGATATTCTGCAAGAGAAAACAATGAAATTAACTCATTTCTTTTGCAGTCTAATTGTTCTTGTGATAACTTGAGTCTTTGTTCTTGAAAGCTCCCTGGTGACTGAAAGTTAATGAAATAGCTGTGTCACAGATAAAGATGTAAGCTGTTAAAGGAGGAAAGTGCTTTTAGTCTTTCTACAGACCGTTTATTATTTAATTTTATTTAATACCAGAGGCTAATTACGATTTCTGAGGAAATAAAAACCTTTTGCTGAAAGACAATGCTCAGAGCATGAACACAGGTTTCTATCTGGAAAAGCAAATCAGTGGACAAGGGCAGGAGTTGCAATTAAAATGAAAAGAAAGAAATTAACTCTTTTATGCTTTAACTCTCCACAGATAAATTTTATAGTCTATTCCAGTGTCCTGCTTCTCACAGAAAAAAAAAAAAAAGAAAAGCTACGAAGGTAATGGGTGTGGAGTTTTTTTGGAAGCCTTAAAATCAAGACAAAAGGGGTTTGTGATACCTCAGCTTCCTAAGGTCACTCATACCTTGTATTTTTTGTTCATTTTTCTGTAGGTAGGGAAGATGATTCAGGCATTTAGTTATTGCTGAGATAGTTGGACAGACTGTTGTGAGCATTGTTGCAAAACAGTTGCTACTTTCTCTTCATTTCTTTTCTTTAACAGCTGATCAGAAAATGTTGCTGATCAGGGGAAAATGCAGCTTGTTTTGCTCCTTCTCTCACCCAGTTATTCGTTCTGTTCTTGCAGTTTCTTTGGTATTTTGTTGTTTACAGAGATTATTATTATACAGAGATTATGTATTCCAGCATGGAATTCAAAAAGCCACCCTACTTCCCTCTTATATAAAATTGCTAAACTCTATAACACAAAATGTGTCAGCACTGATAACTAAAACCCTCTGAAAAAAAGGAGACCTTGCGAGATTTCTGACCTCCTGTTGATTGGTTGATCACAATAAAATAGGAGTACATTTGGGAGAAGCAGAAGTGTAATTCTTTAAGTGAGTGAGATACGGTCCTTTAGTGAAATATTCCTGAGCTGTGACTCTCTGAGTCCGTAAGTAACCCTGCTTTCGTGGTGCCTGACTTGTTTGAAAGATAAAAACACACGTGTGCCAGTTGGATGTTTCTTTTTTCCTCAAAGGAATATTCATCCTATCCAAGCTTTCCTCAGAGCCAGTACTCCCAGTATTACAGCTCGTCCTACAACTCTCCCTACGTGTCTGCAAACAGCATCAGCCCCTCGGCCATCCCGACCTCCACCTACTCCCTGCAGGAATCCTCCCACAACATCACCAGTCAGAGCACAGAGTCCCTCTCTGGTAAGAGCATCCCTTGTGTCTCCAGGCTGGCAGTCTCAGCCACCTGGAGGCATAAACACTATAATCTTGTTGGTGGAGTTTTTTAAAATAGGTGTATTTATGTGGGTAACTCAGATTTCCTGGCACTTCACAGTTCTGCTTGCACAGGGGTTTGGGAAGAGATTCGAACATCCAGGCTCTCTAAAACCATCCTGTGTTGTTTTCATGAGTGTGCAGGGTTTGATCTCCTCTAAAGGTGGTACAGAAAGATAAAACAATTACCTAGAAACCCCAGATCAGTACTGAGGGCTAGCATGGATAGCAGTGAATTCAAACCAAACAGCCATGCTCTGAAAAAGCCCCAGTTTCCTGAATGTCTGATGACTTTTCAGCCCATATGTCTGTCAAGGTTCATATTCACCTCTTGCAACAAGTAATTTGTGCATTGTGCATTCTCTTGATGTTGTCACAGTGTTTCTGTTGCTCTCCTTTGAAAGATTTCATGCTTTAGTTATAATGATGTGCAAAAATTTAAGTTTACAATGGAATTTCTTTTTCCCAATAGGGGAATATTCAACAACACCAGCAAAAGATGTAGAAACAGAGAGACATCACAGAGGGTCAGATGGCAAAGTACGAGCCCGGTCAAAAAGAAGCAATGATCCTTCCCCTACTGCTGACAGTGAGATCGAGGTAAGAACTTGAATTTATATTCCCTTAGTAAATCCAGCAAAGAGAAACAGTTGCATCTCATAGCAAATCCCAGAGACAGAATAAAATCCTATAACTGAAACCTGCAGACATAGGTAGTCAAAACAATTGCTTAATTTCCATGTTATCAGCATCTCAAACTGTTCTTCCTGTGTACACTTCCTTTGGGCTTTTTCTGAGCCTGCTGTTTTGTTCCCCTAACTTGATGTGCAACGAGGGATTCGAGTGGTTGTTAGGAGAGCAGGCTCTCAGGATGAGCAGCACACACATAGTTCCAAAATTCCTGATGTTTCCCTCTGCCTGCTTTCACAGAGCATCTACAGTCAGCGCTCCAAATGGGCTCGAGATCTTAAAAAGCTCAGCAGTCCAACAGGACATATTTGCTGACTGAAACCTATTCCTGCAGTTGCTTAATGTGTAACTATATTTCTTTTTTTCCACCCCATCTGTCATCGCAGCGTGTGTTTGTGTGGGATTTGGATGAGACGATAATTATTTTTCACTCCTTACTCACGGGAACCTTCGCGTCCAGATACGGGAAGGTAAAATTCAATTTTTTTGGCATTACTGCTTGTCCAGCCAAATTGCATCGGGAACTGTGGGGGCAGCTGACGAGGCAGCTTCTCAAACAGGTGCTGCCTCTTTTATTCAGACATGTTTGTGTAAATGTGTCCTGTGGTATTTCCTCCCAACATGTGAGAATTTAATTTACCTCCCTTTTCACGTTGCAAGCAGCCCCTCGTTTTTCAAAAAGCTCAGCTGCTGCTGCTGGATGGGGATGGTCTTTCAGTGTCTGTCTTCTGCAAGAAAGAGCATCAGGCAGCCAGACAGCCTGAACTTTAGCCTGAATGAGGTAACACATTTTTTGGTAGACCAGTGTTTTCTTATGAATCTCAGACAACTTCGTAAGAGTGATTTTGTGTTTGTCAGTCTAGGTTGCCATGAAGAACGCTGGCTCTGCTTCCCACATAGCTGCTGAAGCTCACATTTTTAAGGGGATTTAGGAACCATACCTAGCTGTGCTTATTTAGATACTCCCCCTTGAAATGCAGGCAATTCCATTTTTTTGGTAACTCACTCTGTGGCTGAACAGACTGAACTTGGCTGCTGAAGAGAAAACCTCTGGCTTTTGGATTTAGTACCAGGTGCTTCAGTTTCTTCTAAGGCAGCTTTTTATGATAAACACTCAAGTCACTTTGAATTACGGAATGTCAAACACTTTTAAACGGGTGGGAAAAAAGACAATATCATTACCTAATTAGAAGTGGATGACCTAGTTGGCAGCTGTTTCTACACATGGCTTTGAACAGTCAGCTTCATCAGGAGACTGGAAAATAGCCCTGCTTCTCTCAAGAAGGCAGAAATATGATTTGACATCATTTCATGGCTTTACCAGCTGTACTTTTTTACGATGGTTGTAACGAGCTGAACGTGTAATTAGTGAGATAGATTTATTGTTCGCTGTTAGATGTGCACAGTTGTAAAGGATATAAAATGGTGTTTGTGGTGTGGAAGTCTACTGCAGCACTTGGAATGCTGCTAACACTTCTAACAGCACCCTCTGAAAACCAAGCACGTTGTTTCCAGGCAGGGATTTATTCCGATGGGGCGACTGAAGCGGTTGCTTTTCCCAGGGAATGTGGTGAAGGAGGTGTACCTGTGTAAGCTCAAACCTGCTGCCTGCAGAAACCAGAAAGAATTAGGCAGGATCAGGAAACAATTGTCTGCTTCGGAAAACCTCTGTATAAATCTATAAAATGACAAAACTTCCATTGGCTGTTTCTTTTATGCCAATTTAAGGAATGATACAAACAGGAATATTTTCTTTTGAGTGAATGAATGAATCACCTTTTACTATTAAGTTACAACAGGCTCCTTGAGAAACTTCTTCAGAAGGATTTTTTTTTTTTGCAGTTCTTCATTTGTTTCTTCACTATTAATTCCTCAGGGCTTTCCTGTAAGGGAAATGATTGTGTTATAAAAGTATTATAGTCTGGTGGCTTGATCCAAAGACAACCAGAAGCTTTGGTGGGCTTTGGAACAGACCTTAAACCAAGAGGGAAATACAGCACATTCAGACAGGCTGCCCTGGGAAGTGTTAAACAGTAACACAATTCAAAACTATCAGGTACAAGTGAAACAGAGAGTCAGAGGTTAATAATTTCATAATCTCTTACTTCAGTAGCATAGGAAGTGCTAATCTTGAAGTAAATTAAGTGTCAAGACCTAAATTCTTATTTTTTTTTGTCCATAACTGATCACAAAATAGTCATGTGCCTGTAATTAGGCATGCACATGCTTATAATTAAACCTCACACGTGGAGATCTTGGTTCAGTATGTCTTCCTACAGGAAACATGTCAGTTTATAGGATCTTGACCATTCCCCTGACCAACATTTATGTCCCAGTGTCATCCTGTAGAGCTGCTGTGCAGATGCTCAGAGAATTAGTCTATAAAGTTGTTCAAGCTGAAGAATAACACCTCTTTCTGGGGTGATTTTTTTGGGAAGATGGGAGGAGGAACATCAACCACAACTTCAGAGTTTTGGGTCTAAACTCCTTTGTTCTTTAGTGTTGCCTCTTCCTTGCTGATGGCAGCAAGAAGGAGCTGTCCAAAAATAATAAAAAAAAAAGAAAAAGGAGGGGGCAGAATTCACAAAGAGGATTATCAGTTGTAGTCAAGTATTAACTGTTAATGCATCAGTGTATGTTTTCTGACCGGATTTCCTGCGAAAATTCTCTTTTCTTTGGTTTCTGAGGGAAACCACTGTGGTTCTTGCTGTAGATGTGGGCTCCTCAGAGCACTGAGGGTTAATCTCAGGTGTTTAGAAAATGCTTTGCCCACAGCATCAGTAGCAGTTAAAACACAAAGCTTACTCAAGATTGAAGTGTGAATGAAGAGCCCAGCCTGGGCTGCTCTGCCCAGACTCTTTACTCTGGCCCATGGATTGCACAATCCTCTGACATTGGGTCTTAATGTCTTTGCCAGATGGTCCCTGCTGTATAACCTCTGTAGTGGCAGTCAGAGCCTGCACATTCACATCTCCTTTTGCTTCTTCCTTGCCCACAGCTGAGTGGGGGCATCCCTGCCCCACCATGGTCCAAGGGATGGGGGCACAAAGCTCTCAAACCCAAGGACATCTCTGCACCCTTGGCTTCTCAGCAGGAAGCCTTCTGACAAGAAAAAGCAAACCCCCCCAAAAGCTCCAGAGGCAGTTAACCCTGGGTGTTATGTTCAGGAGGGTTTATAAGACCTCTTCTGCAGGGCTCTGATCCCACCATGACTGCAGAATATTTACCATGTGCTCAGAGACCACAGCAGGTGTAGACCATTATAGATTACCCTGCTGTCCTTCCAGACTTTTTAATCCCTTCAGGTGTGTAGAATAGAGCTCCTCAGGGAGGTGGCTGCAGTCTTTACTGTGTCTGCAGGGATCTGCCCCCCAAATCACTTACTAAACATAGTGGGAGGAAATGGCTCAAAATCCATAACAGGCTGCTGGGCTTTTCCACAAGTTGGGTAAAACTCAAGGGACTTGTTTGAAGCAGGTAGGTGAACACAGAAAGATTCTCTTGGTGGTATTAATTCAGAAAAAATACAAAGAGATTGCATGCTCTCCTGAGCCAAAGTCATGAGTCTGTTCCTCTTTCCCTGAGATATTTGCAAGTTTATTCCATAATCTATGTTGTCTAAGCCATAAAAAACTTCTGCATCTCTTTCAGTCTGAGAAATTTAAAGTATTAAGTTGGATTCATTCTCACACTTTTTGAGGGACTAGCATCCTTGAAAAGGGGACACAGGGTGTGTTGCATTCCCTAACTGGGAGGTGTGTGTGAAGGTAATACCTTTCCTTAGTATTTTGTGTTGTTCCCAGAACATGTTCTGCTGTGGCTGTGTGTTGGTATACACTTCTTGGGATTGTAGTGTCCAAATGAATTGTGAGTAAAATAAAATCTGGAGTTAAAATTCATCCTTACGTGCAAGAAAGATACTCTGAAATCCTGGAACCAAATCACAAGGATTTTATCTTGGCCTGGACTTACAGAACTGAATGCATAGGACAGTGTAAATTCTTGATTTGTGTTGGATCTTCATCAGTACTTTGGCAATGTCTTCTGATATCTGGGAGTTCAGATCTATAAAATTCCCTTTAAGAACCATAGCAATTTCTGAGATGCCCAGTTGAGGACAGGACATAAACATGATTTTCTAACATTTAAGCAAATGCCATAGCTGCTCTGTGCTGGCTGTCTGTGAACTGGCCTGTCTTGTTATGATTTTATGGATCTAGGAAACCTTATTCCTCAGCAGTTTCACTGGCAGCTGTATGTTCTTAAAAAAAGTTTTCCTTTAAATGAATTATAATTTCCAATTAAAAAAAAAAAAAGTCATTGAAAAGTTCCTCCTTGGCTCTACTGGAGATCCTTGTAAAACCCTAGGTTTGATTTTTTAATTTCATCTTTTTTCCCCTGCTTTCACTGAATCCCTCAAGTAGCTTGTGCTTTTCCCTGCTTTGTTCTCTCACAGGACCCTAAAGCCAGGACCTGAGTGAAACACCGTGGGGATTTAATCAAATCTGATGGTGATTCATGCTTCTAATGGCCGAGTCTGTCCTTTACTACTTTACAAACTGAGAAGGAATAAAACCCCATTTTATTGCTCGGCTGTTAAAAACTATTTGTAGAAGTTGCTAAGGTTCAAATCAAAAGGGGCCTCCCTTGAGAACTATTAGTTAATTCTAAGTGCCATGGAGTCGCTTTTTTCCTTCTTCTCTCGCTTGAGATGTGGCCTTATATCATGACTGCTGTTCAAACATCTGAGAGTTTTCCATTCCTTTGACAAACATGAGCCAAAGTGCTTAAGGACATCTGTTTATTTTATTTCTTTAATGAGAAAACCTTCCAATTTCTTACTGGCTCAGCTGTGTTTATTTACATTTTGTTAGTCATATGTGTGGGGCACCTTGGGACGTTAAAAACCTGCAGAGGCCTATGCTGAGGGCTGCTCGCAGGCATCCTGGTCAGAAAGGCAGAATAAGCCCTTCCTAAGGAAAACACGGTCCTTGGAACTCCATAAAATAGATTTTCAAAACAAATAGAGCCTAATTCACTCAGTAGATCATGGATTAAGTCAAGATGAATACAATTTGGAAAGGATTTTCTGAGGAAGTCGGAGATTTTTTTACCCACTGGAGGCTAAACCTTGTGTTTAATGCCTTTTTAAGTTAAATTAAAAAAGCATTCAATCACTGCAGGTAATAAAGAAGTCTGTTACTTTAGACATGCTGCTATATCAATTATTTAGCTCATTATTGGAGAGGAGGGAGGGGGGGTTAATAATTCCAGCCATCTGATTGTTTCAAAGGTGTATTTCAGGAGCAGGGGGCTGTGTTTGTCATCTGTGCTGGCTGATGAGAAGCAGCAGCAGGAACATCCCCAGCAGGTTGGGGGGTGGGCATGGGAGGTGCTGGGAGCTCCTGGGGATGGAACCTCTTGTTCTGCAGCTTAGGAGAGCTGGGGGGGTGTGTTTCTGAGCAAAGTGCACATGTGGCATTTGGAACCATTAAAGGATCATTTTGAACATAAAATAACATGTCAGAAACAATGCTGGGTTATTAAACAAGCAGGAGGAAAGGCAACCTGCTTTCCAATTGGGGAAAAAGAGTTTAAAAAAAAAACCAAAACAAAGGGAACTGACTTGTTTTAGGAAGTTGCATGAGCCAAATGTGCCATTGTGCTGAGGGTTCCACTCCAGGAGGTGTTTCTCCACCAAGCTTTCCAGGAGTTTTGGGGTTTTCACAGAGCTATCAGGGACTTTCATATCGAAATGCAGTGATTTTCCTGTGTGGAGGGGAAGGAAATGAAGATCAGTTTGGTTTAAATTCCACTCCCTCTTCTGAAACTTATGCCATGTATAGTGCAAAGGAATTATTTTTGGTCATGAACCTTTTGCTGCCATTTATCCTCAAACATCATGGCCCAGCTTTTAACCTGTATTTAAGTACAATACTACCATGGGACTGGAATCCATTTTGGATTTTATGAGTTCAGACATGGGATAAATCATTGTAATTGTTGCTGCCTGTCCCTAAGTGTGGTTCCTGTAGAGAAGGAGGGGAACCTTTTCAATCTCCATGTGCTCTTGAATGGGAGGGTTTAGTGACCCACCTGCCCATTTGCTTATTGGAATAATTTCCAAGGTGAATTCCCCACCCATATGTGAACAGATACATGACAGTAAAGAGAGTCTTTCAATAAATATTGGAAGCACTCCTTAAATCACAGTAAGGGTGAATAGGAGAAGGTGTCTGAAGAAAAGGGGTTAAATTATATTTGCTCTCCATCTAGCACGGACTTTTCACATACCTGTGGATACTATTAATTTAAATTCAGTAGGTTGTCTAATAAACCTGGATATATCAGTATTTGGGGAACAGTGTCTTCATTTTGAGAGGGAAAATTTTGGGCCGTGAAAAGCTGAGTGATTCTGTTTGAAAAGGGGTGATCCTTTTTTAAAGAAACCTGAAGTGTAGTCCCTTAGGTAAATCACTTCTGAAAATGGGTTTTAGCTCCTGAGCTACTTTCATTACTTAAAACAACTTCTCTCACAAATACCCACTCCCTTGCTGGAAAAGCTCTGAGAGGCTCAGTCTGGCTCTGTGTTATTAAAAAGATAAAATTGCAAGCTAAGCTACTTAAGGGTAGTTAGTGAAAGAACTAAATGTGTTTTCTTCCTCAAAAAGACATGGATACTTGAACTAGAACTGATACACATGGTTAATATCCCATTATTATGGGAAGGTCTTGTTCATGCCTCAGGCTTTGATCAAGGTGTAAAATGTTACAGCAAAAGAATGGTTATTCTCACAGACCCTTTTTTGTTCAAACATGTGGCCCTGGTATTGGTATCTTTGCTTTTTTGATTATTATTATCATTTTTATACTACAACCAAGCTGGTCCACTTTCCAGGAGTTCCCAAGTAATTAAACCCAATTAAAACTATTAAATTCTTTCTTTTGGTGACAACATTATTAACAGCTAACCACAAGGAGGAGATTTAACTTGGAAAGCCCTTGATTGTGTACTAATCCGTCTCTCACCTCTGGCTGACACCTGTGGCAGGTAAACCCTATAGAATAGGAGTCTGATGAATACTTTTAATTAATACTTTCTTCCTTGTAGAAAAGTAATTATTTGCTCACGGCATAAATAGGTATTTGGCAAGGATTTAAAAGGAGTGATTAGTTGAAAATACCAGGGCTTTATTTTGGTGGGGTTTTTTTGAGGGAAGTGATGGTGTCTGAATCCAAGATCCACGCTCAGAATGACTTTGTCCTGACAATTTGAATGTCGAGTTAATTGTCACGTTGCTGAATGGAGGCAGAGCCAGACAACAGGCTGAGTTGTTCTCCATCTCAGAGGAGCCAGTTTTGCCCCTTTGCTAATGGCCTGCAAGTCTGAACAGGGTACCTGCAGGGCAGAGGCTTGGAATGGGCTTTGGATCCAGGATTGGAGGCAGGAGTGACTTGCACTTGAGAGATTGCCAGAGATAAGATGCTTCCCTCTTCCTTCCCAAATTACAGTGTGCAGGAGGGGAGCACTGGCTGTGGACAGGCAGCCAACTGGATTAGTGGTGGCTGCAGGTGTTAACAAGTACATGCCTTTTTAATGCATATTCTAGGGCAAGTACAAGCAGTTTGTGAAGTCTCTGTGTTGCAGGAGATCAGTGGGAAGAATGTTTTAAGAGGGAGCCTTTTGGGAGGGTGCTGGTGCTGCAGTCTGAGGTGTGACTGCAGCAGTGCAGGCTTCTGGGCAGGTAGCTCCTGGAAAAGGATCTAGAGACCAACACTGTCCATTTTGGCAGCTATTTGTACCCTAATTTGGGTGTGCATGCACATCCTGCATCCCCTTTGCTCTGCTAGAATACAGGCCAGTCAGAGTTTCTTGTGGTGAAACTTTCCCCACTTGCTGTCATGGGGGAATATTTGTTCTCTGCTCACCTCTAGTTTTTGTGGAAATCATGTTTAAGCACAGACAAACTGAAGGCTTTTCAGCAAGCTCCTTTTAGACATCTTCTGTCATATTGTTACTTGAAATGAGGGGTCAAAATGAAAACGGAAACAGAAATTAATTTTGGGTGAGGTGTTGTCAGCTCAGAGGACATACTTGAATTCAAATTGTAATTTTTAAAAAAGCTCACTTCACGTGCACAGAACTAGTTCAAGGATTAGAAACAGTGCATGCAGCTGGCCAGCTTAAAAACAACATTGGGAGCAAATGTGTCAGCTTGTGCCATTGGGATGTGAAAGAAAAAAATCCCTCTTGGTGAATTGGATACTTTTTTCTTCCTTCACATCATGTACCACAGGCTTCTGTTGCCCATGTTTTCCTCTAGTAGGACTATGTGCTGAATAGGCAGCAAAATTACCCCAAAACAAGCAGAAATTACCCTGCTCACAAGGTGTGGCCACTGGCAGCAATAGGCAGTAGCCCATCAGGCCTCGGGTGAAAGTCACAGGCAAGAGAGAAACAGCAGAGATGTGTCCAAGGATGCTCTTCAGGGCAAACATTTTTTATGGAAGATGTTGAAAAAGGACTTACCTTGCTCTTTGCACGTTTTGATCCTTCGTTGTTTATAAAGGAGTAGCAGGGATTGGAGGCTTTTTAGCTCTGAGTTCCCTCAAGATGTGCCCTAAGGAGAAAGGGGCAGCTGTGAGACTGTGACTCCTGTTCTGTAGAAGGGAAGGGTGCATTGAGAAGGGGGGATGTGATGAGTCTCTTCAAGGATGAATAGTCCAGAGTGAGCACTGGTGCTTATCCCCCCCCACCAGTGGGGAGAAGCTGTTCCAGCTGTGCACTGGAGGGTCAGGAATGCCTGGTCATGTCTGAGCACCAGAGGTTCACACTAAAAGTTTGAAGCTGTTTAATTTTGACCCCGAGGGAAGCCCCAACATTGGTGCCTGGCAGAGGTGAGGCAAGTGGGGATACACTGTGCTGCTGCAGGTTTTATTTACAGAAGGAGTTTATTGCCTGTTTTCCATCCCTGCCTCTCATTGTCCCTGTTTGTGAGAGCATGACTCGTGGATTAGCAGAGGGAGAGCCTCGCTCTTCTAGAGTTACTAAACAAGCACTGGGGGGGGAGTTTTTAGATTAATCTGTTTTCACTGTAAAAAGTGGTTCCTGGAGGAGATTTGGTTTCAAGCTGTCTGTGGTCCTTGGGCTTCACATGCATCAGGAAACACTGGCTGGATCTGTTAGCCAGGAAGCTTGTTCCCAGAGCTCCAGGGCATACTTTTCCTACGGAAGGGCATGTTAGCAGGGACCACTGGTACAAGTGTGGCAACTTTAGGCTGCTCTGCTGAACTCACACTGCTCCAGCATGGGCAGTAGCATCCCCAGCAGCACAGAGATGTCCTTCAGTGGCACAGGATTTCTGTGCCTGGCAAGAGCTCTCTGTCAACACCTTCAGGCAAATTTCATAATTCTCTTTCAGGTTATTTTACACATTGTACAGAGAATTTGGACAACACATTGATTGAGACACCCGTCTCACTTTGGTGCTCTCCTGTCAGTCTGATTTTCCTGTTTATTTGTAGTTGAATTGACAGCTACAGCAACCCTGTCTTTACTCAGTGATGGTACAACCTGTGCCACAGTGGGGTCCAAGTCTGGGCCTGGTGCTTCTAGGTGCTGCAGTAATGCAAATAAATAATGGCTTGAGGAACCCTGGCCTGGTGCCTCTGGACACCTCTGTCATACTGGGAGTGCTGATTGGCCTTTTAACTTTATCAGCCTCTTTAAGACTTGGAAGCCTGCCTTGCTGGGGAGGAAATGTCCATACTGTGAGAGCAGTGATGCCAAATCATTTCCCCAGATGACTTCCCCTCTGGGTGGTAAAATGCATTTTTCTGTTTTGTTTTCATTCCATCATATTCTGTATCTCAAGAGAAAGATTCCCCCCTCCCCCCATCTACAGTTTGGTTTCCATATTGTTTAGTTTAAGAGAAGGTAACTTCATACACTGTGGAAATGTTTCCCACTCCCCATTAGTGATTAATACCAATAAAGCTAAAGACAAAGCTTAGAGGATAAATGACAGGTACCAACCAATGAGATTTCCTGAAAGAGTTTTAAAGGCTTAATGATCCTTGAAATGTATAGAAATAAATTGCTTCATTAAAAACTATTTTACAAAATAATTTCTTCCTAGCAGTGTATTTTCTTCAGAACAGTTCCCTGGTGTAACTACACCTGGGTAGTAAAATTTGATTCAGTGCTGTTTGCATGGGGCCACAGTGAGATTCCCTGGTTACTCCTGTGTCCCTGTGCCTTGTCAGGGGAGCAGCTTTGGGGCTTAAAATTAGAGACACGTTCAAGGCAAGTCTGTTGAATTTTTTTACTTTTTTTACCCAGAGGAGACAGTGCCCTTCTTTCTGGGGCAGCAACAGGCATGTTCAAACGTGAGTGACAGAGCTTTTCTTTAATGGGCACAGTGCTTGTGAGTCACACACATGGCTAAAACCACAGCCATTCTGCTCTAATTAAAGAGAACTACACCAGGAATGCGTAATAATTAGGTTAGTGTGTAATACACCCTCCATGTCAACAGCCTCTGCCACAAAGGTTGATTGAAATGTGCTCAGCCTCCCAACATTGTGCTCCCTGTTAGAGCTCCTCAGTTAATTCATTACTGTCCTGTCATACAATAACAGGACTCCACAGAAATCTGCAGAAAATTAGAGACACAGAAATCTGCCCTGCTTTAGCATGGCTTGTGACTTCAGTAGAGAAAAACCACCCACTTGAACGTAAAGATGAGAGATCCCCAACCTAATGAAGAAGAATTAACAAAAAAACCCTGTTGTGGCAATGCCTTTTTTTTTCCAAGTTGTCTGTTGTTGTTTAGCTGGAACAGGCACATGCTTTTGAGCTATGAGTGTTTATCAAATTGACCACAGACTAGTTTTGCTCATGTTTTTGAAGTATTTAACGAATAAGAAAATGTGCTGCTGGTAACCTTGTTTGCATCAGTGTGTTTCTGTGCTCTTGGTGTGGGTTTGGAAGAAGGTCAGTTGTTTGGGGGCAGGAAAATGGCAGAGTGAGTAAACAGGCAGAGTCAGGAGCATTGGGTGCAGTGCCATTTCTAACACTGGCTGGAAGGACAGATGAACCCATCCTGCATTTTCATGTGCTGTATCTTGTCTTTTTTTACTATTTCTGAGCAATGCAGTTATTTGGGTGTAACTGCCATTACCTCTGCAGTGGTGGCTCTGCAGGCTTGCTGTCCTGAGCACCAATAGTCATATTGGACAAGGATTTTATTGTGTTATAATTGGGTTTGCATGGTAGGATGGGGTTGTTGTGGCTCTGCTGATGCTGTTTAATAAGTAGGCAGCTTCAGTGGGGATGAAATGACTGGTTTGAAGGACAGTGCAGGAAAGGGTCACCCTCTGTGCACCCTGTTGCTTGTAACTATCCCCAAACCATTCACTAATGATGGAAACCAATTTTTTTGTCTAGCCTACTGAAGCATTCTTATATACTATTCTTATATAGTTTCAGCTGTTTAAAGGATCTTTATATCATCTGAAGGATGTGGGCTGTTATTGGTCAGGGTGAGTTATAGACATCCTTCAAAGAACAGGATTTGTTTATCTAAGGAGAGCAAAAGAAAGAAAGAATGTGAAAATCATGTTAATGTTAAGATACACTTGGGAAATCAAATTATTTTAATGAATGTGTCTTCAGAAACAGGAATATGTTTGCTTTAAGATCTCCCACCCCCATCCCCAAAAAGAGAAAATCAAAGTGAGTGGAAAAACCCCTGATTTCCCCCCACCAGGACACCACGACGTCGGTGCGGATTGGTCTCATGATGGAAGAAATGATCTTCAACCTTGCAGATACACATCTGTTCTTTAATGACCTGGAGGTATGTAGCTGCTTATTTTATTTAACATATCTCTGTCTCTCTAATCATTTGCATGTGGTCTACAAACTTGGGGTTTTTTGGCCAAGAAGTTTTTATTTTTGACCCTGAAGAAATGGGCCTTGGGTGGCTTGTTGGAAGCATTCTCACTGGGTCCCTTTGACATCTTCGGTCTGTTAAGGAATTTTTTGCTAAATACACACTAGCAGTGATGGCTTTTGGCAGGTTTACTAAATCTAATAGTGAGGACGTTGCTGCTGCTTCTCCTGAAATTTGCTATTTAATAATTTTTTTTAAGGTAAATTAGCATCGATCCTATGGGGCAGGTAGCAATTAGCTGTGAGCCAATGCAGAGGTTTTAAAAATGGTCCTGTTCTTGGGGAAGCTCTGTTGCACACACAGGCAGAGCAGGAGGTCTGCTCAAGCTCAGGCACACTGCAGGATGAAACTGGGGGAGTTGCAACATAAAAGACTGAGAGAAGAATCCTTACATCTGACTGTCTGTTATACGAAGCAGAAATCCTTTTGAATGTGTTGTAAAATTCAAGCAAAGTGATGGTTGCAGAGTTGTGCCACCAGCTGAGAAGCAGCTGTAGAGCAGTGATGAAAATCTGTTCACATTTGCAGTCAGTAGAGCCTGAATGGGTCAGTACAGAGCGAGGTGGGGTCTGTGCTGGGCACCTTGGAGTCACAATTCTGCTTGGAGGCATTTGGGGGGGGAAAAAAAATCTGGCACCCCTGGGCAGACTTCTGTGGTCTTCTTTTTTTTTTTTTCACTTGAAAAAGGAAGAATTTGTTGCTGTGCCAGATGAAAGGAGAGAACTTTTTCTTTGCCTGATGAGTTCAGCAAGAATTTCTGGTTCCTTCACTTCTTAATTGCACTGTGGTCCTCTGTGTTATGGGAGGTACAACCTTTCCTGCCACCTGGCTCCTCACAGTCCTGAGGTTTCACTTGCTGAGAATTTTTATTTCCTTTCAAAGACAAGTAGTGGGCAGCACCTGAACTGACATGACAGATTTTTCCTCTTTCAGCTTTTTTCAGAGAGGGAGTTTGTGATGAGGGCACAGCAAGTACAAAGTGAAAAAAAATCCTTCTCTTAGGGAGAAAGAAAAGAGAGTTTCTCTTTAGGAGTCCAGGGCACTAATATAAGTATGATAATACTTAATTTACAACCACCACCCATCAGATCTCAACATGTGATGCAACAAAGCTCCATGTCCTGCACAGAACCACCCTCCAGAAACCCATTGCCTATCCAGACTTTTGCAAGAATTACCAGTTTTAAGACAACTTTTCTTCACTTACTGCTCTAAAACTTTAAATGAAGCAGCAAATTGTCTGGCCTCAGTCAAGTTGTGCCCATTTATCAGGCAGTTACAGCTTTGGGCACTGGTGGTTTGGTTTTAGCTGAGCCTTTTCAATAAAAAAATTGAGGGATGACAGAGAATTCAAGAGAAGTAAATGTTCCTTACAGAATTTCACTTTTTCAAAAAAAGCCATTTCAGTTTGGAAGAATTTGCAGTGACAGAGTCATCCAGAGTTACTCACCCTACTCCTTCAGTCAGGATGATGAATAAAAGTTAGGTTTGGGTGTTCCCAAAGTGATAGTTAAGAATGATACATCACTGAGTCCTAGGCTTAAAAAGAGTGCAGTGAATGATATTCTTAAAAACAAACAAAAAAAAAGAATTGGTAAAAACCAGCACAGGAGCAGATTCAGTTGAAGACCCCCAAGCATTACCATATACATTAGCACCATCATGTGGTGTAATTCTGGCCTGTACCAGACAAAACAAGCTAAAACTGCCCAGGGCTGAAACCATTTCTGACCATCTTCTGTGCTGGGACAGAGTGAAAGAGGCTGTGACTGAGGAAGCAGCAGGAGAGCTGCCCATTCAAGACCAGAGCAAGAGTTCTTTTACCAGGCAACAGTAAACATAGTGAACACACAAACCCAGAGCCAGGGTTGGGATAACTTGGGGGTCCAGCAGTTTTAACTAACCAGAGCATGGCTGGCCTTGGTCCTGACTTGGAACGAGGGGAAGAAGTGGAGGAGATGCTGCCCATTCCCTCCAGAGAGTGCTGGTAAATCACAGAGAAGTTAAAATGCAAACTCTGGGCTTTCCAGGGTTGTGCTCTTTCTCCCAGATGCCTTTTGTTCACAGTATGTTGATGGCTAAAGAATAGCACCTTCCACCCCCAATCCCTCTGGAGATATTATTGACTGACACTCTGGGAAACAGGTATTAAGGACAGGAGGACTGACAAGGGGATGTGGAATTAACAGAGAAGGGGATTAGTGTGTTTACAATTACTGCCTTCCAGAGTCATCCCTGGAGGTTTTGTGTTGTGGGAGCTGTTACACCCCACACACACCTAATGAGGGGTGAAAGCTCCACTGATCAGTGAATCCCTGAGGTGTTTCAAAATCTCTGGCACAGTCCTGATACACAAATAGAACCCGTGTGTGCTCATTAGTTGTTTTCATATGTGCATGAGACATACCTTGAGAGTATTCAGAGGGAGTGTGAGGGAGAACAGAAGCAGCTCCTCCATGTATCCTCAGGAACAGCCTGTGTTTCACAAGGAGGCAGCAGAGGCTCTCTCCAAGCCAGCAGTGCCATTTCCAAGCTGAATTAGCTCAGGCTCCTTTACATGTGGGTAGGAGGGTCTGGTCCCACCTGCAGGCAGGTTGTGCAGCACCCAAAGATATCCCAGCAGTCAGAACAGTTCAGTGCCCAGAGCTGGGAGGGTTGACTGAGGTCTTGCACGTGTGACTCAGTTATAGAACATCAGTGGATGTGCAAACTGGGATGTGTCCCATCAGAGACCTCCACTGGAACAATCTGCACCTTCCCTTCAGCAGCCCAGACACCCTGCCTTGACTCTCTGCTCACCAAGATTTCAAGGAAATTCTGCAAGAATGAAAAATTGGTCTTGTAACCAAGTAGTAAAACATGGTGCACATTCTTGCTGCAGCCAGTTCCCTGAGTTCCCCCCAGGAACAGGAGAGGCTCAGCCAGAGGACTATGAGGTAGTGTCTCACCGAGTGTCATGGTATTTTATTAAGTTAGAAATGTGATAGCTACTGTTGTCACACTTCAGTGTACAGAACAATTCATTCACAAATGAGAAAAACAGATCCCTCCACAAATACCTTTCCCCTGACTTAATGCCCTGCATTGTACAAGCGAGGTGGAGTGGGCTGCATCACTATTATCCCAGTGTGGTTCACAGCAGCTATTGGGAGGGGGGCTTAAAAATTTAGGGGGGTTGGAAAAGAGAGAGAGGGAGAGAGAGAGGTGCCAGCAGAGATCTGCTGTTCAACTGCTTGGCTCCAGTTATGTACAGAAAGATACACTCCAGTGATAGGTTGATAAGAGGGCTGATGAGATGAGAACAAGATAGAATTGTGTGTCTTTTTGAGAATTATCTAAAATAAATGGTGCAGAAAATCTTATCATTATGGACAAGAACTATCTGTCATGTTTTGCCACTGGTAGCAAGTTTGGTTACTTGTTTGGGGATTTATTCTTTTTTTGAAAGGGGCTGGTTTAAAGTAATTCATCAAACTCACAATTGTTTAAGGAAGGTAAAACAAATTCTGTGGTTTACAGAACACTGAAGTGGTGAAGAATTACTGTACCTTGGTTAGGTGCAGTTGTTCTGATTTCAGAGTCCTGTTGTACCAAGTGCAACACAAAAGATGGTGTTCATCAGCTTGCAGGCTTTGTGTTGTGTTCTCACCTCCGAGGGTCTTGGAGAGAGGAGAGTTAAGGTGGTGGGGGAACCTTCATGATTTTTCTCTTTCTGATCTTAATGCTAAGACTAGGAAATAAACCAAAGGAATAACATTTCTTACATTTTTGAGGCAGGGCCTCCGCCATTCAAACAGTGAAGAATTTGGGGAGATAAGATCAGAGTACAAACTCCATGCAGGCTGAGCTCCAAGTGTATGTTCTGGTTGAATACCCTGTGCCCAGATTCCTTCATTGCTGACACACAGTATTCCTGAAACGTGTCTGTGGCTGGGGCAGTGAAAGGATGCTGCCTCCAGTGCTTCAGCCCAGCTTCCCTTGCACATCAGAGGAAGCTCAGCCCCCTCAGAACAACCTGGGAAAACACTGGCGGGACAGGACAGGCGGCTCTGGAAGTTTCTCTGGGACGGATCTTCTCCCCCTGTAATTATGTGGGCACACACCTCCTGTCTGAGGCAGTATTCTCACGGGGGGAAAGGCTGCCAAATTTCTGCCTTATCATGCACACAGAGTTGAAAAAAACCACAACTTTCCTGGCTGAAACACAAGCATCTCTCTCCCTCCTGCCTGCATAGGAAGGAGTTCCGCTTGCTGTGTTTTTCAGGAGCCGTTGTGCCCTTAGATAACAGCAGATCTCTCACACACGTTCTCTGTCTGTTCATATTTTGTGCTATGTGATGCTTGTCCCTAACAGTTAACTGGCTAGACTATGCCAGACAGTACTAGCAACGTGTAAGATTTTATCTCCTTAATATTAAAGTAGTTTTGCATTATGTTATTTCACTTTTCTTTTTCAAAACATTTACTCACTGCCGTATTTATTTTCATACTCTTCTCAGGACTGTGACCAGATCCACATAGATGATGTGTCCTCAGATGATAACGGTCAGGATCTAAGGTATGGGATCTCTGGGCTGGAAGCTGCAGGTCTGGTAGACCCCAGCTGTTTGCAAGTAGTGGGGGGCTGGTCAGTGATTCTCAGACATGCACTCTCATCCCCTCCCTGGCCCCGTGCTGTCTGCCTTTATCAAGCCCACAGAAGCACAGAGTCCCCTTTCTCTCATTATTGTGCCTGTGCTTTCTGACTATCCTGAGCTTTGAACCACTCTGGGAAATATATCTGAATTAGGGTAGGTTGAACACCACACCAGTTTCTGGTATGGTTTGACCAGACAGGTGTCACAGAGGTGGCCAGAGTGCATCAAAGCCAGATTGAAAGGTTTCCCACTGCCCAATCTGCAGTGAACGGAATTAGCAGTGAGGAGTTGGACTTTGCTGTGCCAGAGAGTTTCACTGGTAGGAACTCGTACCAAACCTGCACCAGACATTACTGTTATCTGTGTAAGTCAGGCTATCCTGTTCACAGAAACTGCTTCTGTACAATTCCATGTACCTTTCCCAAAGTGTTGCCTCCAGAGTCGTGGGACAAGAATGAAATGTGCAGAACTCACATGGAGCCTTGTCATTTGTGGGTTTATGGACAGTTTATTGTGAGAAACAGGTGCAGAAAAAGAACATTTTTTTAGATCTGTGCTATTAATTGTGCCAAAGATGAACTTCAGTTCTGTACAGCATGTCCTGTGTGTGTCTCTGCTGCCACTTGTCTCCACTTTTCAGTTGTTTCCCCTCCCTGCTGGCGCTGTACAGCCTGTAATTACACTGACCTCTCCCCTTCCCTCCTCCCTCTCCCAGCACGTATAACTTCTCTGCAGATGGCTTCCACAGCTCCACTGCCAGTGCAAACCTGTGCCTGGGCTCGGGAGTCCACGGGGGAGTTGACTGGATGAGGAAATTGGCCTTTCGCTACCGTCGGGTGAAAGAGATGTACAACACCTACAAAAACAACGTGGGGGGTGAGTGGCTGTGGCCTGCCTTTCATCTCCCCAAAAACTTGTGACCCCGTAGGGACATCTGTGGAGGAGGTGTAGGGAGCCTCACAATAAAAATGCTTCACGGGGAGCCGAGGAAGTGTTTCCTCAGTCATCCTTTAATCCGGTTCTGTGCTGGGTCTGCAGGAGACACACTAAAATACCCGGTTTGGTGGTGTGAGAAGGACTCAAGTCACAAGTGTGGGGCTTTATTTTGTGATTTATTTGGCAGGAAAAGCAACCTTCTCTGATTTTCCAGAATGTTTAGTAAGCAAGCAAACAGTTAAAAACTAAATATGCTTGTTTTTCCACAGAGCACATGGCTGGTCTCTGTCTCAAGCATTCTTGTATCAAAACTGTGTGTTTGTTTGTAACTCCCCCCCAGAACAATACCACCAGGTATCAGGATACCCTGGGTTCCTTCATCTCACCTAGTCCCAGACAGCTGTTCCAAGAGCCTGCTCTGATTCTCTTTCAGAACATCAGTGCAGGTCTCTGACTAGAAGGAGAAAGAAGCAAAACTCAGAGTATCACCAGCCTGTTTTTTGGTTGGAGGAGAAGCCTACCCACATGTACTGGTAATGGGACGTGGCTTTTCAGGAGAATCCAAACCATCCTGGCCTCAGGTGTCTCTCTGCCCAGCTCACTGCCCACATTACACAGTCCTTCCACCCTCTTGTTCACTTCCCATAGAAGCTTTATGCTCACTCCAAGGAAGGTGTTCCAGGGAGGTCCTGCAGCCTTGGTTGGCTGAACCCCTCCCCAGAGAGGGAGGAAGCTGAGCTGCTGCAGCCTGGGAATGTGTGGCAGGGCACAGAGGGAAGCAGCCGGCACCGGGAGCAAGGGATGGGCACTGGGAGAGTTCTGAGCACAGACTTTGGCATTCTCCTTACAAATCCATGCAGTTCCCTTTCTGTGCTTCTGCAAAGACGCTTTCCCTGCCCACAGGTTTAATAGGAGCTCCTAAGAGGGAAACCTGGCTGCAGTTGAGAGCAGAACTGGAGGCGCTGACTGATCTCTGGCTCACACACGCTCTGAAGGCGCTGAACTTGATACATTCCCGGTAAGAGCAGCTCAAAGAATTGCCTGCAGGTTTGATCCAGGACCTCCTCTTGCTTCCCTTGTTTTCCCCCTCTAAACAAATCGGGACACATTTGTAGGACTTCGCCGGCCAAGCCCGTGGGAGGCCAGACTGCACACATTTGCCAGGCTGGAATTGTCAGGGGTCAGGGTGAGCTTGGGATGATGAACTGAGCAAAAGAAAAACAGTCCTTTTCCTTGCCTTTTCATTGGCTCTCTCATCTGTGGCACCATTTTTGTGTGAGCAGATGTACAAAGGAGGAAAGGGAGAAAAGAGCCCTTCTGTCCCTGAACCCCTTCACTCAAAGAACCCAGCTCAGACATTACTACTTGGTGTCTGATTTCCCACCAGATAGACCCTGGCAAGTGTTCAGTAAGGCTGCATCACTGCTGCTGGTTTGGTTTATGTTTTTTTGTTCTGCTAAGCTGATCAAAAGGCATTTCTGGTACTCACATTATCTGCCTCTGGCTGCATAATCCCCCATTGGCTTGGGAACTTCCAGTGGCAGGAAAGGTTTGCTTCCTACCATCTTTCAATCCAGAGTGAAAGAGAGAAACACAGATTGCCACTTCTAATAACTTTTGTTTTCCAGGCCCAACTGTGTGAATGTGTTGGTCACCACAACTCAGCTTATACCAGCTCTTGCTAAAGTGCTTCTCTATGGACTGGGCACTGTCTTCCCCATTGAAAACATTTACAGTGCAACAAAAACAGGTAAGAGTAAACTGACTTAGACCTCACCAAAGACAGGTTGAAATTTTGTCCCTAAGCCAGGCACAGCCACCCAACCTGATCACAGCTAGCAATGTGTGAGGTTTAGTTTCAGCTCCATATTTACAGGTGTCAAATTCACATCCTGACTCCTACACTTAGGCTAGTACAGACTGGAAAAAAAAATAATTCCAGGTGTCTCCATGGAGGAGTGAGCCTGATATATAGATACACACCCACCCTATGGAGCATTGACTGCATGTGGGATGTTCAGCTGCACCCAGCTCGAAGGACAGACAGAAACAGTCTGGATCCTCTTACATCAAAGTCACAAAGTTCATGGAAAACTGGCAGCACTTGGAAGTGCTTGGCTGATAAAGAACATGCAAGTTAACTGTCATGACATGGAGAGAGTCCACCTCAGGTGGAGATTCAGCTACATTCCAATTTCAAAAGAAAACATGGAATGTAGCAGTTAGGTCACAACTCCAGGTCCAGCTCCTGAATGTTAGCTCTGCCTGCAGTATGTGTGCAGATCAAAAAATGTGTCTTCTCTTGTGTTGCTTAGGGAAAGAGAGCTGCTTTGAAAGGATAATGCAGAGGTTCGGAAGGAAAGCCGTGTACATTGTAATAGGAGATGGTGTTGAAGAGGAACAAGGAGCAAAAAAGGTACAGTCTGTGAATGCCACTTATTTGGCTTTACAGGGACAGGAACACAATTTGTTAATGGCAGACGTTATTTGCAAGATGTCTTTGTGCATCCTGGGTCCTGTGCTCCTGAAATGTGATAGAGCTGTGTTTGCTTTGGGAGCATTGCATGAGAGCTGGGATGCAGGAACTGACTGGATGCAGGAACTGAGCCCCATCTTCAGCAAACTAGTTGATTTTTAATGGTGTAGCTCACGTGATGTGCAAAATATTATAGGAACTCAGCTTATACAGCTGAACCTTGTCCTGGAGGACCTGGTATCACATTCTGACTGAAGATCCTGCAAAGGCTTTCCAAGCAAATTTGAGCTTTTTTGTTGCATAAAGCCCAGGAACAAAGGGATCCCAGCAAATAAGGTGATGGGCACATGTTCTATCCCCAGGTTGCCTCCAATGCAGCAGAAACCCTGTTTTTCATAGTGTATTTCCCCTGGCCAATGGAAGCAACAATATCTGGAGCCACCATGGAAAACTGCCTAAAATTGCAGGTGGTTCTGTAGTTCATGAAGGGTTAAGGAGCTGTCAGGGGAGAGTCCAAAATGCACTACTGGGCTGAAGTGATAATGGCCTGCTGCTTGTGACAGCTCAGTGCCACACTTCAAAGGCAGTGGGTCAGTGAGCAGGACTCCATCAAAGCCTGCAGGGGCTCTCTGCCTCCATGGGGAAATGGAAGGTTCACCAGTCTCCCGTGCCAGGATTCCAAGAGCCTCTTGCTCCTGTCTCCTGGCTAAGCAGCTCTCCCATTAGTAGAGCTCATTCTTTGCTGGGCTGTCTCCTCCTTTGATTGATGACACTCATTAATCAAAGCTTCTACACACCTGAGTTTTATACAGGGAAAAAAAAAAAACAAACAAGGAAGGGAGGGGACAGGCAGAGGCCTTTCCCTGTTTTGCCAGCACTGATAATATCTCCACTTTTGTGGGTCATTTTACTTCACCTGTCTGATGAGTGATAAATCTGTAATTGCTGGACAACAGGAGTGGCTGGGAGGCCAAGTTTTCTTCTGGTTTAAGAAAGAAAAATAGATAATTTAATGGAAGGAGCTTAATAGCAACCAGGGGATAACTTTTCCCCTTAAAGTAAAATTGCAGAGCAGTGGATTTCAGTCACTTCAGCTGTCTGGGTTTGCTTGCTCTCTCTAAACACGCTGATAAATAGCTTGAAGGAAACATTTGTTTACTGATACCAACATACCAGAGGGAAGCTTATTTAAACATTAGAGGAGGGTAAATAGACCCTCTGTAACATAAACATCTGGAACCATTGGAGGTTTTTTTTGTACACAGGTAGGTACAATTGGAAAAGGAGCATCTCCATCAGTCATCTATCTAGGAAGTATATGTTCTCTGAAGCTTTGTGGAAGCTGTTTATCCAGAAGCAGTGTGGTTACAGGTGAATTCTTAGTGCTGAAAGACTCTTAGGAGTGTTATTCCCATGTTGAAAGGGACTAAGTGCTGTCAGAACATTCAGAAAGTGAGCCCACATCCTCCATCATTTGTGAGGCAGGAGACTCCTAAATTGTGAATATGTCCTGTCTGCAGAGGAGACACAGCTCAGCAAAGAGACACTTCCCACTCCCTCCCTCTGTCCCTTCCCTCCCCTCTCAGATGAGCCCCCTTGCCTGTGGCGCCGTGACAGCCTGGTGGCCAAGCACAAAGCTCTGTTCCTGAAGGTGCAAACTAAGAAAGTTGTTTTCATCTCAGTATTATACAAAAACAAAACAAAACAAAAAATTCCCCTCTTTTGGTTTCACTCTAGCACAACATGCCATTCTGGAGAATCTCTTGTCACGCTGACCTGGAAGCTCTTCGGCACGCCTTGGAACTTGAATATTTGTAGCAGAGCCCAACATCTTAGCACTGGGAGGGCTTCACTCAGACTCTTGCAGCGGTTCCACCTATTCCTCATCATTTTCTCAGTAAAAAAAAAAAAAAATCCCACAGCAACTGCAGTTTTTCTTTTTTTTGAAGGAGAACCCTTTCAGTGGAAGCCTTTAAGAACTTGCAGCCAAAGAACATTGTCTCAAGTCCTCCTTCCTTTGGACAGAGGAAAAACCTGATCAGTCGCTGGGATGCTGCAGTTGCTGGCTAAGTTGGAGACACAGAGCTCTAATGGCCTTTTTGCCATCAACAACAAATGCTACAAGTCTGGGTGTCCCTGTCAGCTTTCTTGGTTTTGAAAGGGGAAGAGGACACAGCAAGGAGTCTCTGCACAGTCCATCACATCACACAGGACCTTCTGAAAATAAGAGTGAAACTGTTGATTTTTTTTTTTTTTTGCTATTTTTTTAATTTATGAACTAATCTCATTACTCTGGTATTAAGCTCTGTACCTGTGTTTTTAATCTGGCTTTTGGGGTGGGTGGGTGGGGAAAGTCTTACTGTTCTAAATTAATAGTTCATTTCTCCAGAACAAACTCTGGGGAAGAATCATATTGTGTACATGAGTAGTCAGGACACATGGTACTGTTGGTAAGAACTGTAGCTGTGTTTTTGAACCTTGCCCAGATGGTATGAGGACTGTGCACGTTTCTACACGGTGCCTTATACTGCTGTCTGGGGGTTGGGGGAAAAGTACCTTGTGCTGAGTGAAAGGCATTAAATAAAAACATGTTTACATTTTGGGGGACTAGATGACCTGCCTTTTCTGCCACCACTGCTGGATCTAGAGGTATGTGTGGAATATGTACTCCCCCTTTCAAGGCTGGGCTGTTAATCTTGCTGCCAAAACATTTAAATTCTCTGGGCCTGGATGACTCTCTCATTCACTTTGAAAACTGCTGCTTCTTGCTCACTGTGGCACCAGACAACCTCGGAAGGATCAAAGCCACCCTGGAACCAGGTGGTAGAGATGTAGCAAGTGCTACAATGCCCTCATCTAATAAGATCAAATGAGTTACAGATATGACACAAGTGCTACACAAGCCTGAGGGATACTCCTAATCTCTACAAACATTCAGAGAAAACAGTGCTGGATCTGAGAGGGGATTTTCTGCCAAACTAAAGCAGAAAATCTGATCTTAAATTAATCCAGTCTCAGTCTTTGGCTCAGAAGGCAGCAGCCACATGGCAGCTGTGACACGTCAGCCCCGTGTGTCGACAGCCACACGACCAAACCCCTCTACCTGCTTTGGGGGATTTGTAAAGAGCACAACTCCATCCAAAATGTGACTTTTCTAGCAGAGGTGTTCCTGCTCTCAGGGCCTGCTGAGCAGCAAATGTGGTGAAATTTTTTTCCTCATGGTTTTCCTGCTGTAAGAAAGACTGTCACAAATAGGGAGGTGTCAGAAAGCAGTGGGGTTTCCTACAGCAATTTATGTCTTGTTCATCTCTTTCCTTTTCCTCCTTGCACAAGGGCTCATTTCAGTGATACCAGCATCCAAATTCCACAGGGGAGGCCAAAACATCATTTCAAGATCTGTGCCATTCTGTAAACACAGTAGCACTGGGAACATTAACTTTGGCTGCTTCACAAATGCCTGGAACAAGGTTAACTACAGGAGTAGGAACTTCAGACAATATTCTTAGTAAGATTTTAGTCAGCTCTTTTACAGCTCCCTGTTTCTTCTAATTAAGACACACACACAGAAGTCTTGCCCAATTCCTGCCCTGTGAGAGGGCTACAACAATCCCCATTTCTAACCCACAAATCCACCCAACAATGACGTGTTATCAGTCCAGCCCCAGTCCAGCCAGGGAAGAAATGCTACTCAACAAGTGATGGACCTTTGCTGCTGTTAAAACTGAGAGAAAACATCTCCTGCTGAGTTTTACACATAAATGGCTTCTTATTTACAGAAGGTCAACGCTGCTTTGTTTTATCTCAAATTTGGCAGGTGTTCTGAGACAGAAGATGCTAATGTAAGTGAAGTTACCTGTGATCTGGAGACTGTGCAGAAGTGAACATTCCTCCAGATTGAACCAAAACTGGAAATCCAGGAACACAGAGCATTTTTCTAAAACAGTTTAATAAAAAAATTGTGAAGTTTCTTGAAAAATTGGAGAAACCCAAAGCATATCGTGTGTGTCACCTGTCTTAGTCACAAAGAAACACAATTGTCAAAAAAGATATTTAAGTTTAATACAAATTTTATACAAAGAAAATGTGAAAAAATACTTCCATATGCTAAAAGCAATTATGCTTCACAAATAAGGCCAGCTAGGCTAGTTTTGACACAACTGCAATTAATGAATATTCTGTTCTTGCCTTTTTTTTTTTCCTTCTAATACTTTTTTCCCTCTAATCTGGGGACTAGCTGGAGACTGTACAAACCGCATTCTTATATAAACAATGGGAGAAATCAACATGACTAAAATGTACAACAGAATGTACTGGAATGATATCATACAGTTAATTTTCTCATATACATACATCACCTTTGCTTTGTTCAATGCTTTCGTTTTACACAACATACAAAATGGGACTACAGTCTCAGTGTAACAGACAGCATCTGCAGGGGGAGCTCCTCTCGTACTGCACTGCTTCATGCTTACAGAAAAACAGAAATTCCATCATATAAATAACACATGCTCTGGCCCAGCATCAAAAGTCCTTTGCCCGTGTTTCCTGATCCGTGTTTTTCTCCACACCTAATTCTTGTTCAAAGTCCTTTGGGTGAATTTTGAAAAAATAAGAAGCACAGGAACAAATTTTACTTTCCTCAGTCTTCGATATCAGTGATCAGAAACCGTTCTACAACCAGCTGCTGTTACGCTTTCCAACTTTTCTGATCTTAGACTAAATGAAATTTTTGTTAGTCTGGTCATTATGAAAAAAAACAACGTAAATCTTTGTGTTTCAGATCCACAGATTGGAAATGTCATAATTTGCCTGATGCAATCAACTGAAAAAAGGTATCCTTCATCACTTGGTTGTTCAAAGAAACCCTACAAGAGTTTCAAAGTGCAGAATTTTTTTTCAATCCAAATGCAAAGACAGATGTTCAGATTCTTAGTATTATTTGATGCATAACTGCAGTTTCCCAAGACCAGTTTTCAGCATTAGGTTGTGATAAGGCTGTTTTAAACCTTCCTTTTCCAACTTCAAACACTCTTTATAAGTTAAAGTCAATACAAATATAAAAAGGAGATGGTACTCTAATGACATCCACAAATTGTACATTATTTACAAAAGAAGCATAGATTTAATATGGATCTTACCTGTCCTCAGCTTTTCTAAGCCAGCACTAATGCTTTACATTAATGTAGTGTAATTAATGCTTTGTACACATACACAAAGCTAAAGTCTGAACCTTTGAGGTTAATCCAAAGAACTGTGTTTATTTTTCACATTTCTATTAGACTTATTTATTCCAACAATTGTATGGACTTCTTGTTAGCAGTTAGACTCTTCGTACTTGGACTGGCATTGTGGTCTGAACATACTGAACTCCAGTTCTCATTGCCACTGTCCCAGCAGAAGGACTTACCACTACAGGAATGGTCTGTGGATTAAAACCAAGAGAAACAGATTGTTATGTTAAAGGTCACATAAACATGACCACAGAAATAGAGATTTATCTTCCAGGGGAAATCCAGAACAAGTGCCAATTTTGTGCAGGAACTAATACCTTTATAACCGCAGTATTACCTCGTTCCAGGGGACAAAGTAGTGTTTTAACTTCCCTATAGCCAAGAGTTTTTGTGTGTTCTCGTTACTGCTATAGAATTACAGGGACAGGAGGTGCTACAGGGACTGTACACACTGTCTGTGCTTGGAGAGTGAGGGTCTCAGAATTACATCCAGTTACGTATTTTCTGCAAACTAATACATGGGAAGAGGAAAAAGGGCTAAGAAAATCCTTTGTCATTTGAAAAAGTTTTTGACAAATCAAACTGGAGTACAAAAATACCCTTGTTTATAAGTATATTCTTGTTACACATTACTTAAATCTTTTTCCCCAAAAGGAACTATTTCCCCCATGCATTCAGTCTACACAGAAGAGAACAAAGAACATCCATCTGAACAAAAAAAGTACTTAAGTTAACTTTTGCACAAATCAATAGCAAAAACATCAGCATTACTGGGAACTGTCTTACACACCCTGTAAAAATATTAATATAGAATAAACTTTTCACTTCCATCATACAGATCATGATTTATACATCTCGACAAATGGAGTTTCAGGACATCTCTATAGGTGGTAATTGATTCTACAGATGCAGAGACAAAGGCACAAGAATGTTAAACAATCTGGTCAAGGTCACATCACTCTGGAAGATCTGTAAAAGGATTTATTGAACCTTAAGTCTGTATCTTAACCTTCCTCCAAAAACGTGAAAAAGTCTAGAAATGTCTCTACCATACAAACTGCAAGGATGTTTCCAATACAATTCCAGTGATGCACAACTGGTGATCAAACAAACGCATCCATTTCAGTTCACAACATCTTGTGGAAGAGACAGGGAGTGAGACTTTGAGGAACCTGAAAGGGATGCACAGATCTTCCCCCAGTGGTAGTGTGACATTCCATAGAGAACACGGAAGAAGAAATACAAGTTCAGTGAAGCCCAATGTTTCCCCACACTGATTCAAGAAACCACACGAGTGTCTTAATAGTATTCCACAAAGACAGAGTCTGTGCCTTCCAGAAGCCTACTCGTTCCATCCCCTGGAATGCAAAGATGATGGATTCATATTTTTACATTATTTTAACTGCAGGAAGAATCAAAACCAAACATGGAACCAATTTTCTGAATGAATTCCAGATTACTGCCATTTTGTAATGATTTCAGATGCGTGTACAGGGTTCCATGGAAATGGTACCCAGAAGATACACTGGGAGTTGTTCAGAGGAAGGAATTCCTAGTTGGACACAAAGTGCAAACTGAACCCTAAAGAAGCCATTATGTAAGTCACTGTCAGTACTAGAGGTGGGGAAATTAAGGTTGCCACAGTCGCCTTTTAAATATACACACTTACACACATGAAAATAATTAAGTTTCAGTTCTTAGCACGATCGGAATATGGAATGTGCGAGACTCCTTAAATGTGTTAAGATCATTCCCTGAGAGGTAAATTTTCCACCTCTGCCAGTTTTACACATATGTACATTTTGCATACATATTAAACATGCACTAGGGTTTAAAATCATTTAAATTGCACGTGCAGTCATTAGAATACAGAGGTGTCTGTAGCTGTGCAAGACTAATGCAAATGTGTACAAAGTTATAAACATGCACAAATAAAGTTGGAAACCTTTCAGACCTTCCAATTCTGCTTTACATAACTTCAGTACACTTTGTGTTACAGAAAACCTATGAAAGTAACTGCCATTTTTCTGATTACACAAAACCACCTTAGGATCTTACAGCCTCACAGCTCTTCACAAAAAAAAAGCCTAACGCCTTTGATGTCTGCTGTTGGATTTTTAAACACATATGAAACCTTGTTGTTAATGGTAACTCAGTCCAAGCAACTCAGGGCCAATGCTGCAAAGGTGCACAGTGCTCTCAGTTGAGACCAAGGGAGTGGAGTTAAAATGCTGTGAGGAATGTGGGATGTGATGATCCCCACTAAGAGCACAATCCCCACTAAGTTTGTGTGGAATATGATGGCTGTGAAACACTCTCTGTCCTCGTGCATGTGGTGTATTCACTGACACACACACGGGTGTGTCCTGCAGCTGGTGGGGGGGTGCACAAGGAGAGAGACAAGATAGAGGGACTTGGACAGCACATCAGGCCTCCCAGTCACAGTGTGGTTAGGGTACACTGTTAAAACAGTACATAGTTATTGTTATAAATTATCTGATTGAAGTCAGAAATGAACTGAAGTTACCCACACGTGGGCTCCCCTGCTGAACCCCACCTGAGGCAGCACTGGGACCAGGGCAGTGCCAGCTCAGGGGCCACACTGACTGATGTGAGCCCTGCAGAGCACAACCAGCTGAAATAACGGGCTCTTATGGTGCATTAAATACAAAAATCAAACTTACTTCTGTCCCATCTCCTTTGACTGACACTAGGGAATTCAGCTGTCCTTAAGCCTTTGATGGGAAAAAAAAAAAGGTCTGATTCCAATGCAATTTCTCATCATTCTGTAACACTAATGTGCAAGACTCCATGGCAGAGACACTGCTGACAAATGCATATTCTCTTTTATAGGTACTGAGATGTCACAGGAATATCAAGCATAGCTCAGAAATAATTAAATCTCTTTAGGATACCATAGACAAAAAGATATTTAAAAGATATTTAAAATGAATTCTATATATTTACATTGATGTTGTGGTCAAGTATATACATGAAATGAACCAATAATGTGAAATGGCATCTGCCTGTCCTCAGTGCCTTCACTAGACTTAACAACTTCTGGATCCTTGCAATCATGAATGGAATGAAGGGGTGGAATGTTGCACAGCAAAAGAAGACATTTTGCACTGCAAGTCGAGACTCTACCAGTGAATTCATCCCTTGATAGAAGAGCAGACAGAGACAACCCCCCAGAGATACTGAGCAGTTTTAGTGCCAGGCACGGCGCTGCTGCAGACTTTAAATTATGATGTTGTACTTACAATTGTGGGTTGAGTAGTTGGAATATAGGTGGTGGTCTGTGGTACCTGGACCAGTTTTATAGGCTGGTTGCTTGTCACACCTGTTGCTATCTGCAGAGACAGCACGGGCAACCTCAGTAGAAGCCTCAGCTTTTACATAAATTCCACCTAGTTGTTGTTACTACGATAGGAAATTTATGTTGGATGTTTTCTTTGTGTCAAAAATCTGCATCTCAATGAATTCACAGGTTACTTCTTTGTTAATAAAACAAAATTCAAATTGTGAACATGATCCATGTATACAGCATGATGTTTCAGGTAGAACACCTATGTGAAATTCCAGATTTGTATAACTGGAATATTCCCTGGCAAGCTTTAGGTCTCACATTCCCTATTTCCCCAGTAATATAAAGCTTGTGCCACCAGAACAATGCATACAAACATCAACTGAATGAGCCAGAGTTTAACCAACTTCATCAAAGTATTCAAGTGGAACAGCACATCCTTTTTCCCCCTCTTCAAATCTGTTTCCCCAAGTTACTCCCTTAGGTGACATGTCAAGCCCAGAGATCTTACACCAGACAGTAGCAAAAATGAACACAGCTCTCTAGATTACTACGCTTCCCAATTCTACAGGACTATCTCAATGAGACATCATGCTGGAATCACAATACTACAAAATTAGTTTGCCTTTAATATTTTAAAATACAACAAGGCTCCTACTGATGTGCAGGATCACGTGTAAGGGTTTGAAGGATCAGCCCCCCCTCCCCACTAAAATTTTTCATTTAATAAATCTTGCAAGGGGAGAAAAAAAAAATGATGCCGAAATTGCTAATAGTCAAGCCCTACCTATAAAGCAGAATCTTCTCTATAAACATTTTCTATATATGCAATGTTAAGTCCCTTTTATTAGAGCATTTGCCCATCCTTGCCTACTGAATACTATCAGAGTAGATGCTATGGAGGATTTCGGAACTGCTCCGTTAACCGTAGATCCAGGTGAACTGTTGTATCAGTGTTATGGAACATTGTGGTACCCTAATGACAGTCTGTGGTGATAAAGTAAGTTGATTTGAATGCAGGTCTTGAGCTTGGCCTCTGAACCCCCAGGCAAGAAGGGCTTGGAAGTGCTGCAGTCAGTATTGCTTATCAGAAGGCAACTTGTATCGAAAGATCCAGACCAGAAGCTACACTGATGGATCCTGGAGAGAGAGAGAGAAAGAGGTCCAGTCCCCTTTGGCTGGAAGGATGAGTCAAGCCAACACAAGGTTTTACTGGGAATAAGTGAAGGGGAAAGGGTGTTCTCAGAGGACAGGAGATTTTTTTTTTTTTTGACAAGACGAAGAATAAAAACCACAACTCTCTATGATTCCCCAAACACAATCTTTGAAATATGCAAATGGTCATAAAATCCTGGCTTATCCAGGGAAGCCTTCAGGGGGAGGTTTCAGAGAAATCTTACACATTATTTTTGTTTGAAGTGATGATACTCACTGTAACACTCTCTTTGCTTTTATCAGCTGAACCTTCCTTTTCCTTAGGGGTGCTGGCTGTTTCTGTGGGTGTAGACTGCACACTTGAACTGGGCTGGGATGATTTATTTAGTGTTTCTGTGCTAATTTCAGTATCTGTTTCTTGCTGTGTCGCAGTAGCTAAAATAAAGGGGGAAAAAAAAGAGAAAGTAGCCACAACTCCTGTGAACCAGTCCAGTCCCTCCTCACAGAAAAAAGAGAAAGTAGCCACAACTCCTGTGAACCAGTCCAGTCCCTCCTCACAGGCACATCTGCACATGAAGAAAAGGGTCCCTGTGTACCCACCCACCCACCCAAACCCCTCAGGTGGGACACAGGCAGCCCAGAACCCCTCAGGTGGGACACAGGCAGCCCAGAGCACCGTTACCTGACTGTGTGCACGATTTCATGTGCTCAGGCCAGTGAGCTTGTTGGCAGGGGTAGTCACAGTAGCTGGTATTCCAACAGCAGTAGAAGATGGCCTCTTTCTTGCAGTTGGCACACCACTGCTTCTTCTTGGTTTCATCCACTGCTTGTTGCTTTTCCAGTTCCAGCTGCTTCTTCACCTCAGCAATCAAACGATCTCGTTCCTGCTCCAGGCTCTGACGCATTTCAGCCATTGTCAGTTCTGCTCCAAATCCAGAGAAAGGTGGGTTTGCATTTTGCACCCCACAACAGCAAGGTGCAAACCAGTAATATTCATGAATTTAAACACAACATGAAATTACAACTGATAATCAAAATATGCAGCTGCTAACATACTTTGTCTTTACAAGCCTGGACTTGTTCTGCTCCGATATTCAGAAAATTATATTTATTCTCCTGTCTCATATGGTCATTATATCTTGATTCTTTACAAAAAGATGTGAAAGTTCCAAGAGGGACACCAACAAAGATGTAAAATCTCATGGCTACATGAATAAAGTGGTAAATTTGAGCCTTACTTCAGGATTGCTCTGAGAGCCACCCACTACTGATGCAGTTATAAATTGATATCTCAGTCACTGTGGGAGACTTGGAGTGAAATGCCTTAACAGAATCCTCAAGAAAGCAGGCAAATACAAATAAAGCATTCCAGTTCCAGCCACCTGGACTCAGGGTGAATCTTGGAGTCTTCTGAAAAACTCTCCAGTTGACATACTTTCCAAACACCAGTAAAGTTTTTTACTTAAATCAGTAGCTTCAGACTGGTGGCAAAGTGTTTCAAGAATTTTCCTTTTATTTCTGAGCACACTTAGACATTCAGCTCTGTGAACAGCAGGTGAGTTGTTGCCATACCCAAGTGAGTCTGAAGAATGTTATCACTGGACTGCAGCAGTGGAAAAACTGGTCTACCCTGATTTGAAAGAGCAAAATGTTACTAATGAACCAGAGACACGAGTCTGAGTATGGAGTTAATCAACCCTTAATGCACTTCCAGATGTGCTCTGCAAAAGGAGACTCTAAAAGTGGATGAGGACACTAAGGCTGCTTGGACTGTGTGTAGGTTAAACGAGACTTCATCACACAACTGCAACCTTCTTCCCACTGTCAGTGCATTGAAAAAGATAATTTAAGAAGAATCACATTTTAATCAGAGTTTCATTTCCTGCCAATATGGCTGAGTGAATGTAGAGATGAAAATCCCCCTCCTAGAAGGAATATTCTTTTATCTGTTTAAGGGAGCATTTTGACCTCATTCCACTGACAGTCTGGCACCAAGACTGAATCAGGGTTGTCTGTTCACTTTAAATAAATAAAGCCCTTACACCAACAGCTGATAGGAAAAAAAATGCCAGCTACAGTCTATAAATTGGCTATATTAAGAGAATCTGGTTCCTATGAGAATTAGTACAAAATAACCAGTATACAATATCTCAAGAAGAGGGATTATCCACTGATGCATAAAATAGTCATTCTGCCCATCAACAGCTTAGCCTGAATTTGTCTCAGAGGGCTGAACAGCTGTTCCTGCTCATGCACAGATAAAGTCACTTTGGGTTCAGACTCCAAAAGTGTGCACTAACATCAGCACAGAACAATACAAATGGTTTTCTGTTCTGTCAACAATTTGTAGCATCATGTGATGAAGGTAATACATAGTTCAAGCATTTCCACTTTCTGTGTAGGACAAAACCTGACACTGTTTTGGACTGTCATTTCCATACCTAGGTTATGCTTCATTTCTGAGAGTTCCTGTTGATGTAGCCATTGAAGTTTTTCTATCTCGATCCTCAAACGCCGAATCTAAACATTAAAAATTTAAGTCAGTAGTGATAAAGAGGGTGTATAATAATTACACAATAATAATAATTATACAAATAATTATACAAAAACCCATGCCCAAAAAAATGAGCCTGATCATCATTTATATCAAGGTTCCTTCATATTAACATGAGGACAAGACCATAATAAGCCCCAAACAAAAGTCTGAAGTATTCTGAATATTTATCTGTTAGATTTGCTTATCATGAAGAGCACAGGATTGTTTGAAAACAAAAAGAACTTCTATTAAACTTGCTCTTGCTTCCTCTGAAACTGCCAAGTTTTAAATTTCTGACTGGAATCTGGTATTTTTTCAGTGTCTTTCTCTACCACTCTAATCAGCACTTCTAAAACATCACAGAAATTAGGATCTCTTGCCAGTCTCCATATATAACATTTTGTAGATATAGTTATGTGGTACTTTTATTTATATCTATAAATAAAAATACTAATTTGCAACTTTCAAAAGTTAAAATGCAAACTTTTTTTTAATGTTACACTAACCTCAGCTATTGTACTTCCAGTAGTATTTTTTGAGAGATCATTATATATTTCAGTCATTGTTCCTTTGATGGCATCCATCATCTGAAAGATAAAAGGAAAAAAATAATTCTTTGATATATATTTTTAATAGATTCCCACTTTCACTTCCTTTCAACCACTCTAATGTGAGCTTATATTGCTATCAATAATGTATTATCTTTATATATATATATATTTATCTGGTCTACTTTTAGAGGACTATGTAAAAGGTAAAACACAATATTTTTGATCAGGACTCTGATTTCTAATCCTAAACCAGTGAACTGCTTGACTTTCTACTTTTCTAAGAAATTGCTACTGATATAATTTATGAATAAAAAATATATAACCATGAATTGGGGAAAGAAATGCAATGTAAAAATACACAGTATTCACATTGATTTTTTTTTAATTTAAAGATCTAAGAGACTATATGGAAAGCCAGTGTCTCTTCCCTCACTGTCACTGTCATGACACAAGTACTACACCACCCCTTCTCTTTAACACTTAGTGTCTGTTTTAATGCATGGACATACATTTATGACAAGTTACCAACTGATGAAGTTATACAGTGTTTTAAAAGAAAAGTACAACTCTCTTTATGTTCTGCTGAACACAGATGACAAAATACTGTTTGCTGTAAATATGATGTTGGGGGAACATCTACACCTTTAGGAGAAAACACAGAAAATGCTCCAAACCACAATGTAACATGAATAAGAAGCAGCAGAACATGGGAAAGAGAGGGTCTGAAGTGCCTGAGCAGCTGAAGCCCCTCTCACACCCTCTGGCTTGGAATGGCAGCATTAAGACAGGTCTAAATATGTGGTTCTGCACTCTCACCAAAATCTGGCTGTTCCTACCTAGTAGGATGAATTTGCAACATATGACAACCTGAAAATAAAGTTATTTCAGAATTAGTTCACTTCAAAATCAAATTTCAAGGAAGCCTTACTGAGGAACTTACTTTGCTGGTATATTTAGCAATATCTGCAGCCACATCAGCTGAAGCTGTTGCAATGGGCAGGTCTGTGTTTAGTGAGGAAGAAAGTGTACTTGCAGATCCAGAACTGGTAACCATAGAAATAGGCTGAGTGCTTGTGACTAAGGTTATAGTGGACGTGGAAGTGCTCTGGGTGATCTCTTTTTGCTGCACAGCTAAAAAAAAAAGAGAACATTGAGTGGATCAATCACGTAAGAAATTATGAAAATAAACGGGCAAACTTCTAACTTGGATATCAAACTTAACTGTGTGCACATAACCATTGCAGACTTGCATTACTTATACAGTGGTGCCACCTAATGATTAATTATACAGTGCCCAGCCACGGAACTTGTACATAATTGCAAAGCTTGAAGGTAATAAAGCAAATGTAACTTTGAAACTTATGATTTCAGACTGGCCAGTGCAAAAGTCTTCCTCAGTTCTGTATTCCTCCCATCTTGGGACTTTTCTATCCCACTTCCTTATGAAGCCCCTCCCTAACTTCTCAATCTGGAAAACTCCCTACTAATAGCACACATATAAGTCAGACCTCAACATTTCCATATTATTAAGGTGTGAATGAAAGTATGATTCTATTAAAAATAAGACTTCACCAAGTTTCACATTTCTTTTTCCTCACTGAATATTTTCTGTATCAAATTTGTGCAGTCTGCAAGTAGGAAGATACCATTTCCTCAACCCTGCTTAAATGGCAGGCACAGAAGGGACCAGAGAAATGAGCCTCTGATAAACATCTGTATGTGAGCCATTACCTAAACCTCTCTTCTCTATGAAATCACCAGCATGCCAGTGGTTTTAGCAGAGGGGAGAACGTCTATTCATCAGGCACAGCAGTAAACATTTCAGTTTATTAACTTGAAATTACAAGGGAAGCTAATTTACATAAAGTTGCTGTTCTGTGAAGTGAAGCAACAGCAGCCTGGGCTTGTATTACCCTGTGCCTGCTATTAGTGAAACCTCAGGCAAAGGGGTGGTAAGAAAACAGTTGAGAAAACAGTCTAAATTTCCAGGGCTGTTTGTTCAGTAAACTACCATCAAAGTCTTGTTAAACAACAGGGATTTCAAAGACAAACAGAGCCTGGGTAATTTCATTGTTGTCAAATTATACTCTGAAAAACCATTCAGATCAGCTTCTTGTCAGATAAAACTGGAAGCAATTTGTACATACTGAGTGGTAAACATGCAAGTGGAACAGTTAATGGTTTTATCTTACAGTCCAGAATTTAATTCAGTTCACTCTTCCAAATCTCTGATGGCTAAGAATAGCAAAAAATATTTACACAGACACACACACAAGTTTTCTCTCATTAAAAAAGAGAGACATGACTCTAAATACACACCAGAAAGAGCAGGTGAGTAAGTTGCTGTATTTTAAAGTAACTTATCAGAGTAGAACCACACTGTGAGATTTTGTTAATATGGAAGAAGTCCTGGTTGGGCAGCCTTGGAGCACTGAGATCACTGCTGGGGAATTAAGACACCACAGGCACATTGGGTTAGAAAGTGTGTACCTTTAACTGCTTGTCTTGTCTGGTATCTCGTCCCTTGAGAGGACTGAGGTTGCTGTGACTGAGCCTGCTGGCTCTGCTGCTGTTGCTGCTGCCTCTGTACCTTCTGCATGTGCCATTTCTGAGAAGATGTCTGGAATTTATTGGAAGAATTCCACACCACCCGCTGCACAGCAGGGGCAGTTTCCTTGGGCAGCAAAGGCCTCTGCTTTTTCACAGGGCTCCCTGTGGCTGCAGAAGGAGCACTGGCAGTGGAAGCAGCACTCGTGGTTGCTGTCACACCAGCTGGGGGGGTCTGGGCTGCAGAACGGGTGAGGACTGGAGTTTCTGGTAGAGGTTGAGTGCTTGCACTGGAGGAGGGTGGAGTTTTACCTACAACTAAACAAACATAAAATGTTACACCAGCTTTTCACAAACACATCTGATTCATGGTTCTCCATCTTCTTTTTGGAAGAGCCATATATACCTTAAAGTCTGGTTTGGAATTAATTTCCTCAAAAGTCGTTGATACACTACAAGCAAAGTCATTTCAGCCTAGCTGAAGGTGGTGGCAGTTCAGGTGCATCAGTAACTAAGCAAAGCAAAACAAAAAGTACAAAACCCAGAAAAACCAGTCTGACCTCCTCTGAATTTATGTGAGAGTTTAGCACTTGATAGGATGTTTCTGGGTTACCATTTACACCTGTCATCCCAATTTCTATCAGGAGAAAAATACATTCTAAAGTATCAATGACTGAACAGTAAGTGAAGGAATAGGGCACTAAAAACTTTCTCAACAATGGTGAACTGGCACTGACAACCAAATGCAGATGACACCAAGTTGGGTGGGAATGTTGATGTGCTTGAGGATAGGAAGGCTCTGCAGAGAGAGCTTGACAGACTGGACTGAGGGGCTGAGGACAACAGCATGAGGTTCAGTAAGGCCAAGTGACGGGTCCTGTCCTTTTTTCACAGTCACAAAGAATGAAAAATCATTCCTGAAAATTGTTTTAGTACAGATTTTTATCTTAATGCAAAAATAAAGGTAACAATTCTGTCTTAGGTAACAGCCCTACAGAACAGGAGGAAAAAAAAGGAAGGAAAGAATTTCATCCTACCATCTTGTTTGGGAGAAGGTTCTTTAGATTCTTTCTTGTTTTTCCTTCCTTCACGAGCACAATGATCATCTCCTAGATCGATGACAAGTTCACTCTCAGAATCAGAGTCCAGTCCTAGATGCACAGTTGGAGAGTCTGTTTCATCTTTACCTTTCAGCTTTTCTTTTGCAGGATGCTGTAAACTTTTTCCCTTTTCGGAAAATTCTTTTTCAGTGTCTGAAATGGACTTTTCCTTGACCGGTTCTTCTGTTTTCTCCACTTCTGGACTTGTGCTTTTAAGTTCCTCCTTGTCTTCATTCTGTGCTGGGGGCTTAGGTTTTTTTTTCAAGCTCAATGATTCTTTGTCACTTCTTGTACCTTCCTTGTCCTCACCATCTTCTTGATCATTCTTTGATTTCTGATCCTCATCACTATATTCACTGTCACTGGTGTCAGATTTTTCAGAATCTTCAGAGTCACTGTGTTCTACTGCAGTATAAACAGCTTCAGATATTTCATTTATTCCTAATTGTGGGAAGGAAAGTACATTCCATGCTGACATCAGACTGACTGAAATTACCAAAAAAAAAAAAATACTCCATATGCTGGAACAAAGTGTGCACATACCATTATCTTAACTCTCAGTCCTTAAGCTACAAACTTAGTGCCCTGTCTCAGTACCCCAATGTGTAAGAATCAATCTCCACATACTCCAATTAATATTTGTATTTCATTCAATAGCCCTCCTTTCACTGCTTTTTTCCACCACCTGCAAGCTCTTTTGTTCAACTCAGGACCCAATGCTGGCAAATGCAAAGAGGACTTATTTTTTTATCCACAAGAAACCACCTTAAAAATCACTAATACCATTTACCTGATGACAGTTACTTACTTACATCCTAATTTGTGCAGCTGACAGAATTTGGGTACAATTCTCCAATTTTTCAGTTTACAAAGCAAATAGTAAGAGTATAATCCTGTCATGCTACCTACATCAGAATGGTACAAAAACAGATTAAAAGATGAAAGCTTGCTGCCAAGAATCTGAAACATCAGGTCTCACTGTGTTTTAAACTAGTTCAGTGCACTCTACTTGCCTCAAAAATTTCACTTCTCATCTACTCTTCTTTTAACACATAAAATATTTAAGGTTTAACTAGTCCAAAACTTATTTTAACCTCCATTTCAGGATTTTTTTTCAAGTGTATCCTTCAGATGCCCACTGTGTTCTTGAGAGACACACTTACCAAGTTGTGCTTTGCAGCTCTCTATTGTCTTGTCCAGGTTCAGCTGGAACCTGCTCCGGATCTGTCGTTTGGGGGAGATGAGCTGCACAGGAGTGCTCTGCTGCTGGACTGACTCACTCAGCTCTTTCAGATCCATCTCAGCTTTGCTACGGTCTAGAAAAAGAAACAGAAACTGAGAAGAAAGATTTTACAAAAGGAACAGAGATCACTGTCCAGATAAGGCAAATTTCACCGAGGATGACCTGAAATGTATTTTGCTTTTTCTAAAATTATGGGCTAAATAATAATTCTAAAATGACTTTACTAAAAACAACAGATTCTTCCTCTCTGACACAAAATGTGAGCATCAATTACATGGAGATTTTCTCCATCAACGTGAAATTATCAAGAAATCACCATTCAGGTCTGTAAGCTGTCGGACAGCACCCCTGCTAAACTACTGCTGCTATTTACTATTAGTAGCAGTATTTTCAGAGAAAATTAAATAGAAATAAAAATCCTTACAGTCACCATTTAAAATCCAAAAGTTAAGTTGTGAGAATACATATAAAAATCGTTACACTGGATAGATTAATAAATTAAAGATAAAATAATACAGTTTTCAATATATGTCAGCAAAATCTTGAGTTTTCATCTACAAGTAGAGAATTTTCACTCTGGAACACACATAACTGTGTGCAAAGAGCACATACTAGAGGGCTAAAGCTAAAACTGTCTTAGCAACTAAGTCTCATGTTTTTGCTTCAATTTTTCCATTTCAGAGACTGTATCCCTGTGGCATAGTCCTATATTTTACTCTTTGCCAAGAGTGCTGACACTCCATCAGTGCTCAGGGCACTAAACCAGCTGGAGTTAGTTGGTGGAAGAGGAAGGGCACATGAAGAAGGGGGAAGGAACGAAGAGAAGAATTACATTTGGCGAGTTTAACTCCTTGAACTGGCTCATGGTAGGATGAAAAGAGCCAGTGCCATATGCTGGGAAAGGCCAGAGGCCATGGAGAAGACAAAAGGTAACACTGGCACAATGTGCATTTGTGCTTTGTTTAAAGTTTCATTCCAGAGCAGGTAAATGTGGCACAGTATTGCCTAATTTTACTTTTAAAAAAATATATATTTACAAGACATAATCTGTTGATGTACAAGTCAGTGACATAAATATGAAGGGCGGAGCCAATGATTCCTCTGACCAGATATCCTTTACAAGTTTGAACTGCAGGATCCCAGAGTCCTCCCAGCACTCTGCTCAAGACACAAAGAGTCTTTGTTTTCTGGACTTTCACTTCTGTTTTTGCAGAGAGAAACCACGTTCACATTACACAGGAAGTGAGACACAATAATTAAATCACAGAATCATTAGATTCACACAAGAATCCAAGTCTGGCACAGCTGACACAAATGAAGAGGGGTTGCCATTTTCATTCCTATCACCAGAGTATATTTAGCAAAGGAAATTCCCCAAAGCTGAAAACATAACTCTACTTGAAAGCATTCAAGCAGTTCTTTTACGATATTGCTCATGGACCATAACATTTTACTCAAAATGTTATATGCTCCAGCTGATGTCTCCCACCTGTGGCTCAAACAACTGCAGCACTACAGATTTCCTGATGTTTTTCCAAATGCAATGTCACCCCAGATGAGACAACAAACAGCTGCAGTGCAGCAGGAGAAATTAATTCTATGATTATGTCCACACAGACAAATTAACATGCTGAAAAACAGACTTGTGGGCTTGTATCTGGAATCAGAATATCTGTAAGGCAGTGAAGACATAATTCATCATTTGAACTCAAGCCTTCCTGAAATATCTGGCCAATCCTGAGGGGCAGAATCTCGTTTCTCTGGGTAATATCATGTGGAGGCAAAAAGCAGCCAGAACTGAATCAGAACACTCACAGGAACAAAGCACAGCTGAGGACACTGAGTTACACCTGTTTGGCTTTCAAAACTATTTTACCAACTTAGAACTTACCTACTCCATCTTTCAAAATTCCACAATCCCAAACTTTACTTCTAGGGAGTTTCAAGACATCAAGAAACATTGCTAATTGCCTTTATCCATCTATCTCCCTAGAGAGGGATGGTCAGTGAGGGGGTGATGTGAAGGCAGCAAGACCGAAGAAGCTTTAGTAAATCCCAAATCCCAAAGATCATAAGAAAACCTTGCCAGCAATTCACTTGAGAAACTGATGGGTGAAGAGTAATTACAACCTTTAGAAACTTACCTACTGTTTAGAAACATTCATTTGTACAGTTCAGCAAAAAAACCCAAACATTCTTCAACTACTTCTTATCAACACAAAGTAACAATAACAGAAATTCCCTTTAATAAAACAAAACAAAACCACCCCCAGCAAATTTGATGAAACAACAATTACAAATGTGCCTCATTTAAAGACCCCTGTTCATTTAAAGCCACATACCAGTCAGTTTGTTCATATTACGTTGCACTGACACCACCACAATTTGTTCAGCTATAAGAGTATTAGGTTTTCAAAGGTCAAGACTAACCAAGATTAAGATTCAGAATGCTTCCTGGAGTGGAGGTTCTTTCTTGCTTAGAAGAAATTGGTGTTGATGCTTGAGGAGAGAAAGGTTTGGGGCTGCCTGACAAGCTCCCTGCTTGCCCTGTTCTCGTTGGTGCTGGAGAAGCTGAAAAAGTAGAAAATTAATAAAGACAGATCTAAAACTAGAATACCTCCTAATCGTGACAATTCTAACTCTTTCTGTATTTACTTCCACTCTCCATTCATTTTGATAATTACAACTATTTTCTGCTACTTAAACTGAAGGGGTTTGGTCACTTTTCAAGATTATTTATTAATTCTCAACCTGACAGAGAAAATTGATGTTTCTTATCTGCGATACTGGAAGTTAAACACCTTTTTTTCTAAAATTTCTTCATAACCCAAGTCATAATGCAGCCTGTCTTTAAAAAGTACATGGAATAGAACTAGTGCATTACCAAGTCCTGTATCCCACTTTTTTTTTTTTTTACCTGTATTTTTCTCAATAAAGTCCATGGATTCTTCACTGGCACTAAAATGACTGGAAGTTGCTTTTTTCTCTGCATCCTGTTCAACATCAGAGCCAGTGTGAACTGAGGAGTTTGTACTCATTGGTGACCGTGGCATATCTGTCAATGAAATCCTACGGCCTGTGCTGCTGCTCAGCATAGACTTGCTCATCAGAATCTTGGGTGATGCTGTCATATCAAAGTTCAGTTTGATTTTCTCTTGTTTGTCTGTCTTTGCAGTTCCAGCAGTCGGGTTTGCAGGGTCTAACAACATTTGGTATTGATTGTTGGGAGTATATGGTGTCCGGAAAGGTGCGTAATTAAATACTCCAAATTTTCTACGAATGTTATCAACATAAACCTCCATTTCTTGCATTGCACTATTGAAGATGCTTTTAGTCTTTTTCACAGAAAAAGGAATTTCTTTAGACATGAGGTAGCAATTATTTATTGGAACCCAGGCCCTATATATAAAACAGAAAAATAAAATATATTTCACACTGTGGATTGACATTGGCAACTTCTGTGTACATACTAATTTATTTTAGCCTGATCATAAAGATCATTTCAAAGAACCTACAGTTCTCCACAGCACACCACAGACACAGGAATTAACCTGCATACTCACCAGATTATGTATGTACCAATCTTACAAACACAGCTCACATTCTACAGACATCATGTAAGGAACTAAAATTGTGTATGTTACATTATTACAGAGTTTGTTAGGGTCAAGGTTCAAAAGACAGGATACAAAAACTCTTAAGTGCACAAAATTACCACAGGAATTTTTTAAGCACAGCCAAAGGCATCCTCTGGTTAAACTCCCACCTGTCATGTTGGCCAAAGAAACGGGCATCGACTTGCCCGTCTTTATCCCTCAGTGCTTTAGCAGGCCAGAATGGAAAGCCTTTGAGTTTAGCCCAGACCAAAGGGTGGGGATTGCTCTAGAGGAAGAGGCAAAACACACAGTCAGAAAATGCAAGTAGTACTACCTTCAAATCTGATAATAAACATGATTTTTTTTTAATTGTACACGTTACTTAGGTTCAATAAAGATCCAACATGCTCAAGGCACTTGCCAAATACAAGACTCCATTTTACTATATACATATAAATCCTGAGAGAACAAAATGATAAAATTATATTTAAAAAAAAAAAAACCAACATAAAACCTTACATGTCTCAACTAAACTCAATGCAATTGCACTTCTTTATACATTTATTTTTGATTAGTCCCCTCCAAACGTGTAAGTTAGGCTAGGGCCAATCTTTGAAATGTTCTTAATTTTCATTTAAGTCTGTGTCCTGGCAGAGCATGAGACATTGAAGAGTCCTTGACTTCAGGTAAGCACTACTTAGCAACAACCAAAACATCAGTGTGTTATCAACGTTATTCTCATACTAAATCCAAAACACAGCACTGTGCCAGCTACTAAGAAGAAAATGAACTCTATTCCAGCTGAAACCAGGATAGTCCAAGAAAGAACTTGATGAATTATACACTTCTATTAAACAGAAAAGAGGTCACAGAAGAAAAATTGAGTCTAAATTCTCACACACCTGCAGAAAGAGACACTCACACTTCAGAAACCCTCCCGGAGTGCTGGCACCACGGGCAAGCACAAATGGCACAGGAGCATTTATCTTATATTTGAGGACAGATAACTTGAGTACTGAACTGGCTGCTGACACCCTTTACAGTTATTTCTGATGGAACCAATCCTTTTGTGAAAACATCTTGAGACAGTCTGACTCCACAACGAACACGCTGCACAAGCACAAGCTATTTGGTGAACTACAGCAGCTTCCCTCAACTTAGTAACCACCACAGGTTTAAAACAAAGAGGGGATAACAGCAACAGTGAAATGAGAACAACTGGTTCGTTATAGTAGCCAGACTACCATAATCCTCAACTTACACAAGGCTCACAAAACCAATTTTCTCGTTTTTGGCAAGCAGCTAAATAACATTCCGGACAAACTTCGATTTCATTCATCTGAAAACAAAAAGCAAAGTTATTGGAGAGATTAAAGAGTCCTAAGTACTACTATGTTAGCCTGTCTAGTTTGCTAGCACCATTTTTCCACAAATTTATGGGTATAAATCCCCATTTCCCAGGTGGCCAAGAAGGCCAATGGCACCTGGCTTGTATCAGCAGTATTGAGGCCAGCAGGACCAGGGCACTGACCCTGCCCCTGTGCTGGGCACTGCTGAAGCATCTCAAATCCTGTCTTTGTGCAGAATTCATATATCCACTGTCTTCTCTTCCCTCCCCTCCCCTTCCCAGAATTTTTAATTATAAATAGTGAATATCCTAATGGAAGACACATTAGCAATGCCCTTGCCAGACACCATTCTCTGGGCCGTGGATAAGAAAGCCTAAAACATTATGGTTCTGCAATACACACATAAGAAAACACACATTATTTCACTCAAGAATACATGAGATTGAACACTTTAAAAACACAGAACAGTTAATTGAGGCACTCACCTCATGCTCACAGATTTTGATGATGACTTTTGCTGTCTGTGTCAATTTGTGATTTCCTGAGGAAACAATAAAATGCTTTAACCAAGAAAATTGTTATGCTAGCATTATGATAAAAATCAACGTTTTTCAGATTTAAAAGTTAGTGATAAAACCAAAAGAGAACATCTAAAAATGATGTAAAAACCTATGTATAAACTACACACTTGCAAAAGCAGGACAGGAGCACTTTTCTTCTCAACGAAACATTGTAATAATCTTTAAATGCTCCTTTTGGAAGCCTTCCCCCCAACAAGGCACTCTTTCAGTAAGGGATGTGCTGTATGACCTTCTCAGTTAGGTCTTAATTAAGTGTTGCACAATGCAAAATGCTACAGCAACTTGGGAGTTGGAACCCAGTGATCTTTAAGGTCTGTTCCTACCCAAACCATTCAATGATTCTATGGACCCAAACCATCTGTGATTTTAACTTATGTGATTTTTTTTTTCCTAAGGTGGAATAAGCAAGTAACAGCACAGGTTATATTTGGCCCTACAGTTTTATGTATGCCAATTGTTTAAAAAAAAAAAATCTGTTATGTTTAGGCATTCTGTTCATTAACAAAGATACTTTCAGCACTTACCAACTAGAAGTCTACAAATGGCTCCACAACTTTAACCATTTAAAAGTTTCATATTTGAGGACATAAGTACATATCAATACTTACCCCCATTGTAAATAATGCAGTTGTGCAAAATCCATTTGGCATCAGCCAAAAATGCTTCAGTGCAACCGTACATTTTCTTTTTAACATTCTGTAAAGAAGAAATTAAGAATGTATCAGGAAACAGAAATGAGTAAAAAGTGACAGCTTCTTCCTCAACACTGTTTCCTATCAGTTAGACAATTAATAAAACTGACTCCTGGAACTGTTCAAGCCAGGCTGGACAATGCAAGTTCCATTATTCACCTCTGGACTGTTTCTTTTTTCTTCTACACCTCAGTGCAGTGGAGATCACAGTAAAATGAGTCTGGAATGACCCCTGGATATACACCAAATGGTCCCAGATTAATGAACCAGTGATCCATAAACAGCTTACAAACATGATGATCAAATGCAAACCCTGGTTAAAGGAGTCTCTCCTGGAGATCATTCCTGGAATTAGATGAATTTAACTGGAGGAAGTCAGCAGTGTAAGCTTGTCTTTTTCATACTGTTTTTCCTGAGCATTTGCTACCAGTTCAGACAAAACAGTGAACTTATTGAGTTGGCATATGATTTAGCTGCAACTGAATTCACTTTTATAGTAACAAAAAAAACTCATAAAAATTATTTCAAGTAACTTCTCCAGCTTCTCTCCCCCGCCATCAAACACTTCAGAAATGTTACAGATAGTAAAGATCAAAGTCAAGGAACCTTCCTCTGTTAGCTTCATACAAACCTTCTCTAATGTACAAAGGTCCATTGGATGAAAGATATATTCTGCATAATCTGGGTGTTGATCCAGTGAAACTGGCTTTTGAAATGGCTCTGTCTGTTAGGGGAAATAATAAACCACACTGCTTACTAATAGGAAACAGTTACAGCAATGACACAATACTCACTCGTTTTCTAACACTGCTTCCAACTGTGTTATCAGAGAAAATCCTTCAAAGGTAATTATAAAATGTTGTGAGGAAGTAAATTATTAGCAGAACAACAGGAACTAAAAGGTCTCATTTGACTGATTTTTCATATGCTGGACACAATGAATTGCAAAAATTAAAGGTTTCATAAAAGGTACTGTTATGATTTGCAGTTGGGGTTTTTTTGTGTGGAGTATTAGATGAGGCTCAGCAGAGCATTTTTAGAAGAATAAAGACACTAAATTTGCAATTCACAACTCACAAATACTTTTTTCCTGACTCTCATTAGAATCACAACTTTCAAAACAATGAGGGCTTGGTAATGCAAACACAATCAAACTTTTTTCAGAGGGACTCCACACTATATCTGCCAATGTGGAGGGACTGCAATTCTTGGACCAAACCAATTAAAGGACTTGATACCAACAAAACAGGTTACTAGTAAAATGCATGAAGGGCAAAACATCCCAAAAGCCATACATGTGAGGACCAGGCACAGCCTGCATGGCAAAGAACAAGTGACAAGAATTGTTAAAACTTAGAAGCAAGAATGAGTGACTGGAATAGCTGAAACTTGGAGGCATGGTGATTTTCAGGAGTCTGAGACAGATGCATGGAGACAGGTACAAGCTGGAGGAAATCCAGTTCTACCTCCATGATTCAGAGGACAGCAGCCTCATGTTGCATGAAAGTTAATGGCACAGGCACTAAAATTTCTTCAGCATTTTAGAAGTATATGATACAACTAACTTTTGTGGCAAGAACCATTTCTACTAACAGAAGCTGTGTTTTTAACAGGTATAATCACTAATGTAAGTGTCTGGGCCTAGGGCTCCTGGCCATACAACTGAATTGGTAAGAGACTGTGTCTCCTCATTCCCCTTGTATCTCTGAGACATCACTGTCCATTTTCAGAGAGAGAAACCACATTCCACTGGAAAACCACACTGTATTTTCACTACACTTACTGAAAATACATCCAGAAGTTACACCAAGAACTGCATTTTATATGCACTCCAAAACAGTCTCTAGAAGCCAAGCTAATCTGCCCATGCAGGGCAGGTGGCAGGCACCACAGAAGCTGTCACACACAATCTGATAAACTAAACTAGGTTCATCATCCACTAAAGGAAGCAAAACCCAGGAATACAACAAATATATGACCCAAGTATTTAAAGAAAAAACAAGGAAAATTTCCTTACCCCTGGCTGTTTCATTTTCTGTAGTGCAAACTTCAGTAGATATGATAGCTGTTCGATGGTGAGCATTGTCATTGCTTTACTCTGTGTTTCTATGCATTCTGCCACTGTGATTTTCTACAGATTCAGATTAAAAAAAAAATTTTGTCAGCAAATATTTCTAGGTAATTCCTTCTCCACTGAAACATTCTAGTATTCAAATGGAATATAATAGGTGTTTATTACCAAAAAAAGTCCTTTCTCATGGTGCAGTATAAGTACTTCAGATGCTTATTTTACTTGGTTTTTGTTCTTGGTATGTTCATTAAAAAAAAAAGGAAAAGACCAGAAAATTATCTATCATCTTCAAGATCAAGCAAAGTGAATGGGTGAATACATAAAATTCCCAAATACCATGTGGGTTCACAGCAATGTGAACAAGTGAGAAGGTCACCTGGGCTCTAATATAATAAGTGATCAAAAAAAAAAAAACATGCAATGAACAAATTTGCTTTCATTATAGATACTTGGATGCTAAGTATCCTCTCCCCAGAAATCTTAGAAGAGGAATGATTGAATTCCTCCTCAGCCCTGCAGAAAAAAAAATGTAATAAAATACCCACTTATTTATGGGTATTTTTTTATATAGGCCATCCTATGCCTTTCTTGAAATTTGGGGAGGGTTAGAGGGACAAAGTTCATCCTGCTGCCTTCCACAAATTTTGTCAAGTCTAATAAGAAATTTGTTTGATTAAAAGCTACATTTTAAAATTAATTGATGAAGCTGTAAGGTTGAGTGGTGACACAAACCTGCTATCTAATCAAGGCATTTTTTTCTGCACTGTTGAAAAGCTGATCAGCCCACTAGGAGAAGCACAAGTTAAACTAGTGGAAAACTGCAGAGTGTTTTCAGAATTAGTGGTGCCTGATGAAGAGATCACTCTTTGAAATGGTGCTTTTCTAGAGCTGGAAACACAAAGGAAGTTGAAGACTCGTGGCAAGAAGGCAAACACAACCCAGGCACACCTGGAGAACAGGTGGTGAAGCAGAGCCACGGATGGCTCCTCTCCTGTACAAATTTTTCTGGTCCCTTTACCAAGAGGTAATACGGGACTAAACCAGCAACGTTTCAGAACACAGAAAAAGCCAAATCTCTCCAAAATCTCTCCAAAACAAGCAAGAAACTCATCCTTACATCCAACTAACCTCACATTCGGGGCAAAACCAATCCCCCTCTGGCTCGGCTGTCAGTTTCAGACACTTAGCATGATAAACCCGAGGGCAGAGCTCGCAGCAGAGGACTTGGCCTTCCCGATGACAAACCCAGCAATAGAAATCATTCCGTCCATCCTGCGGTACAACATCAACAGGGTCTGTGGTGAGTGGCTGCTTCATATAGTAAAACGGACCATGTCTTAGTTCTGACTGAAATGTAGGCAAGAAAAACAGGTTTGGTTTCAAAACAAATTTGCATTTTTTTTTTCAAATCGTCACAGTCATCACATATATAAGCAAACAGCAATTAACAGAGTTTGATTAACATTTATGCAAGCACAGTATCTTAGTCATTGCATGAAATCATTCATAAAGAAGTTTACTTCTTATTCAGATGTCGAATGACAGTTTGCACTCAAGACCAGAAACAATTTTTTTGTGGCAAGTGAGGGCATCGAGTGCAAGACATGCAATCCAACAAGAGAGAGCAGACACTTTAAGCTTCAAGAAAGAAGTATTGCTACAGAAGCCATTAGCTCTTCTGAACTCAGAATTCCATGGGGCTGTGCAAGCTAAATACTGAGATATTTAGCGGTGGCTAAACCTGGGACAACTGAAGAAGTTAGTCCTGAAACAAGGAGTAGAACACCATGCAAATCTGGGCTAGGTTGCAGCAGTTCACAGCTTTGCACCATGAAGCAAGCCAGTGCCAATTCTGATTAATAAGGCAAACTGTGGAGAAGGATGACAAAGGAGCAAATTCCCATCCTGAGCAGCCACCTCCGCTACAGGAGCAGGAACACTGGGAGAGATTTCATTCATCATCTAAATGCATATGAAAATTTGAGACTCACAATCTCCAGTGGTTTGCCTGCCCTAGAAAACAGTGTTAAATTTGTAACCTGCATGAGCTGCTCTTCCACTTGAGCCCGACAGCTCAAAGATGACACAGCTGATGCCAAAGCACAAGAAGTGAAGAGCCTGGGAGGGCTTAAGTGGGTCCACAGATACCTAAAGTTTGTTATATCAGCTTTGAAGAGCTGCTAACATGTATTGGGAAACTACATTCTATTTATTAATGACAAGGGAACTTCAATTCTCTGTTTGGTATTAATTACAGGGGTGGTTTGCTGAGGAGGGCACAGGGAGAAACAATCTTGAGATTTTAGGCAGTTTGTCTGATGTCAAATCGCTTGCTCACGACATCACTCAAGCATCCAAATGCTTGTAGTCTGCAAAACCATTTTGTTTGGTTCTCAGGTCATTTTGCATGGGTCCTACATTTACACATCTGGAAGTTCTGAGATCCCTGAGCTGTCACATGCCTGTGTGATTCTCCACCTTTGGGGCATGCTGTACAAAATCAGTCACATGGGGCATAAATAATGTCACCAAACACAACCCACATTCTACTTCGAACCATAAAATTTCTAAATATCTGAAGTTAGAAAGGATGAGATCTAATTATTTGCATGAATAAAGGACCTTTAAGGTAGAAGTGTTATATCTCAAAAAAATACCCAGAAGAGGTATCATCTGCAATTATCTAACATTGTATAATATTTTAGGCAAAGAAAGGATGTTACCCATAAACATCCTGGCATCTAAAATTTCACATGAATTTCTTTCAGTTTTGGTGGTTTTCATTTTCTATTCTACAGATGATAAAGCCTCAAAAGACACTTTGTTCCCACCACAGAAATGGGCAAAATGATACTTCTGTACTTTCTATATATATATATATATTTAATTCTATAATATGACAAGACTTTCAGAAGGAAGGTTCTATGAGACCTTGAGGAATAAGTGGGACAGCATAAGAGTTTAACTCCATTTCAGTGTACTGCTACCACAATCATTCAAACAGATACAAAGGCATCAGGAAACATGGAGTGAGAAAGGGAAAGTTGTGATTTCCAGTGCAGAAACATGTTCTGTTTGCAGCTTTATGTACCACAGCTGTGAGACCACAATCTTAATCTTGTACACATGGAGATGCAGCTATGGGGCATTTCCTCCACTGCAGACAAAGGAAATCACCAGAAGAATTTAATACATATTCTGACTTGGAAGTAGATATAAGTAGTATGTGCACACTTTGCAAGATTCAAAGATTCAGCTTTAAGAAAAACATAAAACCTGTGAAACTATCCCACAGAAATCGGCTCAGAACATCCAAACTGAAGAGAAGTCCATTTTGGCTGAAGCATGAGAAGAATTAGTTTTCTGTTCAAGGATGCTTATACCATTTAGACATCTATCTCCTTATTTTGCCTAAGCCAAGTTTAAGAAACAAAACAAAAAAAAGGTTCAGAGACTCAAAAGAGACCCAAAGAACAAAACTAAAGGACTGAAAATGAATGATTCAACTGCATCAAAGGACCTTTTCACTTGTCGTAATCAGAGTAATGTTTTAAGAGTTAAATTTTTAACAGTTGGCAAAGTTCAAGCTCAAATAGGTGGCAGCTTGTTTTAAAGTCTTTATTAAAGTTATTAAGACCTGTAGAACGACACAGAAAACTGAAGAAAAAAACAACAGTATCGTAGTGCTGTTCTGGGGAGAAAAAGATCACTATTTATATTCAGTTTTAATGAATACTGAAGCTAGGAGCAAAACAAGCTGACAACTTCTATTACATTGTAACTGATCAACAAAGTGTCATAAGTCTCTGATTTTTAACCTGTCTTAGCTACATTCTACAATTCCATAATTCTTTGCCTGTATTTCAGCACTTTAAGTGCCTCTTGGCACCATTCTGAAGATCTGCTACTGCATCCACAACATGTAATACAAAGCTTCATGCAACTGTAACTTCAGCAATGGTATCTTGGAATACTCAAATACTACAAAGCACTTTGTAATGCAGAATATTAAGTTGGAGGTTTCCAGGGATGTTGTGGTACCTCAAAACAGATTTATCAGCCAATCAGAACCACAGCTATCAGCTACATTATACTTGAAACTTAACCTGAGAGTAAAACTAGTACCTGTATGCTTCACTCACATCTGCTCAGCAGTAAAAAGATCTCTAACAACTGCTACCACACAGAGCAGAATTTGCACCTACTTTAAACACAACAGGCCCACTTCAAATTTGACATGCAAGACAATATTAAAAACAACTTGTGAAAGCTGAACAAAACTCAACAGATTATATTTTCTTGCTAACTTGTAATAAACACAGCAAAATAAGCAAGTCTGATTGGTTTTCTTCATTATTTATTCTATCCTGTACATTGCAGGTCTGAGATACCTGGAAAACAGAAAAGGATTTACCGAGGGGAATGTATCACGTTCAACAACTGCAACTGTGTTTTCACATGTATTTCTAAATGCAGGAAGAAAAAGTGGAAATTAATACCCTAGGATTCAATTCCACTGTTTGTAAAATTATCTCTACACTGCACAGTGAAGCTCAGACTTCAGTGGGGCAACATCTCCCCAGAAAACTTCCAGGATGTAGAGTAAATCCAGCCTGAAGTGAAGCTCAGCAAAAGCCAAACTGACCCCAGTGCACTACTGCAAGCACATCTCCACATGCTACTGTCACACCTCCCAGTTATCCTGAAATAAAATACGGTTGACACTGGGTTTTAAGGCCTGATTTATTCACAGGCATTGTTGCAGGACAACTGCAGTGATTAGGAATTTCATTTTCTTTCTTCATCAGTGCAATTGTACCAGGGTAATATCTAATGTGGATGTTGTTATGCCAGGAAAAAGTGCTTTAAATGCTCACAACTTAATCCCGTGTTCATATGATCCTGGCAAAACAAAAAACAGTGACACACAAAAGAACTTTGAAAAATACACAGGTATGTCATTATTACATCAGACATGAAATAATTTCAGTAAAGGTGAAGACTGCTTTCATGTATTCTCCTCTAAGATCATGCAGGTGCTTTACAGCATTTGCTATTCAATACATATAATTCTTGCACATGCATCATACAATGGATCAGAAATTGCCAAAGTCTTCCAGAGTCGAGTTCTTCCAAGAACTACAACAAATGCCATCAATTCAGTATTCACAAGTCACTAAAAATGAGGCTTCAAGCATGAAGGCTGAAAAGTCAGTGTGACCCATTGATTCAACTCCCATTGGCAGGAGTGTACGTTGCCCAGAAGTTTTAAGGAAGGGGAGGGAATCTGCAGAGCACCAAGGATGGAGCTGACTTTTGTTAATAATTCGCAGTAGGACGGGACTGAAAGCAGATGAGGAACTTCCACTGACATTATGAGATCTTTCTCATCTTAGATATCACACCACTGAGCATTTCCTTTTAATGGTTTTAATTAATAACAGCTGTTGTTGGTTTTTTAATTGTTTTTACATTTCTTCATAATAATTCTGTTCAAAATTACGTTTATTGATTATACATCTTATTAGCTTTGTGAAATCAATAAGCAGGACACAGGTGGTCTTTCTCAACAACAATAAAAGAGCATTCAAACCCAAATGATAATGCCAATTCCTACCCCCAGTGCAGTCAAAAATTAATAACCACTTCTTAAAAGTACAAGAATGGAGCTTCCTGAAGAGGAGTGAGCTCCTGATCAGCTGTCTCTACATCCTTTACTGTTTCATATTCTAGCATCAAAAAAACATGACTTCTCTTACCTGCTCTTTATTATTACTGTTCAATAGACCAGGTTTCTTTTTCTTTTTTATAGGACTTGTTGATGCATCTTGTGGTGAGTGGCCATTAGAGGAATGTGGAGGGCTGGGAAATTTCCTTTTTTGTGCTGTGCGTTCAGCAGAGCCAGGATCTAGAACAGATACAAACAACATAGTTGAAGAGTGCAGAGTGATGAAAAACACTCCAACAAGGTTATGGTTTGTCATCCACACCGTGCAAAGATTTTAAATTCATCTTTTTAAAGTAGGAACATTTGCAACTTTATTCTCTCAGAACAAAATTTAAATGATTTCTAATGAATCAGCTCAACTATAAAGAACTTACTGATATTTTTCAAAAGAAACAGGTGTGTAAGGAGCTGTAAAGGACAATCATAGAACAGTGACATGATCTTGACAAAATAGAAGTGAAAGTTCATCAGAGTTGGGTTGACATGTTTCGTTTTTCCCTAAGCTTTTAATGCATGCAACAAACAGAACTTTAGTTAAAACCATAAGGATCAGAAGTCATCAATATGACAGAGAAATAACTGAACCACCCCCAAAACACAGAACTGCACAGGAAAACAAAAGAACTCAAAACTGTGGTTTTGACCCCTTTCTGCACAATTTTTATGGAAATTATGGAGCTACCTGGTGACTTCTAACTGGCCAAAAGCTTGGGAACTTGTGTCAAGATAACGTTTAAGGGAACCATGAGTAAATATGAAAAATATATTAGAATATAGATTGAAGATTATATAACTGAAAGAGGGAGAATAAACGTAGTAGCGTTTGCCCATCCTGAGTTTCATGAATCTAGAACAGCTGCACCAGCCTAACAACACAGGTCATTTCAACAATTTTAGGAAAAGTGTCTGCCACTAGTTCTATAGGCACAGCTACATCAGCAGTGCTGCCCAGCAGAAATGTCATGTCAGCTCTCAGGGAAACTTTTATGTTGACATAAGTTACAAATCTTTGGCAAAACATAGTTAAGTTCATTTAAATAAACAAACAAAAAGTTTTCATGTTTTGAGTTCTGACACTAGGAGGTGACTTTTTTTCCTTCCCACACACCCCTCCCCTTTCATACTTGTAGACAGCATTTAGGACCAGTTATCTCCTGACACACCTAGGCTGGATTCAATCAATACAATGTGTCTGAGGCCATGACTGTTACTGGATGTGTTTTGATTCAAGCAAACCTGCATTTAGCCCAAAATTTGGATTGATTTGACATTACAGGGAACTGCCAGATAAGGTATGTCACCTGTATGTGTGAAAAGTAGAGTGTCTGCTTCCTTCCCTCCTTGAGCAATTATGACAGTAAAAATTCTAACACAGTACAACTCTGCTGACAGGAGACTCAGTGGGTTTGTCAGTTTAGCTGATTATGCACAGAAGGTGGCAGAAGAACTCCTTGGGCTGGGATATGCTTCACATATCCCAAGGGAGCTTCGCCAACCCAGCTATGCTGGAAGAAACACTGCAGCATCAGTGTCAGCTAAGCCAAAGCCCACAACTAAACCAAAGTGATCAAACCTAAAACCAAAAAAAGCTCTGAGTTCTATTTTTTTTCCATGAAAGTAGAACAGAGCTTATTCAGCATGGGAACTGTTTGCACTCAGTGATCTGCAAAACCACCATATCTTTTCTCATCCTCCTGTCACCACATTAAGTCTTTGTTTCTTTATTACAAATTGCAGTTCCCAACAGTCTTTCCACATGTTACTAAAGACAGTCATAAGAAAACTTCTCTCACTGTGAAGTGCTGATCATGCCTTACTCTTGTTTTCTCAATGCAGGGAGATGTGAGAATTGTCTCTCTCTACACCAAACAACATCCCCAAAGGACTTGCAAGGATGTCTGAGCCAGAATTTCTCACCAGCAAATAAAGCCATCACTGTAACTCCCTCAAGAGACTCAGCTTTTATTCCAAGACTGTACCTATGCAGGGACAGCTTAAACCAGGGGGGTAAAAGGACAGCATAGTTTTCTGCCCTTTGGTTTCCATTTCTTACTTCCAGGCACAAAACTGCCACCAGTGAAGCACAACAGTTTCCTTTCAGCTCCTCAGCCTCAGATTGTGGGGATTACAAAGAAGCTGACTGTGACTCTGCACATTGTGACTCAGCTTCAAGTATGAAAAAGAAAATCAGCTGTAAAGTTCCTGCCCCCCATGATGTAATGCTTTTCACTTTTAAATGCTGTATTTTCCTAAATTAACTGATTCAGGGTCAGGAAAAGGGTTAAACTGGTATTAGCTAAACCAGAACTGAATTACAATTCAGTCACAGTCAAATCCAAACTACACCTCAGCAGAGAAGGTAAAATGTAACTGGAAAAATTAAGGACTAGACAGGAAAACAGCAATGCACAGGCATCTTCTTCCAGATTTAGCTGTGCTACTGGAATAGACCAGTTTCTTTAACTATCACAGCGTGTTGCCAATCTACCAATCTGTGAGGGACCTAATAACATGAACAATCTTTTAATTCAGTTTAAGTAACAAAAGAATGGTAGCACCTACTTAAATTGCTTGAGCTTTATCTTCCAATTCTAATCCAGATAAAAAAAATGCTAAAGTTGCATTTTGTGTGAATTTCTTTCAACAGGAGTGCCCCATTCAGCACAAGCTGCTGCTTCTCCCTGCCTGGCTCTTCCAGCTGTGTGGCTGAGCTGTGAACCACATCAAGAAACTGCTCCCTGTTAAAACAACCTGTCAGGAGAAAAGTTACTTTTTAATCTGAATCATTTCCCGGGTGTAGTGTTACCTGAACAAAGTGAAACTAAGCTGAGAGGACTGGTCTCTTTTGTTCTAATTTAAACTCTACAGCAACTTGGTGACTCTGTTACTTCAGAGCTGGATTCAAGTTTCTGCACATTCCATTGATAAACCAGTTGTACCAACAAATTCATTTCCCAAATTAATTTGCCAAATTTACTAAAAAATTAAGTTCCCCAAGCAAGATTAAGTCTTATTTCTTGATTTCTTGTGTGATTTTGCTTTCTTAGCAAAATTTTAAAATTCTGCTTCCAGCTTAAGTGAAGAAATAGACACCTGAAATAAATTTTTAAACTCTCATTAAAAGGTACCTAGCTTTACATCACAAGGTTAGTATTAATTGGTGTGTGATGTTACTGAGGTTGACACTAAGCTCTATGAGTGCTCTTGCAAACCATCCATTGGGGAACAACAAGCTCACCTGAGCTTCACCTGAAAGTTAAAAATCTTTGTTTTAGTATGCCATCATGTGACTAAGGGATTAGTAACTAATGCTCCCAGGAGACAGACTAAAGCATACTTAAGCCCTAAAGCAACTTAATTTCACACTTTATGACTACTTTAGGAGTGCAGTTTTTATGTGATGGCAATGCAGTTTTTGAGCAGATAACCACGACAATGGTTTAATACATTTCAGCTTAGAAAAAACTAAAAAAAACCAAACAAAAGTATATTATTTATATCAGGGATCTTATCTGGCTGCAGCATATGGAGCACAGACCACGACCAGATCCTTTTATGCTCTAAACATTGCCAAGTGCTGCACTGTAAACACTGCACAGCAGCCATTCCTGACATCTCACTGAGAAGTCTCGTTTTTCTCAATGGAAGCAGGTGCCAACTCAGAAAATGTCTAAAAGTAGGCTGTTGTTTTCCTTGCTTTTCCTGTGATCTTCAAATGTAATTCTTCTTGAAAACAAGCAACATCAACATGCTTTACTGTCAGAACACAACACAAACTACTCAGTACCAAAGAGTAACTGACACTGATGTCTCTTATTCCCTTCTTTCCATACACCTTTTTTGTTGTTTTTTTTTTTAATTTAAAAACTTATGCTAAATGCAATCAAAGTAATTCCAGACTAAAACCATAATGAAATCACGTCTACATATGTATTTCTAGGCATCTGTTATATTGCATTAGTTTCCCTACCAATAAGGCCTTAATGAGAGCTGAAATCTAAGTTAAAGCTTCTCAGGACCCTCCTACAGATAGAAAAAGGGAACAAATCTGTTGTTTGTTCACCCAGGAAGCAAGATGGTTTGGAAAACTTATATGGACTCAAAAAAAAAAAAAAAAGGCACTTAAAAATTGTTTTCAGCTGGATGAGCACAGCAACAAGTCCCAAAGCTGATATTGCCAGAATAAAGGAAAAGGATGGAAATGTGGCTGACAGGAAGGAGGATGCCAGCGTGGCAGGTCTGACTTGGATCACAATATATTGCCTTAGTGTTGTATCCTCAACACAGGACAGCACGCCAAATAAGAAAAGCCTGAGTAAATCAGAATTACAATACACCATGATTTTAAAATTCAACCTCACAAAAAGTTAGACAATCAAAACAAAAGCCTTCCCCAAAAGTGTGGAAATTGCAGGATAAAAGCTTTTACTGTCAGCAAAAGAATTACCCTTCTTTGAGGCAGGGTATACCTCGTGGATGGGAAGAAAATTTTTGCATTTCAAAATAAAATACAGACAATCAAAAACCTGTCTTAACTGCATTAGGTTTCCTATACTTTCATGAAGAGTATTAGTTATTCAAATTCTGTACTTGACTTTCTCCTATTTTAGACACTAATTCTATGAAAAATGAGCTCTTTACTGCTTGTAGAGCAGAACTTCTCTGTTCTGGCAATTTTCAGACAGTGACAAGAGGTAAACTCAGAAACGCATTTGTTTAAACAGTAACAAAAAAAAATTTAAAAAAGCTTTTCAATATGATTAGTGACAAAGATGGTAAGATCAGCAGTCATTTTGGTTTTCCAGGAGCCAGAAACAGGAATGTATTTTTTCAGCAAAAGCATTATTTTAGTCTCCCAGGAGATATCAGTAAACTGAGACACAGTTACACCAATGAATTTTCTGTAAGTAGGTTTTTGATATCTCAATGCAAGTGGGTCAAACATGCAAAATTCTGAATAATGTTTCCAACTAGAAACACAGTCAACTGTTCCACATAAGTCAAACACTCAACAGAAGTGTCACTTAAAACAGAGTCAGCCCAAGGCTACTTCTGTTAACATTAATTCCCAATGCCACATTATGCCTTTTATTATGACACCAAGAGCTCTGCCAACATTTGGTGAACCAAATCAAGGAGTTAAATTTGATGAAATGGAACAAAAGAATGAAAATTTACTGAACATGAAGAATTCATTTGATGGCTGTAAGAAACAGCTGGGTTAGCTTAAAAAAAAAGGCAGTGTGAGAGAAGGTATGAGAAAACAAAGGTGACTGAAGACTTCTTAAGCTGCCATTACCCCATAGAAATGTGTATCTATGCCTTCAGAAGGAACAAGAACAAAACCAGAAAAGTTACTTCCGCCTAGATTGTCACTTCTACTTCTCAAAATCTCTGAATGTCTATAATTTAAAATAGTATGAAGAGTAAACAATTAAGAAATCTGTAAGAAAACATACCAATACTAACTCCAGTTCAATTTGACAGAGTAGGTTTCAATTAATAATTGATATGAATTCCTGAATTGTGAAGTCTCACAGTTAAATTTATTATCCTGAATGATTCTTAACAGATTTACAATTTTTAAATCAGTTACCTGTAATACTATAGCAAGGTTAATTATCTTCAAAACACCTTAACAAAATCATGGATAAATCTGTCAGAACTTACACTCAACTCTGAGCCATTTCAATCTTCTGCCAGAATTCTGAAACATGATGCAACTGCAATCAGCCACCAGAGCCCTGTTTACATTCCAGAAACACCAACCGATGTAAATTAACCCAATCCAGTTGCTTAATGTCATAAATAACCAGAGGTCAGCCATGGTTGTGTAAATTCTGCTCAACTCCTACTACCTTACAGTTTTACACAAGTATGAAGAGACACTGCTACTTGTTTCTTTCACTGTAGGGCTCTGGAAGATGAAAAAGAAACACTTTCCAACAACTTGCAAGGTAAGGAGCTGTGAGGTGTGGATAAACTGGAGCCTGGCTCTGGGGGAATTGCTGCCCCAAGGCACTCCAAGGACCTGGAGCTGACTCCTGATAACAAGGGGCTCTTGCACTAGAGACAAAGGCCCTGGGGCTGGTGCCTGTTCACTGGAGGAGTCTCAGATTTGGGTTCAGGTTGCAGTTAAGAATCTCCATCTCTGTGTATCTCTGCAAAGAAAGCTGATACACGATGTGCTGTGATGAAACTGTTGCAAAATGTACAATGCATTCTGGGAAGTCCATTTAACTAGTCATTTTGTATTCATATTCATGATGGCTGAACAGTTTACCCCTGGGACCAAAGCCTTCAACATAAACCTGCTGCAGTGCAAAAGCTGTAGGAGTCAGAATCCTCACCATTAAGCAGTACATGATTTTATGCCAGGCTAAGACCATCTAATGACCAGCTCCCAGCCATGTCCATCATCTGTTCAACTCCCCAGTAATCTGGTTCAGGGAGACAAGTAGGTAGAAAACTACCTCTACACCCAAGTCCTGGGTGTAGAACCCAAGTTCTCCAGAAGAGAACTGGCTAAGAGCCAGCATAGATGTAAAGGCAATGGAAGAGATGTGTGACTGATGATGGGAAGAAGAGGGTTTAAAAGCTCCTTTTGACTGGGCACTAAACAGGGAATGGTTCCAGTACTAGGTTGAAATGCATGAAAACCTACATGGAAGTCAAAGCTCAGTGGAGAGTTCATTCTGTCCAAAGAGAAGAGGTACAAGTGAAGACAGAACTGTACCAAACAATTAAGTTTGTTATGCTGCTCTGGAACCACAACCTGGAAATGCTTAGGCATTTATCCAGAAACCTTGCAAGCCCCATCTTGAAATATTTAATAAACAAGGTTAAAAAGTACTCCATAGTGCTGGAACAGAAATATAGCAAGATGTTAATGTATCATAAGCAGAGGACAAAATATTATAATAATCTCATCCACAACCTCTCTCCTTTATTAAACAGCAATCCTCTGTTGACTCCATTTTATGTTTCTGGGCTCTCTGCATCCTCTTAAAGCTGTCATTTCCCATTTCCAGTTCTCAGGTTCCTTACACCTTCCTGTTCTCATCAAGAGAGCAGCGCATTTTAAAACCTTGTCTTTAGCAAAGCTGCACATGCACAGCTTATAAGCAGAGCTAAATTATAACTGCTACAGTAACTCTACTCCTCTTCCCTTTCCCCCCCTCATCTGTCCCCATCACTTTTTGCAGACAGGCACTTTTGTGTATTAGTAGGGTTAATGAGTTCATGATTCAGGCAAAACTGGTACTACAAAAAATGATCAGTTTTCTGCCAGATCAGCTGCTTGATACAGCTGATTGTGCAACAGCAGAAGCCCGAGGAGAAGAGAAATGCAGCTGAAGATAAACACAGGGCTGCACAGCCCTGACCCCAGCTACACACTCACTCTTGTATGTCACATTATAAAGTAATAAGTGTAAGCTTTAAGCTCTGGTTTCATGACAGCCTAACCCCATTTAAGTGCTTGCTAACAAAGCTCTGCACTTCCTGCACCCGACTGGTGTATTCCTGCCCTCTCTCTAACCAGTTCTGGCAGTCTACCAAGCTGTTTCAGCACACTAAGCTAGTAGAAAACTGTTCATGTTTTATGGTTCAGTTAGTTTCCTGCCAGCTTAGGTATGGAAGGAAGTGGACAAAACTGCTGCACTGAGCAGTCTGACCAGCTTAGGCTGCTTTGAAACCACCACGTTACTTAGACCAATTCAAAGGCTGTGTTAACACCCGTGTCACAGATTAAACAATGCATGGTTTAGTTTAGCTTAAACTCAACTGGAATTGATTTATAGCAATTAAACTGCTTGTACCAAAACAAGAATGTTCATGAGGAGGTCTGCATCAGGCTAATTGGTTTTAAAGCAATTAAATGTATTTTCCTACAGCTTTCTTTAGACACAGCCTCACATGAGCTGCACAAACTGCAGCAGGGCAAGTCAGGTTACAGACTTGCAGCACATCCGCTTCTCTAGGCCAAGTGTGAAGTTACACAATAACATGGATTGATCTCCTGCACAGGCTTCTCACACCAACAAAAAACCCAAACAAAGCACAAAGAGCTGTGTGCTGCCCTTCAGGTTTGTCTATAGAGTCAACTTCCTCATCTACATCCTTTCTAAAACACACAAAGCAAAACTCTGCACAAGATAATTGCTACGAGTGGAGACACTGCTGCCACTATCCCACTAGTTCAGAACTTTGTGGGCCAAAGTCTTTCTAAAGAGAAATAAAGGTGAGATTTCATAGGCAGCCAAAGCATCTAATAACCCCCATTGCCTCTTATACCAAAGTCTGTATTATCAAACTCTTTCACAAACAAACTGGTCACTACAACAGTAGAAAAATGCTTCAGTTTTTAAGTTGGTTAGAGAGTCCAGGTGGCTGGGATGTGATAGGTACCCCAGAGGAAGTGAGTGGTGGGAGTGCAGAGCTGGGAGCTTACCCCACTCAGTAGCAACCATTAAAGCAACAAAAACATTTACTTTCTGCTGGCTTAGAAAACTGAAATACAGAGAGAAGTAAACACCAGAAGCAGTCCAGTGATAGAGGCTAACATGCAAGACCAGAAGGACAGAAGGGAGAAAAGGACAAGACAAAGGGACAAAAGGAGGAACTGAATCTTTTGAGGTGCCGGATCATACCTACCATCTCATATAACTGTACCATGAGAACTGAAACCAGAAAATTTACTGTCTGTTTGGGCAAATAAGACCTGAATTCAATTTTATAACCACGATATCTACCCAGGCTACCCCATTAAAAAAAACAAAGGAATGCAGATGATCTGTGCCACACTGTCAAGACAATTCCCTCTGCATATTTGGAGTTAACTCGACTTATGGTCCCTGTTTTAGAAATGTTAAGAGTAAGTGGGTTAAGTGCCAGAATTTTAAAAGTATGGTAGTAGCTATTGCTGCTGTTTTACAGAAATGGTTTCCAATTAAACTCAGCTGCAAGTACAGAAGGAGATGGACAGTGAATTACAGTGAACCAGAGTAAACAATTCCATGTGAGTGTTCCAACTGAAGGACTTTTCCATCTCCCCCTTCCAAATGACAGTGGGAATATTTACACGTATAGAGATGGTTACAAATTTAGCTTTCTTTATACTGAGAGATAAAACTTCATTTGCCTGTAGTAACTCATTCATAGGAAAAGCACCAGAAACCAGGACAGAAATTATTACCTTGTTATTTTTGCTGCTGCTACTGCTAGTACTTTTTTCTCCTGCATAGAGAATCTAAAAGTACTTTAAAGGAAGCCATGATAAGTGAGATAATACAAGAGGTTGATGGTTTTTCATAGTTTAACCTTAGTTATTCATAAATCTGAAATTACACTGAAATATGTGTGTGTGTAGGTTTGATGTATAATGAAAACCAAGTAAAAAGTGAAACACTTTCTAACATACAACAGTCATTGTAAAAAATACAATGAATCTTCAGCTTTCACTCAAGAGCAGCTTCATGGCAGATGACACAGTCTCGGTATTCTGGTTTACAAACAGTTGTGTTGTAGAACCAAGATGAAATACTCCTCTTACTCACCTTTGGATCGAGTGGAGATGTCCATCCCCTCCACCACCTCCTGCTCTGCCTTTATTTCCTCTTCAGCCAAGCTGCAGGATTCAAAAAGCTGAATTAGAATACTCAGAGACTGTACTGTTCTCATGTCTAACTTCCATCCATGAAGGTCAATGTAACACTGTCAAACACAACTATATGAAAGGCCTGTTTGCCAAAGTATACACTGATCCAAACATGTTGAGAAACAACCCAGGTACATGTATACAACTGCAAGTTACCAATCACAAAAGTAACATTTTCATACTAATGACAGTCTTGTAACACATAGTGAAGATTATGGCACTGTATGTATAAATTGCATGTGTGTGACAGAAAAAAGAGGAATTCTGCTCCTTGGAGCTCCTAACCTAGGATAAACTATGTGGACAGATGCCTGTCAACATTTAAATGTTCATCAGCACTTATGAACAGATTAGCTGAAGTAACAGACTTAGCAACAGAGAACAACTTGCAAAATTAGAAGTTAAAGTGCAATTTTAAACACTATTTCATAAATAATTTTAAGGATTTTGAAACCAGACTACATAACAGAAAACTGAATATTTATAATTTATTTGCAATACAATTCCACTAATTATTAACCATAACAAAGAGTAAACAGTACAGAGTTGTTACCACTCAACCTTAACACAGTCAGTGTTTATTTGCTCCGGGCAGGATTGAATTATTACAAACTACATCTCACATTCTGATGTTCTATTTTTATAGTGATGCCATATAAAAAGGCAACTCAACGAATTTGACTAGTTAAGTCACTCTGGGGAAAGAAAGTGGAAGGGAGAGGAAAAGTGAATTAGAATGAAGATTGATTTACACACCAGTTTTGGAGATCTGACTATTGCAGATGTGAGGTAAAAGAAAACATACAATGTTGAAGCAAACCCAAATTCAAAATGATACACAAACGAGGTTCTGGTGCCTCAAGCAGGTATCGCAGTGTCCACCAGAGCACAACAGCCATGGGAGATGCAGATCCTCTCCTCTACAGTGACAATTTACTGCTCAGCCTGCCCATGGAAGTTGCTGCCCTTTTTGCACTGATATGGCAGGTTATCCATTTCTGCTGCTATGGAGTGGACTGAGGTTCCATTCAGCCATCCCAGCTCCAGGGACAGAGGCCAAGAGGACAGCCAGAGACCTTGGCTTTAGCCACTGTGTATAAGTGTGCCTGGATCAGCTCATCAGAGCTCAGAAACAACAGTGAGGACTTGGTTATATTTACATCAGAGAAACTCTTCAGCCTGACAAACAGTTTATATTAGCAGGAGTTTTGTTAGGGGTATAAGTTAAAAGATATTCCTAAACAAAGTAAAACTTAATAACAGAAGGACTTTTTAATCTGGTATTTGACAAAACTACTTCTAATTAACTATTAGCTACTGGGGGGTTGGGTTGCAATTCCTTTCTCACTTCTAAAACGACACAGTTATGTCAGCAAAAATTTTAAATACAAATTAACCAAGCTCAATGTATGAAAATCCCAAAGCTCAGAAGATCCATGAATTCCAGAAATCATTACTCTCTACTTGTCATTTGTGCAGGGAAATAATTTACAAAGTCACAACACACTGAAGGGAGGTTCTATTCTACCAGCATCCACCTCCCATCTCATGGACTGCTCTGATCATTTCAGGAGCAAGGAAAGGCACCCATATGACCAGAATGAGGGTAAATGTGTAGCACAGTTGACTGTAGCACAATGCTTCTCAGATTTATTTTGCATGGGCAGATTAAATGCATAACATAGCTGATGTACTACAATGCTCACCCATTTACTATGCATGGGCAGATCAATTATCCTGCACATTTGTTACACCCTTTCCCAGGGGCCTCCAGCAAAGAAGAGCTGGCAGTGGGCTACAGACACCAAAACATTTCATGCACCACTTGCCTCTGCCCAGTCCTCTCCTAAGCAATGGGAAGGGATGGGCTCATGGGATGAGTTCATTGTTCTCTCCCAACGCTGCATCGGTTTTTTTTTTCTTCCCCTTCCTCTTTATAAAATCCTATTTCAATATCACCAAACTGTAACAAACTCCCTATTTTTAAAACATCATGTATATATGATCAATAATGCATACAGGCAAACATGTACACAGGAATTCTGTCAAGAGTGAAGTAATTTGGCAGTGCACATTACCTGCTTCTAAAATACAGATCCAGTTTCAGACCCAGACTAGGACATACAAGTCTTTACAAGACTCAGGTTGGAGACTTATGATCATTTTACACTGGCTACTACTAAAAGGAATGGTTTGCCCAACCCTTAACTTCATGTTTCAAGAAATCCCATCTATTTTACCTGAGTCAGTTCTGTGATGTAGCTCACTGTGCAGCCGGACATGTGGGAAATGGGAGAGTACCACACATGAGGATGGGAGAAAAGAGCAACATCCTTTTAGCAGCAGCTGACATTTAAGCTACATTAAAGCAATCATATTATTCCAGACTCATCCAAATCCATCGAGCACATTTTGTTCAAATCACAACCTCAGGGGAACATGGTACAACAACAAAGATGCAGTAGTTGCTCCAAGTCAGTATTAAAATACACAGAGTTGTGCATGAATCCTGGATGAGAAATGGGAGTGGTGGATCAACACAGCAACACCAGAGCAGGAACTGTTCCTGCTTCCCTGATCAAAGTACCAGGGGAACTTACAGCCTGACTGAGGATGTTCTGTGCCCTGGGCCCAAACCCAGCCCTTCAGGGGTTACAGGGCAGGACTCCTACATATTAGTTACAGCACGAGAGGGGTTTTCAGCTCTGTCTCTCCCCATATAACCAGCCTAATCTAGGAACCTGAGCCATCACCATTTTGAGTGTTCTTGCAATAGATCTACAGAGGCAAGAAAATTATTCCTCATACACAGTTTCAAGATGAACAAAGTATCTTAACCACATCTCTGATACAATGAATCATAGAAAGACAGAATGGTTTGGGTTGGAAGGGACCTTAAAGATCACCCGGTTCCAACTCCCCTGCCATGGTCAGGGATGCAAACATCACATCAAAGGTGCCTCAAGACGAGCCTTCCCAAAGACCTGAAGTTTAAATCAACACTTGAAGCATTCACCACTTGACACCAAGGGTCCCCATTTTCCTTAGCAATGGAGGAGCACATTCCCTACACACACGTGTGCACCCTGTGTATCATCCACAACTCACACCAAATTGCCTCCTGCACCACGAAAACTGAGCCTCGGAGGAACAGATGCATCTCCATATTCTCTGCTATAATTAATCTTTTAAGGGCACTAACATTTAAGCGCATAAGAAAATCACTGAGATTGTTCTGAAAAAAAAATAATCAAAAAGTTGGGGAGGAACGGTGAAATAAGTGTGTTAGACATAGCTGTAAAAGATACTTCCCATTCACAGCTCTTCAAAAGCCTCTCCCATTGTTTTATTTGCTGTAATGTGTAATGACTTGCACAACATGACATTGTTTGAATGGTGGCAGTGATGACTGTAGTGGTCATCTTTGAAACTCAAGTTTGTAAATACATTATAAAGTTTACAGTAACTTTTCTAAACCCGACGGATCTTTTCACCTTTGCACCTTACAAAGCACAAACCTTCCAATGCAGATGTTTCATTAGCAAAAGATTTCCAATTAAATAATTCCAGAAAAACAGGTCCTTAATCAGAGGTACCTTACTATTACACACAACAAAATAAAAGGAAAATTAAGACCAGCAGCAAAATAATTATGAACAAACATATGGCTCTATGGAAACACTAACTGTGTAGACTCTTCTGGAGAGTTTTATTTTGAGAATTCATTTTTGCAGGGCTCAGAGCAGTTATTTCAGCCAGCATGCATTACTGTCATGCAAGTATGAATGTGATGGTCTGAGGCTGCAGACCAGAAATGATACTGGAATACACTCCATTAAGTACCCAGATGAATACAATAAATTCCTTAAGTCATTCTGAAAGCTACTCTTAATTTCTAATTAAGATGAATGAACACAGAGGAACATGTTTTAAGAACACAACTGAAATTTAAGCTTTGCCAGTTTTCCTGTCAATTGAACAGAACACCAATTAATCATTTAAAACTTCCCTACTCATATTGACAAAACTTACAACAACAACAACAAAATTGTTTTCTACAATGTTAAACTAATTTGTTCCATACAAATTAGTTTAACATGCCTGAATGAGGGTAGAAGGGGTGGAGGTTATTCCTTTGGGGAGAGTTGGGCACAGAAAGAAAAAAAAATAAGGATTGCAAACATACAAGACTTATTGATACTTACGTAAAAATGGAAAAATAACTTAGCTGCCTAACTTTTAAATATGTTCTCTACTAAACTGAAGAGAGGGTGGAGGTTTTTTATATAAAATTCAGTTTTTCAAATTTCACACCACTAAACAAAATACTGACTTCTCTGTTTAGGAAAATCATTCCTTTACTAACAGTAGTACTTACCTGAAAAAATGTCCATATGCAAGAATATTTAAAGCTGCTCTAACCTATATTAACTACAAAGAGCAATTAAAAGTTGCAGATGAACTACTGCACCTTGACATTTAACCAAGAAAAACTGACAGATATGGAAAACCACTCGAAACAGCTAATGCCCATATACACAATCCAGATCTACATCAGGGAATAACACATTAATTTCAAATCAAGAACTATGTATTTATGGAATTAATTTTCTTTTAATGAACAGAAAACAAAACAAAAAAAAAAAAAAAAAACTGATTTAATACCATAAGCACTAAAACTGAATTTCATCCTTAAGATAATTCCTGCCTCTCCTACATCACATCTGTGAGCAGCAATTCTAACTAATGATTTCAAAAAAAAAAAAAAACTTGCATTCAATAAAAATTTGAGAGAAAAAAAAAAAAGAATATATATTAGCATGCCATTGCTGAATAAATAGCAGCTTTGTATAAGCACTCACCTATAACAGTCTCTTACTCATCGGTAGCTATGCTATTTATGCAGGGTTCTTAAAATGGCGTCTGCCAGCACTGCACTGCCTCACTCCTGGACTGGAGCTAAAATGGGAGCACTTTGTTCAATACCAGTAGCTCCTGTTTACACAGCAGGGCAATATTCAAAGCGAGCATCTAAATATCAGAAATGGTAAAGAACGACAAAAGGACACCTGACATCCGAGCGTTTAACTAAAAAAAGGCACAGGAGAGGGAGATTTGTGAAGTCACAGGTTACTAAGGAAATCACTCGATTTTTAGCTTCACTCTCCAGTTTGAGCACCTCGTGTTTTACATCTCCTTCTGTAGAATTCCCTGCAAAACGCTCCATTTGTTATTTGTAAGCAAATAACATTTTGTATTAAGCAATTAACATAGGCAAAAGGCTTGTTCACATATCTGTGCACAGCAATGTTTAAGCTATTTACCTCTGATAACAAGCAGATAAATCTATTTCTCATTTAAAGAACATACAGGTTCTTTTTAAAACCTTACTCTAATTCAGTGTCCATTCAAAATAGCTGCACAAAAGAGAAAAATCGGGGGAGGGAGGGAGGGAGATCCTTGGTGTCACACAGTCATCTTTAAGACTATAAACCAAACAGCTGAGGCCCAAGCAAGGCAACCAAATAGCTACAAGATTTCAGACGCTAAAAATATAATTTGAGAACAATCATGTTTGAAAGTAAAGGGTTATGCTGGCTAAATTAAGAGTGTTAACATCCTGTTAGAGCATGGTTTTAATCTCACAGTGTGAAACACAGATGCTATGGCAACAGGCAGTAAAGGGTTAACATAATGACAGACAACTATCAAATAAAAGAAACTCAGTTCCTATGAAGCTGTTGCTAAATTAGACTTTAACCCATGAATACAAGGCGTTTTTATTAATAACTATATTTAAAATACTTTCTGCATACAATTTAAAGGGCCAAGCTTGATGGCCTACTATGATGGTTTCCAGTCTACAGACCCCTCCAAGCCAGTGTACTCCCACTAAGGGGTTTGCAGACAATAACTAAGTAAATCAAACCTGGTCTAACAGGCTTAAATTCACTCTAATGGGATTCATGTGCCCATGGGAAAAATACTGGGGGGATCCACAAACAACAAAATTTGAAAATTGCCATCTACTGTATTCTACATGAGCAGAGGTTATGTTCAAATTTCAAGATATTTAGGAAATCCAAATTAATACCCTGAATCCCATACAGAGAAGAGGAGAGCTTTTACTCAGATTTATAACCCTTTAACCAATTATGCTGGAGTGGTACCATTACTATGGAAAACTGACCATGACCTATCACTTTTCAGCTACTGGATCCACACTGCCAGTAGCTGAAAAGTGATCCAGTACAATACACTTGAAAACAAAGCAAAAAGAAAAAAAAAAGAAATAAAAACACCCCACAAAACAACAACAAAACAAAAACTCAAGCAAAAGTGATATCACAAAATGGAAGACGGCTCAGGAAGATGAGCCAACTGAAGTTTATGGACACTGATCCAAAGGGCTAAATTTGTAATGTAATCTACCTACTTATGAATTTTGAGCATGAAGTTCCTTCTATTTCATGCTTTCTCAGCAGCCACGTAGGTCTTCTGCTATGTTTCAGTACTCCTACCTAATGTGGGGGGGGGAATGTCACATTTGGAGTGGTTTATACTCTGCATTTTCTTCATTCCCAGTATGTTAAGTAGTGTCATTTGTTTAAAGAAATTACTCAGCTTTTCCCTAGCACTATTTAGCTTCCAACTAAAACAGTTTGCTTGCAAAGAATGTAGCCTGCAAAAGGCATGTAGCTTTTAAAAAGCTACTTTTTTCACCATGATTTATAATCCAGATCACTCCTTTGTTTTCCTCCACTGCATTCTTTGTCCAGTTAATTACAAAAGTAACTGGATGTTGGCACTAAATAATAATGGCTAATCATATTCATCCTGGGCAATTCAAATTACTCTTTAGTAGCCAGAAAACTTACAGTGCAATTATATGATTAACTGCTAGTTATATTAGAATAATGGCCATTTGCTACAAGCTGAATAAACCTCAGCTACATTGCTTCATACATGCCCTGTCTAATTGTGATATTAACAAGATCCAGTCCAGCCAAATCTTGGGGAGAAAGCATACGTGCTTTTTCCCTGTGTCTGTCACTTGAACAAAACCCCACATTCCACTTCTGTCCCGAACAGCAAAAAAATCAGCAGAGTGCTGCTTATTATGCAACCTAGGAAAGTGAGTGATAACACCACACCTTGACAAAGCACCAAAAAATACATGAAATTCTTCAGTTTGGCTGAATTTGCTTTACTTAGATGGAACAAAGATGGCAGAAATTTCCAGAAGGCCTTTCTCAGCCCTGCCACTGCAATTGTCAGTCTGTAACCTGCCTGCTGCAGCAATTGGCTCCGGCGCTGGCGGAGCGGCACGATTGGGCTGAGCTGAAACACAGCGCTGCTGCCCCTACCTTGCCTCAGACATCTTGCTGCAATGCAGACATTTGTTTTTTGTGAACTATAAAAGAATTGCATCCGAGTGATTAAAAATAGTGAACTTTTAACAGGCCGGCGACGCTCCGGTCCGTTACACGCGCGAGGGCAGCTCAGACAAATGTGCTTCACTGTCAGCGGCGTGTCTGGAGGTGCAGATTTGAAACAGATCCTGGTTTAACAAAACCTGGGGGAGCCATTTTAACACAGGCTTTCTGATTGCAGATCACTCGCTCCTGCTTCCTCATATTAAACGAGTATTACGTTGTTCACTCTTCGAGACTGAAAGTAAACTGCTAAACGTGTACAAACTGCTGTCAGGGAAATTACGTCCAAATGTAATTTTTGGTCATTGGGCAAGGGAAGAACAAAAACCAGAATAACTTCTTAGCTGTGTCAGCACTTTTGAGTATGCTGAAAAATGCACTAAAATCGCACACAAAAATGCTCTCACATGAAATCCATTGGTACCCCAGCAGTGTTTCAGGTTGCAAACTGAACAAGACATTTTTATAATCTAATCCTGGGGGACGGGAGAAGGGGGCAGTGGGAGGAGGAGGGGGGAAGCTGTTAATCAAAGTAAGACAGTCAAAGTAAAATACTCATACTGGTAAACAAGCAATTTGCTATGTTATAGAATGTTATCAAATCCATGGCAAGGGTCTAGGAAAGTCAGCATGTACTGTGGCTCAGTGCAGTCATCTGCAAAGCTAGCCTAGCTCTCAGCTCTTCCCTAAAATCATGGATGTGTGTGTGGACTGCTAAAACAAGTGCAAAAATCACATTAAAAGCACAAAAGCGCATCCTTCCTCTGCTTTTGTAACAGCCCTGGTGATCACTGAAAAACAGCTTGCTCAAACAAGCATGCAAGCGTTACAATTAAATTCTTCAAAAAGGGCACAAAATGTTCTAAATTAGCTATAAATCGAGCAAGTTTGTCTGAGATTACACTTCGTATAGTATCAGAAACATATGCTCATTAAGCATTATTTACTTTACTTCATAAGGTCACTTCATTGCTGAGCACTAGCACTTTCATCACACTGAAAAGCCCAAGGAACGGCGAAAATGCGCTTTACCCTGCAAACATGGTAATTAATGATCTATGACCAAACAGCAAGTACAATATTTTTCACTGGCCTGAGGTAAACAGGAAGTAAAAGCTTCAAAATTTAGAGACAAATTATTAAAAAACCAGTGCATTCAAATTGAAGAGCTTACATGTACAAGTCCCTTAAAATGGATGCTAAGCAAATCTGATTTTTTATAAGACTAACCACTAACGTTACTTCATCTACTGCACTAACTGACCCAGTAAAAACAAAATGTTTGGAAAACTATTAAAAATGTTCAGAGAGTAGCATGCTGCTTACTTACCAACTGTTCAAGCACTCATCTCATTTTTCCAGTTAAGAAGATACAACAGGCTGGCAGATTTGAGAATTGATCAAAAAGGCATTTCTTGAAACAATTACGTAGCATTAAACCAAAAGTTTAAAAAAAAAAAGAAAAAGGAAAAAAAAAACCAAGAAAGAACAACATGTACTACTGTCATGAACCACACATGATTTTATATCTTCTGGACTCCACAACACAGAACTGTGGCTGACACAATATAAAACAAAAAGGCACAGATAAAAGGTACATTAGTTTATTTGAACTATGTAAAACGAGAAGGCTAACAGTTCAAAAGCATTTTCCATAAAGCATCAGATTTGTAAACAGATGCACTGCTGCATTTTACTGAGCAGCACCCCATTCCCAAAATCTGCAGCATAAAAACTCCCTTTTAAAGGAACAAAATATTAACCATACATTGTCCTTCTGAAAGAGAAACGCGTTGCATTAATTACTCCTGCAAGAGAAAAGGTTCAATAATCATTTTAAGTTAAGATAAGCTGCATAAAAAACATGATGCAACAGCACACCACCACCTAGGCCCAATATCTACAATCTGCCATTAGCACTTTTTGCTGATGTCTAGGTTTTCAAAAATCCCATATTTTCTCAGAGATAACTTATCTTAGCTGTTCCATTCACTGTTTAGAAAGGTAAACTTGCCTGTTCTTCTGTCTGCCATTATCCCTGCTTGACTCCCTGTAGGGCAGTTAAATGCATCTGCTCCCTAGCTTCCATTTTCTCTCCAGCAGGCATGTGACACAACAGACAATAGTGCTGGCAAACTGCTCAGAGACAGAAAGCTCCTTTGGAATACCAGGATCTTGATAAACTCTAAAAACACCATCCTCCTGTGAAGAACTAGGTATGCCAAGGCTTTGCCAGACTGTAAAACAAAGCTGTGGCTAATGGCTACTAACCATGTGACCCAAGAAAGCAAAAATTTTAAACAGTTCCAACTCAATATAAGTGCCTGTGGTGTGAGTTTTGCACGAGAAATCACAGAGAACCACGCTCTCAACCCACAACTCATAGGCCTTAGAGAAAAAGCAAGGTAAAAAGCAAGGCTTACCTCTGTGGATGCATTGTTAACACAGTGTTATGTCAATACTTATAAAACATGGAGGACAGGCTCTCAGTACTCGGGCAGGGAGGGCTTGGCACTCCGGCTTGATCATCTGTCTGCCGCATGAGAGCCGCGCCCGGATTGGCCGCCGCGGCGAATCCGAATGTAAAGCGGCGGGGGATTGGCCGAGACACTTCCTGAGCGATTATCTTTGTGCGGCTCCCGGAGCAGGAGCCATCCCGGGCGCGGGGCAAGGCCGGCGCGCTAGGCCCGGCCCGGCACAGCCGCCAGAGCCGGGCCGCCCTCCCCGCGCCGCCACACCGGCTGCCCGGCACGGCGAGCGGGCACACTGCCTGCCCCGGCAGATGTGCCTCAAACACGCCGTTACTTTGAAGGCGTTCTAAACCTGGAGGAGGGAAAGAGTTCGCCCCGGCTCGCCAAAAGAAGGAAAAAAAAAAAAAAAAAAAAAAAAAAAGCCGCCCTTTTGTTCGGCGCTGAGTTCGCTTTGCTGGTGCCCTCACGTCAGAGCAACACTTACCCGAAAGTGAACATGCTCAGCGGGGACTGAAATTAATGGGCTCGGAATTCAGAGAAGAGTTCTCCTGTTCCAGAATTTAAATATATTAACATGTGCCGCTGCGACCGCGTACCTACACTCTGTGATTTCTCTAGATAAGCTGAGCCTTGGTGGGGGGAAAACGAGCCCTCAGACAGGAAAAATTCACGTCTCGTTTCCCCCCCAGAAAAGCTGCTGTGGAATAGAAATCGCTTTGTCACGGAGGAGCTGCTGCCACTCGGCGCGTGCCCTTCCCCGTGTTTGAAACGCTGCGGAGCCAAAACCAAAAATATCGATGTCAGCCCAGACACCGAGACCCCCCGGCCCCCTCCGGCCCGCTCCAGGCTGTTACACAAAAACTGACTTCCTTAGGAGCGGCTGCAACCGCAGTTTCCTGTCCGTTAACCCTCTAGGACTTGGTGGCTTTTTAAGGTTCCACGCAGGCCCTAAAAACAGAGATTTCTCTGCGTGGCAGCTTATCCGTCTGCCCCCACAGAAACACGGCGTTTCAGGTGGTTTTGCCCTGCCTTTTTACCTTCTACTAAAATGCTGCAAATGAAACGGAGTGAGAAAACAGCGTGTAAGCCACCGGTTTGATCTTGGGCCAATTCCCAAGCTTTTCATCAAAAAGTGTGATTCTGTTCTCTTCCCTGATGCAGTGAAAGTGAGAGGATTTATCACTATGCCAGAAAGGTAGAAACTCTTAACTCCAGATGAAGATTTTAAAGGTTAAATCTTTAGAAAGGGCCTTCACATTATTCTTCAGTATTTTGCATCTGTATTATATAGCTCAGTATTATCATTCTATAGCCATGAACAGATTACAGTGGAAACCACAGATGAAAAGGTGATTCTGAAGCATATTGAGTATCATCAAAGGGTTATTTATTAAACAAAAACCAAAAAACAAATGAAGTTGTAGAGGGAGAAGCTTAATATTGGAACAATAATTATTAAATAATGAGCTAAAATAACCAAAGCAAAATAAACATTCTTCCAACACAGCATGCAGGATTGTGCAAAACCGACTATAGAAAACTCTCTTACATAAATCTACAACAAGACTGCAGACAGAATGTGCACTTTGCTCTGCTTTTAATCCAGTGCTAATGATCCCAGAAACAATCGCTGCAAATAAAACTAATGCCCTCCCTTACCTCCGTACAGCACCTTTCATGATAAAACTACTTTACCACACAAACCTCTCTGCTTGAGAGCCAACATGACTCACAACTGTGCCACTCAGTAAAATTAATCATCCTGCTCTGCATTGTCCCATAGTGCATTCAGATTATTTCTTGAGATAGCATTGTCACAGGGAAACTGCCAAACCAGCCTATCCCTGTGCTTACAGCTTTTGTGTTTCTGCATTTTAGGCTGCAACAGCAGATTAACAGCCCAGAGTATAAATTATCATCTCATAAGTAATTCTGGAGTCCCTGCTGGAAGCATTTTCTCTTTTTAGATTTGGCAACGCTTTTCAGGGCAGGGAGCAGGAAGCCTCATGGATTACACTGGCCGTTTGTTCTGATTTAGGAATGTAGCAGAAACTAGGGAGAGTGCTGCTATAAAGGGAGTCATACAGCCCACTACAGCAGCAGGAACACACTGCAAATTCATGACATTCAGTGAATACTTGCATCAGTTTTAATAGTTCAAACCATTCAAGACAGGTTTCTTTTTAATTGCACACCTAAAGGCCTGTGCTGCTTGGAGTTATCACCCCCAACACACAAACATCCACATTTGATTCCTCCTGGCAGTAATTGTGAGGATTGTCAGTCATTAACATTTATGCTCATTGTTTGACTGCTCTATTCTAACATTATTCTATTAAAAAAAAAAAAAAATCCTAATCCCTATGAAGTTCAGGACGAGAACAAAACTAAATACACAGAATTTGTCAATGCTTTGTTGCTAACCCAGCCCCGACTCCGGGAATGCTGTAATGCTGATGGTGCCTGGGAACGCTGCCAAGCTGACACACTTGGGCCTATCAGGCAGAATGAGCACACAGCAGAGAGGGAGAGGCAGCAGCAGCCTTAGGAAAGGCCTAAGGTCCCCAGTCCTCTTGATTCGAGGAAATGGTGGCCCAAGTACAAAAGAAAAATTTACAAACCTTCAGTCATTAGCAAGAACAAAACGCCAGAAAGCACATCGGGCATATAGAGCATGTGTATTCAGCCACTCAGCTGCTCTGCTAAAATAGACAAAAGAATTCTGTCAGCAGTCAAAGGGGAAGCTTGAAATTCTGTTTATTCTCTTGTCCACACGCTTATTTTGCAGCGGGAGGTACAACCGGAAAATACAGATTTTTGTGTTAAGTCACCATGATTGCATGTCCTGCTGCAGCTTGACCAATTCTTTTACGTAGGAGTAGTGAAGGGAAAGAAAGGTAGAGATAACAGAAAAGAGAGAGAGGTGAAGCTAAAAGCTTTATTAAAGCAGAAGAGAGGGTATAGATTACATTAGCTTCTATTTATTCTTTTCAGTGCTTTGGAGATGTTAAGGGAAAACAGGGCTGTGAGGCAGGGGAAAAAAAGGCTAAAAAGAGAAACCAAAGGAAAGACAGAAAGCACAAATTCAGTCAGAAGGAAATTAAAACACAGCAATGTGAAAAGTACTACCCACTATATTTAGAGTTCTTTGGAAAGAACTCTGCCTGCTGTGCAGCATTTCCAGAAAGCACACACACACTTCAAGCACCACAGTGTCAGAGGGGACTGTACTACAGAATATATACTGAAAGCCTCCAAAATTAAACAAATGCCAGTAAGGAAGAGGTCTGGCTCTATGACAGAAATGAGGGGTTGATATGTACCCCTCCCTGCAGGGGGTGAATCATCACTGAGAGAGGGAACAGAAGGTGATGGACAAAAGACAGAGCATTTTGAATAGATACACAAAAGGAAATGGGAAACGTCATACTTTCCGAGGATAAAAATAAATAAATAAAAACAGGGGAAAGAAGCTGCGTTAAGTGTTTGTAGCTTGCTCATGAATTTCCAAGTCACTGGCTGATAACCCTAATTTCTAGAGTAAGAACATGAAATACTGTGATTCAGTGTCTTCCAAGAGCTTTTTTCTATTTTCCCCCTTTTATCCTGAATCAGATACAGTATCAGTAACTGCTTAAAGACCAGAAAACTGATGTCTGGCACAGAATGCAACAATAAATTTCTATAAAGACAGCTCCTGAATTTTTAAGAGTCGCCTGGATGCTAAAATTAGTGACCTGTCAAAGAAGATTGGTAATTTTGTAAGTTATCAGAAACTACTGGAAAAGGTGCCTATGCACAGCAGGCAGCTGATTTGCCCATGAGCTTAAAAGACTTCATAGCCACATGCATGCACTGGTCCTTCTGAACAGGAGCCTTGAGTACTTCTTGGTTGACATTACTTGTTCTGGGTTGCAATGGTACTCATTGTCTGCAGATTACAAGCTGATTTGGTTTGTGCTGTACAAACTGAATGTCTGGTACCTTATGAAAGTTTCTCTTGCCAGCCATTTTTAGCGTGCTGTGCGATTGCCTCGTGTAGGTTTCCTTCTAAAGGAAATCTCCATTCATGTTCAATCATCTGCCAAAAATACCTGGGGGGGGGGGAAAAAAAGGAAAGCATCTTTGAGCCCTTTAACAGCTGCAGCTTTTTAAAAGAGGTGCTACAGCTGATGTTATCCTAAGGCACGAGCCCCCGTATTTCATCGCTTTCCCCCCCACTTTGAACCAGCCTCTCCAGGATTAAACAGCTGGGCTGTTGAATATCCTGTACAAAACAGGATTTTCGTTATTATATATCTAAATTATACGTTCTGTATTACAGGCCTAGCAGATCTAATTTCTTTCATGTTTCATGTGCAGGCAAATACTTTTTCAGTTCCCCAGAAAGCAGCTGTGAGGCACATGCAGACATTCTGCACGTCAGGCCTAAAGGACACACACCATGCAGGTGAACAGCACCTGTGTAGCAAGTGGATTTATCAGCCCTACTCTGTGAGGACACGAGTCCAGCTCACTGCTCATGGAAGGCCTGTGGCCATGAGAATGTAAATATCCTGCACCAGACCAGGGTACAGAATCCTGAGAGAAGTCTGTGCTTCACCAAGGGATTCTAATGCCCAAGTGTGAGACATCTCATATATAGCACTTACTGTGGCATAGGATCCTTCCCAAGGAAACAAAAGAAAGTCACTTCTGTTAGAGAGGAATTATTTAGGACTAGGCCCAGATAATGCTAAACTCTTATCCTACTACTACGATTTCTTTTTCTCTTCCAATATTTTCACATTCAGGAATTGGTTAACAGTAATCAGGTACATGACTTTTTTTTCTTGTTTTGGTTTGTCGTCACTGTTTGTTTTTTTAATAAAATCTGATGATCTCCCAGAAGGCTTCCTCAGCTAAAGGTCATGCTAAATATGTGAAGTGATGGAGTTACAAAAATAAAGTTACGCATGCATGTAAAAATAAAGTTATTGCAGTAATTTTTCCTCTCCTAGGCTTCTATCTTATCACAATCCACTGCAAATTCAGACTGTCACTCTCACTTTTAATGTCTTTCATGCTCCTCTACACGCTAAATTTGCAGTTTGGCTTCAGCTTTAACGCCGTGCGTACTCACACCTTTCTCGCCCTTATCTGCTACTCCAACTGCTATTTCACCTCATTTTTGTGGTTTGCCTCTCACCTCTTTCTTTTTCCACCACAAGTGTGCAGTGCAATCACTTTCAAAAAGACTTCACCCATAGTTTCACCAACTTGTTGGGTTTTTTTTAGTTTTCAGTCAGATGTACTGGCTTAAGCACCTCACCCTTCCTTCCAGCCACAGCTCTCAGCTCAGTCCACTTCTACCAGAACTATCTGTATGGTGACATGGAGAACAGGGTCAGGGAATCAAAGATTTACTGTGATAACTTTAACCAGGAAAGGCTCCAGTTCACACTTGTTCACAATCCTGCTGCAGTAACAGTTGTAGTGGCACGACTGAGAGCAGGCACGAGCAGCTCCAGGTGATTTAAACAATCACTACCACCACAAGAAGTTTCTGTGAAATTATGTGGTCAAACACTGCAACCACATTTTCATCACATTTGTGTTAACTAGCTTTTCCTCCTGTCCAAATGGCAGTGTAGATCTGTCCTTGTCTCTTCAACCTTCTGAAAGGACAGGAAAAAAAAAAAAAGTCTTTGAAAGAGAATCAGGTCCCTGAAAAGAAGCAACAGTTTTCCAGCTTCCAGCTTTGGAAGGCCTTGCCTTCCAAAGCCAGGTGACAGCCTGGCCTGTAATCAGCACACTTCACTCACATTAGGTAATATTTGCATAAACTGTTGAATTCATTTTAGCACCTTTACAGATTGTTATTTTCCATGCACTGTTTCACTTAGAGCCGATGTTTACTAAGTTCCCCTTATCAGGTGACAATGAGGGCACTCCTGAGTTAATGCCACCATAAAGTTGTTTCCAACAGTTGTTTTACTTTGCTTACTGTAAAGAAATCAACACTCACATCAAAAACACGTAATTCTGAAAGAGCAGAACAAATCATGCTGTATCTCTCCTACTTGCCATTAACGAAATCAAATCCAAGTGTTAAGTAAGTACACAAATTATTCTTTTGGACTGGTCACATAGTTATTACATGAACTTCAATACTTCTTTTAAAGCCACAATATCCTCATTTGAGATTAGAGTGGACAGATGTCACAGACAGGGGAATCAAAAGTGAAGCTCTGTGCAACATTTCAACCACACTAACAGCAACAGAACTAAAGTACAGGCAAATAGATTTTCAGGTAATTAGTTCTTTGCATTCCTGTGAGCAAAACGAACCTTTCAGCACTTGCCCTGTTCTTCTTTTCTGTGTGAGAGTCTATGTTAAAACCAAGCCAAAACCATAAAACACAAACCCCACAGTATATCTGCAGCAAACACTTGGGTTTATTTACACATGTATGCATTTGTATAGGAAAACTTGATGGGCAGAGAGCATTTCAAATTACACCCAAAAAATTATCTTGATCTTTTTCTGATGGAAAAAAACCAAAGGGATTGTACAACAATCAAATGCTGTGCAGTGATCTCAAGAACTGAGCAGCCCTAAGGCAGGGCTCTCAGCAGAAACTTGAAATGCAGATGTCTGTATAATTTAACATATAAAAACCTGGTCCTGTTTAACTCATGTACAATAATTAAAATTCTCTTTAACATTACTTCTATTTGCAAACATTTGTAAAGCAAATGCTGTAACAGGTAATTTTTAAGTAGCAATTCTTTGAAAGGTAAGGTTGTCATTCCTGCTGCTTCCTAGTTTGTTTTTTTAATTGAAAAAACTTATGTATATCCACTTTTACGTTATTTTGTTCTTCACGTTAAAAGGTGATGAAAGTTTACATAATTGTCAAACATTTAAATATTTCAGCTTTGTATAGTTTTTATAAGCACTTGAAAACAATGTAAATTATTTAAAAGAAAAACAAGTTCTAGTGCAGAACAACCAGCTTTGCTCTGTAACAAATTTCAAACCTGCAAGTTGTTCCATGTTTGTTGTCAAAGGGCAGTTTCTACAGTTTGAGCCCTGCACTAAAGATCTCTGTAGCTTTGTCTATAGTGTATCTGAACTATTCCTCACTTACTTCTGCATGTAATCTATTGAACTGATCTTGACTTGGATGTTTCTATTTGATAGATATTTAAAAATAAACCTCTTTGCACCCACACAGTAAGGACATTTATACTTAGGTCATAAGGACATTTTCCCCAGACATTTAGTAAAGAATTAAAAAATTATCTATTTCTACTCCCTTGAATATCCTCCAATAAAATACCCTTATTGCATCGAATGACCAAAAGCTGCTTTCCCTACTCTGCACAGAAAGAAACGGTAATAATCCCGCAACTGCGGTGGTTTTCTCCTCGCCAGGAGTCGGGAAATTGGGTAGGATTGTAGCACCCCGCAGCGGTCATTTGTGGGATGTGACACTGCCCCCAAAAAGCCACTTTTTTAGCGAGGTCGCCATGGAACATCTGTCCTAAGATTTGATGGGGAAGAGGAGCTTCCTAGGGCATGATCCTCCTCCATTCCACATCAAACACCTCCCGCGTAAATTTAATTCTGTGAAGAAACCAAACAGATGCAAAGAGTTTGAAATCCTTGCTGAGTGTCAGTCCAGAGGGGGTTTTGCCATGTTAGTTAGTTAAACAAATCTTAGTCAACAGGGCTAAAAAGACACAGGCTGGAAGAAAACCAGTAATTGTGTGGTTCAGCAGCACCCAGAAAATCCTGAAGCAACTGGGACTCCTGCTGGACTGCACAAGGCCCCAGGGACACTCACATAACCCCAAAAATTACACACTAAAAAGAGCTCAACATAGCCATGGCAACACTTTGAGAAAACACTCTGAGGAAAGGCCCTCAAAACGCACCTCTAAATTCATAATAAATTATGACCAGATTTCTTCAGAGTTCTGTCAACACCCAGTGACACTCAGAATGAATCATCTTGCACAAAGCACACGTGATTTTTTCTTTTGAGCTTTCATACGTCAGGCTGAAACTCAGTTTGCTGTCAAGCTCACTAAAATCAGGCATATCTGACTGAGGTTTTGGAGCTACATTTTTATTTACATTGAAAGTGAGCACATGTAACCAAAATGTCATTCATTCTGAGCTCAATACCTTATACCTTATAAAATGCCGGCTCTGCAGGTCCCGAGCCCTTTGTCAGGCAAAGGGTGGGCACCCATTCCCAACTCCTGCCTGGGGCTCCAGGTGTTTTCCACCATCCAAGGCACAACCTGCAGCTTGCACTGGTATCTTGCACACCCAGCTATCTGAGCTGGGGGTATTTCTCAGCATGGGCACAGGGAAAGGCTCTCCTTACATCTGCACACACTCCTAACAAAAAAGGGGGTCATTAAGCATCCCAAACAAAGGTAATCTGCTAGGAACCAAACCACAGCCTATTTTAATGCAATTCCTGTCTGTGCTGGCAGGCCAAGGCTACATCTCCGAAAAAATACTAGAAATAAATCACAAAAAGCTCCACTCAAATTAAACAAACCATTGTAAACATGAATTAATCAGGTGTGAAGGGCCAACAAAGACTGCCCTGAAGTTTCCCTCCTCGCGCAAAGCGAAGCAGAAGAGCCAGCTTCTTCTTCCATTCCTGTCAGCGCTACATTGATTGGTTTTGCTCGGGAAAAACACGCGAGGGAAATTTTACACCGAAAGAAGTCGAGAAGGATGAGGAGGAGGGGAAGGAAAAGCTCCTGGAATGCACCGGCGAGGGCACCTGCAGTACCGCGCTGGGCCGGGAGGCGGCAGCACCGCGGCGCCGGCCGGGGCACCCCCAGGGGAACCCGAGACGGGGTTTGGGGTCGGGGGGAGCTCCGAGACGGGGTTGCGGGGTCGGGGGGAGCTCCGAGACGGGGTTTGGGGTCGGGGGGAGCTCCGAGACGGGGTTTGGGGTCGGGGGGAGCTCCGAAGACGGGGTTTGGGGTCCGGGGGAGCTCCGAGACGGGTTTGGGGTCCGGGGGAGCTCCGAGGGGGTCGGGGGAGCTCGAGACGGGGTATTGGGGTCCGGGGGAGCTCCGAGACGGGGTTTGGGCAGCGTGTGGGTGCTTTGGGGCAGGGTTGGATGAGCCTGGGCGCCGCTGAGAAGTTCTGAGTTGCGGCTCAAAGCTCTGAGCGCCACCGTGCAGGGGTTTGTCCGCACCCTCCTGGCTGCTCAGGCGTTTGGGATGATGCTTGCAAAGGTCCGCGGGCACGAACCTGTAGCTGTTCGTGGCAGTGCGTGGTCATTCCCCGGTGTTCTAGGGTTAATTCCCGAAGCGAGCCTACAAGAGAGATGGAGAGGGACTATTTACAAAAGCACATAGCAACAGGACAAGGGGGGATTGTTTTAAACTGAAAAATAATAAGTTTAGATTATATATTAGGAAGGAAATCTTTACTGTGAGGGTAGTGAGGCACTGGCACAGGTTGCCCAGAGAAGCTGTGGCTGCTCCATTCCTGGAAGTGTCCAAGGCCAGGTTGGACAGGGCTTGGAGCAACTTGGTCTAGTGGAAGGTGTCCCTACCCATGGCAGGGGGGTGGATCAAGAAGAGCTTTAAGGTTAAAACCAGGCTAAAAATTTCTGCAAGTGCTATAAACCTGTCAGTCACACACTGCTGGGAACTGCTCCAAAGCAGAGTTCTTAGTTTGTCAGCCAACACTTCTTGATGAAAGTTTAGAAAATCTGTCACCGTAAAGAAACACAAAGGAAGCAAAGAAAAACCCCAATGTTCTGCAGAAAAACATGGAAAAAATAAAGTTAGTATATAAGCATATAGGCCAATCTAGCAGGCACAAGCAAGGTGAATGAGAATGTACAAGTCAGAAATACACCTCCCACTAGTCCCCTTCTAGGGGCACAATAGGATGATATATGGACTTCTTGTGGGACAGAAAGAGAGACAGATAAGTTAGAGTAAGAAGCCTTTTGTGGTTGATTTTCCTGGAAGTTTGAGTCCCCATTCTGGACATACCTGTGCTTTGCCCATTGTTCACTTAATGGACAAGTGAGATGATCCAGCCCTTGTAATATCAGTAGAGGAATCTCCATCTGTTAAAATTAGTGCCTGCTATGCCACCCGTGTGGTGGTACTCTGCTGTCTCCTCCTTTCCCTGGAACAGGGAACTCCAGGAGGCTCCAGGCAGACTGGACTGCAACCAGGCTATCAGGGGTGAAAGACTGCTACGGTCCAGGCTGCTGCTAAACACTCAGGGGGGTGAAGGTTTGATCCAACCTCAAAGCACTTCAATTCCAATGCTACTGGAACTTGCTTTCACTCACTTCTGCTTTGTAACAGTCATTCTCCCACAGTACCAATGAATGTGAAAATCCTTATTATAAAGATATTTCCTTGTCTCAGGAATTTTAAGGTAAAAGTTTTTACAACTGCATTTTAATTCAGTGAAAGCTGCAGCATATTCCTAGTTCCAGCTCCATTACAATCCTTTCCAGTAACTTTCATTGCAGTTTGCTGATACCAGCAAAGTTATCTTGCACTGCTGTGAAAACTTAAATTCCCCTAAAGCTGCTTTACATTGGAGTTGAAGAGGCAACTTTTAATCCACATAGAGCTTTAATCTTTCTTCCATCTATCTGTCTTCCCATTTCCCCACTCACAATTCCTGGGGTAGCACTAATTGAGCCTTACTGCAGTTGTTCTCTCAGCTTTATAATTTGGACAGTTCTCCCACTTCCTCTTCCGTAGCCTTGGTCACTTGACAACCACCTACCAAGGATAATAACTTGTTGCCTTGTAGCTTTTAAAGGATAATGCCCCATCACACACAAATATACGTGTTTATGCATCAGACTTTGTGTTACATACACGGACTTGGCAGTACACCTTGGTGAGATACTCTCCTGATCAGCAGAAGAAACTTGGTTTCTCCTGTTTGGAGATGGAAGCAGCTTCCTGTTGGATCTATTTGATTTGATGACTTTAGTTTGATTATGTTTGTCTGGTGTCTTAACTCCAGCCACAACAATCTAAAAGCCAAGCAGGGTGTCTTTCTGTTTTAACAGGTTAAGATTACAAACAGAATCATCTGAAGGAAGGCCAAGCAAGATACAGGTAACAAGAATGACAGGGGGAAAGTGGGAGACAGAAATAATGAACAATTATTCTCTGTAGTTATCAGAGTTAACCAGGTTGGAACACCTCCTTGGGTAGGAGATTCTGCTGATAACAGGGTTCCCCTAAACAGGTCCACAGATCTTCTGTCTGTTATCTTTTAACATTTGCTGTCATTGGCTGCATCTCTATAACAAACAAACTTTACATTTCATTTTAACTGAGGTGCTGTTAAATTTATGTATGTGCTTTTTTTTTTTCTTTAGCATGATGGTGAGGTTTTTTCTGTTTTGTTTTGTTTCCCTCAAAGGAAATATCCTAATACATCATTAACCATCATGCACTACAGGGTTAAAATTTTGGAAACATTAAACACAGCTGTTAATCTTTGGTTATTAGACAGGTAGGAGCGTCATCTTACACTCATCTGCAACATCTTCCATAAAAGATTGGTTTTATTCTTGTTCAATATTATTCTACTATTTGCTATTCTCTCTCAAACCCTCAGATAAACATTCCTGACACCCAGCACTCTCAGTCTTTAACTGACTACAACCTGGGTGACATTTAATGAGCTTCCAGGAACTGTAGGCCATTATTCAACCAAAACCAGATCTGTAGGTGAAAGAGGAATGTAGACCCCCTCAAGCAAAGCTATCAGGACCTAAATTCAGAAACTCCTCTTACAAAAGCACTGTTGTTATTATTGGGTAATACTATATGAAAGAGCACTGATATATTTACAGTCACTCCAGAGGGTTCATCTCACTGTCCCCCTTCCAAAAGTGTCCACAGCACTGAGTTTGGTGACTAAAAAGCCACCAAAAACCCCAAGTACCCTTCATGCTTTAACCAGGGGGTGAGCTGGTTTACACTGATGGGTTTCCATTGGGAATGAGGGTTGTTCTGTCAGAATGAACAGCACAGAAGTCCCTCCAAGTGCAATTTCAGTGTGACAGGTACAGTCCTCAGCCTGGGATCCTCTCTGTATCTTGTCACCTCATCTGTGTGTCCTTGTGTACTTTCAGAATGCAGGGATTTGTAGTAGAAACATTAAGCATGACAGTAATGGACTACGTGTAGAAACATATGTGTGAAAGCACCACAGGAAACGACAAGAAAAGAAGGGAGAAAAGAACAGTGTGACTGGACAGCAACAGCAGGTCATTGAGATCATGGCCAGAGTCCTGAATCACAGACTGGGAAAACACAGGACAACCTAAAATTAAAGACAGGAGACAAAGGGACAGGCTGTCAATCAACAACATTGCTTAATGACTCACAGACCTGGTCCCTGAAGGGTACAAAAGGCACTTCCAAAGTGAGCACATGGTCACCCAGCAAAAGGAACCCAGGAAACCCAATGACTCCAAAACTGGAATCCTTTGTCCCCTGTTGAACCACAAATAATCCTGTTGGACCAGCCAAACACACACCTTAGTCCTTGTGAAAATGTGGGTATAGAAAACAAGTACGAAAGACTGACTGAATGAAATCTGTAGGAGAATAAGTGTGAGTGACTGAAATCAGTTTTGTTTAAAATAAAATCACCTACCCCTTTTATATAGTCTCACATTCAGCTTTGCTACATTCCTTTTACATCAGCGGCTGCTTGCAGCTGATTGTTTAAGAATTTCAATAAAACCTAATAGCATGTGCTTACAGAAGAATGCCAAAGGAGAGAGCTATTTAGGGAAGTGAGGGCACAGCAAGCTTGAAATGGCTTGTCTTTTTGAGGCAATACTTTTTCCCCCTTTTGCCCAAAGGAAGGGACATGGCACACTTACAATTTCTGCTGTTACACCAATAACTTATTTCACAGTTCACAAAGAAGAAATAACTGATAAAACAAGTTGGTTTCTCAAAACTAGCCCCGAGTATGAAATTACAGGAAATGTCCTAAACGTTTTTGTGCAGTGACACACGCACAGCTGTGCTAACAGGAGCAACCTGAACAGAGGGAGAGCCAGGAAAAGGAGTATTTCTCTTTACCTGAATACACCAGGCTTAGAAACCCAATTTCAAATACAAAACACAAATTGCAGCACTTAAAACCCTGCAGATTTCATGGCTTCTCAGAATGCTACTGAGTGTTTCCAATCAATGGAAAGCAAAAGGCCGGAATTATTTACAATAGTCGATGTTGTTACTGTTATTACCAACAGCAGCAGTTTAAAGTTGTGGGGATTTGGTACCAGTAACCTGTTCTTTCCCTGTGTAGCCAATGGTTATACTGCCAAACACAAAGGATAAACTATTGCAGTATCATTTGTTAAGAAGTTATTTGCTAAAAATATTCCAAAGGGAAACACCTTCTTTATAGGACAAAAAGTCTGACTGTGATGTAGCAGGATGGGACTTACAAGAGCACATTACTTACAGTGTCAAGTCACAGCACCTACCTTACTGAATGAGTCTAGTTTGAGACCTAAGTGGATTGTACTTTATTTTAGCCATAGTCATGCATTCCACACCAACCAAATGCTTTAGTGCTGGAGGAACTCAAAACAAGCACAGCATGGCCTCAGTGCTAAGTAAGATGTCACAGAGGTGGCCAGGAATGTCTTCAGCCTGATCTGCAATAAAGCAAAGTTGTGTGGCTGTGAGTAAAGATGAGCTACAGAGGCAGCACTGGGGTACAGTGCTGGGTTCTGCAGAACAGGTTTGGGTGCTTCAGGTTAATTCTATGCCAGTGACTGGGGTGAAAGCCTTCCCAAAACCATGACACAGTGTTTGCAGCCCAGTAGACCTGTTCCTTGGCACTCAGATATTCCAAAGAATTCTCTTTCAGAGTCAGCATCAAGCACAATTATCCACTGTGGAATACACAATGAACTCTAACCTATCCAGTTACAGCCCTTCTAAACCTGTGAGTGCTTGTCTGGCTGTCTCTGCTGCAAGAGAACAGAATAAGGAAAGGGACAGAGGTGCAGGATAGAGCTGTGGGGAGTGCCCAGGAGGAAAGGGAAAACTGGTGTAACAGAGGTGTGGATGGCAACCACTGCTTCAGGAAAAGGCATCCCCTTGGCAGCAGGAACAACTGTCGGGACTTTCCAGCGCTGTGACGCCAAAAAACAGACGTCATTTTGATGCCTCTCCTTGGCAGCCTCCCCCCTCCTGCTTTGCAGAGTGCAGTCTCACCACTCCACTGCCAAAAGGTCTAGAGAATTGTGGAACATCACCTAAAACATCCTAGCTATGCACAGCCACAGCCTGTAGTGCAGTACGATTTCCTGCTAAAAGGAGAAACTGCCTACCTTTGAGTCGAAGGGTGTGTGGACAGAGATGGGAGCACTTGGTCCCAGGGGAAGTCCTGCTTTAAATTCTCAGCACAAATTCAGTGCTGTCAAAACACCAAAGCTGTTCTAGCAGTGCTGTAGCTGCAATGGTCCAAGGTCACACAACAAGCCAGGTTTGCAGGGATAAACAGTCGCTTACTACGCCAGCAGCTGCAACTGGAAAACAGGGAAGAGCTATGACATGTGTGATTTCTTCCACAAGCCCCTCATAGCTCTGTTTTAGAGAGCACCTTGGATTTCAGTACAGTCACTGAAATACAGTATTTATATATATGCTGATTGTGTATTTTTTTTTACTATCTTCTCACTTTTCTTCCTTGATTTGGGCTTTGATTCTTTTAAAGCTTCCACTGCTTTGTCCCAGATCCTTTTTCTCTCTCTCTTACTCATATCCCTGCCAACTATCCCAGGTTAGGGATTCCCCCAGTATCTCCTCCTGATGACATTTCCTCAAACTTCATTCTTCTCTTCTTCAGTTTTACTCTTCTTCTACTCTAATAAATACCAAACCACCATTCTGGTTCAGTTTTCTCCATCTTTGACTCACTCCTGGTTTCCTTAATTTCTGTGATCATTTTCTCCTGAGTGGAGTATTTCTTCCATGAAAAAAATATCTGAATGTGTGGTTTTCTTCTGCCCCTTAACTGTACTCCTACCTAACTTTCCACCTTTATTTTCTCTATTTCTCTTTTGTCTCAAATGCATCAATTTTTCATCTCCCTCTTCACTTCCTGCTGTGCTCTATCCCAATTCCTGATCTCCTTAATTCTGCCCCTTAGTCCTTCACAATTGTTTGGCTTCTCTCTAACAACAATATTTTCTTCCCTCTCAAACAATTCATTCCCTTGCTTTTACAGCTATTGCAGCATTTTCCTTGCTCCCTGAGCACACTATTTACAAATCCTGTGCCAGTTCATTTCATACACTCCAGTCCTCTCCTTTTGCATTATGGATTTCACACATCAGCTTGTTGTGCAGCCTCTCTTCACACAATTTCCAGTACCCCTGTTTTTATCCATCCACACAGTTAAACATCGTGTCCAGGGTCTCGTTATTTTAAATCTTATTCTGACACCATTACTTTGTATGGGATGAACAAATACAATCTTTTGGGCTGAGCTGAGCAAACGCTGAACTAACAAATATAAACAAAAATGCCATTAATAAAAAAATAGATCAGGAAATACTAAAAACCATTGTCACCAATTGATTAATAGTGTCTTTTTCCTGCAGCATCATGTCCAGTCCTTTTCCTTTATATCAAAAAGCATATAGAAGAAACTGAACGAGTTGACATATTCAAACTGGGGTATCAGCACAAAAAGAGACCGAAAAATCTGATTTTAGGTAATTTGGAGCATTATAATATCATAAGACATGATATTAGAGAGAAATAAAAGCACTGAATAATAAATAAATAAAGTGAAGCAAAGCCTTGGGTGCCTATTAGCCCTGACAATGTAAGAACTAGTGGATCTTAAAGGAAGAAAGGGAATGTTTAGAACATTATTTACACAACTCATAGTTACCATGTGAAACACATTGCTCTAAGGTAGAAAAAAACCAATGAACTGAAACGGATTCTGAAGAAGAAGTGGATTTTCTCTGCACACCAAAAAGATGTGGCTGTTTTCAGGTCACTTCTGTAAATTCCCTCTTTCAGAGAACAAGTGACTGAAGGTGGGACAGACTTTCCCTTCACAAGACAATTGAGAAAGGCTCTTGTGGGGCTTCCAGGTGATGTTTGGAAGGGGCTTACACTGGCAGAAAGAGGAATCTCAATGGATGCAACACTGGACAGACACAGTGCTAACCCTACTCTGGTTTTACACGGAACATTTTACTGCTCCTTTGAAACGAGCAGTTCTTAACCTGGATGTGACACGCAAAAAGTCTGCAGGCTCGTGGGTCACATCAGTGAGGAACTGGGTAACTCTTGACCACAGGACACAATGTGAAGCTGATTCACAGTGGGCAGGTCAGTCACAGCAGTAAAGCAAAAGCAAAGCAAATGAGGCTGAATCAAGAGTGGAGGCAGAAGCTCCATCTCCCCACTGAGGCGCTCCCGACATCGTGCGGTTCAAGAGTAAGCCAAGAATAAGTAACAGGGGGGAAAAGTGTCACTGTCACAGCTCTGACATCAAAATAAATGCCCCAAGGGCAGCTCTACTGCACACATATATTATCCCTGACAAATGTGTGTCTTAATCTATTAAGTCTATATAGTCTAAGATCTATTAATCTAAGTCTATTCTTAATCTCCATGGAAAAAAGTTAACGTTTTTACAACCTGCCCAGAGGGTCCAGCTTAAACACTTTCTTTCCCTGGCAACATTTTTATTTTATGTTTCACTTCAGTGTCTTTTGTTAAAGAATAAAGTTTTTAAGGTCATGACTCCTCAACTGGCCTCCTCTTTTCTATAACCACTTTTCATCTTTTTAAAAAAGTCATCATCATATCTCTGCAGTTGCCTCTGTTTTAGACTGATCCAAACTTGATATCCTTCTAATTTTTTTCAGCTCTCCGTTCTCTGTATTCTTGACATTATCCAGCTGAGGTTAGCCCTGGGCTAGCATAGTGCTTCAGCTGAATAGCATTAACAACAAAGAGCATATTTAAAATGTCACAGCTCCAAGGCAGCTTTTAGTGGCACTTCAGCCACTATGCCCTTCCAGTCTGATGGTAAACCATTGAAACAGCAGCATTTGTTTTTTTAACAACAAGTTATGCAGTTAACTAATAGAAATCTTGTGTAATCAGTGTTTCCAAAGTCTGCTTATGAAAATACCCTGTGGTATCTTGTTGCAAATCAAAGTCGGCATGTGGTGATAGATGACACTTCTTACTTCTCCTCTGGTGTAGTGATGGGCTTGGCTGACTTCTTGGCAACTCTGTTCTAGCTGTTAATCATCTAGAGGCTAAGAAGTTTATTTATTTAAGTGTTTTCCAGGAATTTTCATCAAACTAGTCGATGTCAACTGTAATTTCTCAGCTCTTTCTTGTGCCTCTTGCCCCATTTCATGCTCAGACTGTGCTTGCCCATTTCTGATCTTATGAAATTTCCGCCCTTCAAGTTCTTCCAGGTAAGCACTAACATTCCTGGGATTGCCTCAGTCTCTTCTCATCACTGCAGATAAGTGAGATGAAGTAATAATAAAGAGACAAAATACCTTATTCAAATCTGTGTAAGCATAAGGAAATGGAAGTTCCTGTATGTGGAGGGAGGAAAAGAGAGAGAGAGATCCACAATCAATTTGCTACAGGACTGATATGAAAAATTAGCCTGAAAAACAGAATTATTGTGAGGCCATGCTGATAAATTAATTTTCTCTGTATCTGTAAAATGCCCCATATGTGCCAGTGGAAATATTTTTACATTTATTGTTCTCTCTCTATAGTCAGAAACTAGATGAGTAACCACCATCGAAGCACAAATTACAGTCATAATTTGTACTTGCTACAAAATGAGTGTTTTATTTTATGAGGATGAAGTTTCTCTCTGTGCAGGGAGAGTTTCCACTTGAGATCCACTCATCAAAGTTATTCAGTGTTTAGTGGTTTGTCAGGTTACTAGTAGCTTACATTACATTTACAGCATTCATACCATCAGTATAATTCACAAAGGCTCTAAGGAGGGGCTGACACAAAGGCATTGCTGTGGTGATCCCCAAAAAAGGACTGACAAGGCAAATGAAAAGTTCAGGGGTTTTTTTTCCAGACTTATAAGTATACACTCATAGGGAGGGAACCATATGAATTTTATTATGAATGTATACTTTTATTGCATGAATACTCAACTTTGGATCATACTGGGAAGAGATTTTAATTTATACTGACTCAAAAAACATCCCTTCCTGAGTGATGCATCATTGCATGCGAAATCCTGGATTCCAGGTATGCAATTAAATGCTCTGCTTTTCTAAGCATCTCGTCAACCTTCTGGATAAATGGTCTGAATTGCATAAGTGCAGTGTCTTAAAACCTGTGAGCTAATATATGGTTACTAGGAAGTTTACATGACCACTGGTATGACTTACCTGCCTCACTCACCTAATGTGAATTCTAATTGGTTTGAACATAAGGAGAGGCCTAAAGTTTTCCCTATAAATGCTGCCACGCAGCCAGAGCTTGAAGTTTTATCATATAGGTCTACAGTTGCTCACAGAAATACAAAGTCCAAGGCACAGAGGAGCAAAGAAGCATGGCTGGTAAGTTAAGAAAAAAATAAAAGTCTCTTTGTTCGTATGCAATGGGAAAGTGAATAATGTACCATGTGTTAGCTTTCTCTGTGGGGATCTGTTTTGTAAAGGGCTCTGAATTGTTGGACTACACTACATTTTGAGATTATGCATAGGTTGTTTCAGCATTTTTCTTTCCTGGATTTTCCATTAGACACAAACAAGCAAAAGAAGATAATACATCCATTACCATAATGGAGTTAAATATTATAAATACTGTAAAACTGCAAACAGAACAGAAGACGTTATGACAACTGCAAACTCGCTTCTAGCATGGAATTTCATGAATTGGAGTATAGGTCAGGTGGAATGAATTTTGTACTAGTAGGAATACTTATGCAAAGAACAGACTATGGGCTAGATTTCTTCCTGTAGATCTAGAGTCAGCAATGCCCTTTTAACTGTTTGTTATAATTACTGTGAAAGGTAAAGGCACTTTAAAATACAAACAAAGCAAACAGAAGTCCAGCAGTGAAGTCTTAGGAGACAAGGTCTTAAATCAGTATCCTTTAGTAGGGTTGGACATGTACTCACTTAGGCCTGACTTATTGTAAAAATGGATGGAATCATAGAATAGTTTGAGTTGGAAGGGACCTTTTAAAGGCCATTTATTCCACCCCTCCTGCAATGAGCAGGGACATCAGCAACTAGACCAGGTTGCTGTGCTGGCTTTATGTGACATAGGTTTGAAAAGCTCAGGAAATTAATGGAAAGCAACCATGGCCAGAGCAGATTCTGAGTGCAGAATTGGCACACTTTGCTTTCCCTCCTGCAGCTTAAGAGAGGCACAGCTACCCCCTTCTCACAGTTTTGGGACAACTGATTCCACAAACTCTTAGGACACGAGTGTTTGTCCATATATTATTATTTTAAATAATTCATGTTATTGTCCTGACCTTGTGCCAGCATCCCTCCACAGCATGATGGTGCTCAGTCAATGACTATCTCAGTGCAGCTGCTGGGTGTGATACCATCTACATGTGTACCTGTTTTAAGAGCAGAACTTAGGCTGGGAGGGAACTGGGTCCATACAGTGGGCATAAGGCTATTAATGCCCTCATAAATCTCCATTGAGCAGAGCTGAAATAAATAGTGAAACAAATTTTGATAGGTGAAGCTGAAATATTAGACTGAAGAGAAAAATTCTTTTTTTAACCAAAGAACTATGCAGTAAAGTGGACAGTTAAAATCTTTACCTACAGCAATGGGGAAAAAAAACCCAACAAACCAATTGTTTCTGCACTGTAACACTTCCTTTTAAGCAATGATTTGCCAATAGCTTAGCCAGAACGTTTTGGCAAGGTGATCTCTAAAAGCTTCCTCTTTGAATTTCAGACAGCAGCCTATCCTTCTTAACGACGATTTTCCTGTCACACAAAATGCAAGAAGCAACAGCAGCATTTAACTGGTATTTGCTGATCACCATCAGCACTTGCTTGTGCAATGCCCAGGGTCCAAGAAACACCCAAGTTCAGTTGGAGACACCAAAATTGCACGGGGATGCTCCTCATATTGCCAGGCACAATTTTTATGTAAAAAAACTGAGGGTTTTTGTGCAGGTGTGTGTGTGCACAGAGCTGTTTTCACTCCTCCTCTCTTTCTCCTTACTCCTCCCACCCCCTGACACACATCCTGCAGACAGACACACTTTCTTTTTTTCCCCAAAATTTCTCTGCATCTGTGGGCCAATCTGCAATGGACTTGCTTTAACAGAATCCAGAAGTCTGTGCACAAAGAAAAGGGAAAAGCACCTAAAAAGATCCTAAAAATTTGATAGCATGATTTTTTTTAAGGGTTTTGATAGTCTGCAGCACCACTACTGCCACTAAGGATTTGTTTCACAGCCTCACACTCAGAATAATTATCTCAGCTTCTGTCTCTCACTTTTAAGCTTCAGTGTCATTACAATTAAGGTGTGAGTTACACCTGCAAGCATCTTGTTTGGGCATTAGCATTAAGAGTGGCTGTGCACAGAATGGGACAACCTGCTGGATTCTTGGAAGAAGTGACCAGAGCAGGGTAGTGATGGGAGCCTGAAAAGAGTGTTCTTTGATGATGAGTGTGCAGCAGTAGCTGGAAGTTAAAACTTACAAATAATATCTTTACTCAATTCCCATGGAAGGGGTGTGTACATAAGTGGAAGAGGTAGGGAAATAAATTTAAATATAATGGGCTATAAATAACAGGTGGTGTGTGACTGGGAGCTGCCTGGGGAGCCCAGCAGAGGTTCATCCCAGTCTGTGCACTGCCAGTTTGGTTTATTCCTGTGTCCTGGTCCCGTGGGAGCTTTTGAAGTTCACATATTAGTGCATGTCACAACTATGCCACTGCCAGTCTCCCACCTGAAATGACCTGGAATGAGAACTTCAGGAACAATCAGGAACTTCAGGAAGGCTTCAGGCTGCAGAAGGCTGAAGGCTTCCCTTCAAAATGCCCCTGCTATTTAGGGCCTTGTGAACAAAAGAACTTGGTGTACAGGAAGCTGCCTGGGTCAGATGCATTCTGCTTGACGAGTGTTCTGACTACTGTTAATATTTCTCATTAATTTAGCCCTCGTTCTCAACCTTTGCCCATAATCTTTAATCCAAAGGTCTGGTATGCATCATTCACCTGTTTTACAAACAAAGCACAACATAGGCCTGCAAGGCAGTTTAGCCAAAGCTGGGAATAAACACCAGGAGCTGACACAACAGCCACAACTTGTTCTTCCTGACGTACTGTCTGCCAGCATAAACGGACTGCTGGGGTTTTTCTTTCAACATAACTAACCTTTCTATCAAAGAAAAACAATTTGCTGAGTATCCAAGGAAAGGTTGAAACCCTAAATTATTATTATTATTATTATTATTGTTAGGAGTTATGCTATTCCTATAATTTTACCATTATAACAGAAAGCGACTAAATGTTGAATTTCTTCTAGCTTTAAATACATTAAGAAACTCTTAACAAGTGGCCAGACTGTTAGGAATAAGTACTGTCCAAGCTTCAGATATTAAGTTGCAAGGAAACAAGGTCAGGCTGTGAGGGCTGAGAGAGTGAAAAATGAATGGAAAATGAATCCTCGAGCCCCGCTGGTCAGACCAGGGCTGGGGGCAAAGGCTCCACCCCCACAGGAAATATTGAAATATTGCAAACAAACCTTAAAAAAGTGAAAGGTACCAGCCATTCCTTGAGCCAGCAGAAGTAGAGGAGGCCACTCCGAAGCTGCTCACAGAGGACGTGCTGCTCAGATATGGGCCAAGGTGAGCGAGGGCAAAGCCCCTTCTGTGGTGCTGCTTGTTCTTTCCTCACACCCACACATCTGGACACTGAAAGGTCGCTGCTGCTCTAGGGAGCTTTGACCCGAGAAAGAAGAGGAGGAGAAAATTGTTCCATCCAGAGTTAGGAGGAGGATTTTCACAGGAACTGCAGTTTTTTTCCCTGCAATTCTCCCAGTGAGAGCTGGGAAAACAGGTATATTAACGGATATAACAAGGTTGCATTCTGCAAATAGGAAGGAGGGGAAAGTCTGCAGCTGTTTGAAGTTGTCAGACACGTGCAAATGAAGCAGAACTTCAAGAAGGTATCATTGCAAAGGCTGAGGAAGGCTACAATGAGAAGGCTGAAGAGTATAGTTAAGACAGACAGGATGCAAAAGTTTAGGGGATTTTTGCTTTGTGGTTGGATTGTTGCAGTGGTGGGGTATTTTTTTCTCACATGCTAATATTTCTACATATGCAAACTGACCAGTTTATTATTATAAACGGCCCCATGTTGCTTTTCCAACTCCTGCCTTTCTAAAGGCAAATCTCTCTGAGCCCTCAGCTGGTTCTACAATAGATGTGCTTCATTGCTAAGTTTCTGAAGATTTATTTTTTTTTTTAAGTAGGTGTGTTCCTGGAAAAATTGAAGTATGTGCTGCTTGTGTCAATATTGTAAAAAAATGTGTTCTTCCCCATTTGAACTGTGACTACATTGCTAAGACAACTAATGGAGTTATTTCAAGGCTTGTCTAAGCTTGATAAACTTATGATCCTGCTGTAAAAAATTCCTTACACTAATAAATCTGGTTGAACACAGGATAATGATTTTTTTTACTCAATAATGGCACAGGATAACTATGTTTCACTACTAAGGACCACACTCTTTCCTATTCTCCCTCTTTGCAGGGGGAGAAGAAATGAAGAATAATAAAAATAATGAAAAGTAAGAAAAAATATTTTTTAAAAAGCACACAATGCCTTTAGGGGGAAAAAAAAAAAATCAATCTTTTTCCTCTTTTCTTCTGCATTTCAATGAAACCATCAGTCTACTAGAGAACCCTCCATGGGCTCTGATGATGCCAGAGCCAAACCAATCTCAGATGTTTAATCTCTTTGGCCTCTGAAGCCACAGTTCACATGCAAGAGCTTTCTACAACACTATTAGCAGTGTTCTCTCTCCAATTCTGCCAAACAGTGACAGCCCAGTGTCCACCAACACATTCTCATTAGGTGCTTCCAACAGTAGCAACTGTGTGAGGCTCAAATGGAGCTGCAGATCATGTCATGGCTGAAAATACACAAGAAGTGTTTCTCAGCTCAGTCAGGTTTCCCTGTTTCTCATTCAGAGTCAGCAAGGCTGTGCCTCTGTCAGTATAACACCATGTCAGAATGAATGACATCTTGAGAGACTTCAGCCAGAATTTTATCCAAGTAACTCACAAATATTCAATTCTCTCTGGTTTCTCTACTCTTTAGACGCCTTTCTGATTTTTCTTTAGTACCAGATAATCTCTAGCAACCTAAGCAAAATGGACTCTCTTCCAAACAAACAAAAAAAAAAGCTCACATATAAATTATTTCTGGATTTGGTGGAAACCTCACACGGGCACCAATTACCTGTAGAAAGTAATAGGCAATTCTTCAGTGTGTGTTTGTGCTTCTTCCTCTTTGGATGGACCCTCAAGTTTTCTTGCTCTTCTCACTTCTCCACAGCTGCAACGCAGCCAAGCACCGACTGGCACCTGAAAGAAAATGCAAGAGAACACCACACAAGTAAATTTTCTGGTGATGAACTGGTTGTGAGGAGAGGACAGGCCTTCACTGTCACCTTCAATGGAACAGAACAGCCTGAGCAAAACTTAATATTCATTGCAGAAACAGGTATGGCTCCCAGCTTCCTTCACAGAGAGATTAATTCTGCCTCAGGACATTCTTTTGGCCTGATACACACTGCAGAGCAGCAAGATCATCCCTCAGAGACAACGTGCTGGTTCACAGAGTCGTGGAACTGTTTGAGGTGTTTGTTGTGTTACCTCTAACTCAGTGAGCAGTCACAGCTTCCTTCACTTTCCAATATATGGCACAAATTCACCTGAGGGGAGGGTTACATCCCTGCTGAGTTTGGTGATGATTAAATCTCTGTTTCAGTAAAGTGGGGGGGGAAAAAAATGTTGGTTTTTTTTTCCTTAACAGGTCCAAAACCGTCAAAGGCAACTAAGACTCTGGCCACATTTGGGATCTCCAGCACAGCAAGCACAGAGGGCTGGAGTGCAGTTCTACAGTCCAGCAGTTCCAACTCTGTGAGCATCTCCATTTCCAGCCCCCATAACGCTGTCATTGGACGTTACAGGCTGAGTGTTCAAAGTACTGCAAGTGGCAGCCCCTCAACAGCAAGACTTGGCACTTTTGTTCTGCTTTTTAACCCCTGGTCTTCAGGTATGAACGTGTCAAATTTCCCCTGAAAGAATTAAGTTTCTTGCAGCTTCATTAACATTTGCAGCATTTGATCTATGGTTTAATACAGGGGCTGAACATTGACCACATAGAGTATTAATGACAAAAAAAAAAAAAAGGGTTTAACAGTTTCCTAGAACTTTCTGGTGCATAAAATCATTTCCATTCACGTACTTACTGGACAGCTCCTTGCCCTAAAAGATTAAGTTCTGCTTTTGACAGAGCTTCCCTACTTCTGCACAAGTTTAGAATAGTGTGTCTGGCCTCTGTAGAACCAAGGAAATAATCATATTTACCATCTTGTCACAGATTTGACAGTGTCATACCTCTGTCTTCCCTCCGACACCACCCACCTTTTTCTCTGGTTGTAGAAAATCATGAGTTTCATGATCTCTTTATAACACCCAGAATATCAAAGGGTGGATATCTGCAAGCATCCTTACAGATGGAGGCCAAGGCTCCTGAAGTTTTGTTTTATTCTGCCTGCTGTGGTTGTACCTCCCTCTGTGTTGGTTTTTCAGGTGATGATGTGTTCCTGCCTAGCCAGGCCGAGTGTGAGGAATACGTGCTGGAAGAATTTGGCATCATTTTTGCAGGCAATAAAGATCACATCAGCGGCTTTGGATGGAACTTTGGGCAGGTAAATGCAGTGCAGGAACACCAGGCATTGGTTTGTGCTCTGGTTTTTGCATGAACTGGGCCGTTTGCCTTTTCCAGTTCGTCGCACACCTCTCTGAAGAGCAGGAGCCTGGTGTCGAAATCAGAACTTGTTAACACAGTGATTAATGAGGATCTGTGATTGATTCATCAGTGTTCTGCCTTGGAGGTGCAGCCAGCAGAAACCCTTGTGTCTTCATTAAGACACTAAGTAGCATTACAGCAATAAAATACTGTAGGAGAGGCAAAGCTCACAGATTCTGAGCTCTGTGAGTTCTTTCTGACCTTCACAGTTTGTTGTGGCCACGTTTTTATAGAGTAATTCCTGGCTGAGCTACAGCACTTCATCTGGTGATTAAAAAAAAGCCAACCCAACATTCAATGCTTATGTGGCTCTCTGCACCCTGAATTTAGTAATCTGTGCTTCCAAACCACTAATTTATTTCTGTACCACAGTTTCAAGGGGATATCCTCGACATTTGCCTTTCCATAATGGATCGAAGCTTGTACTACCGTCAGGACCCTGTCACTGATGTGTCTCACCGACATGACCCCAGATATCTGGGCCGTGTCCTCAGTGCAATGGTAAGGAACGTGTTCTGAAAGTCCAAACCACCAACTGCCCTTTTGAAGTAGTTGTGAAAGTAAAGATAAAGACATTTCTCAGAGAATTTTAGGCCACTGTCTGTATGCACCAGACAGTGTGGGTGGTGAAATATGGGCCAGAGACACACCTAGGTGGTCATCTGATGTGAGCCTGCTGGATTTATCTCACCTGGGGTATTTCTGTTACGTACGACTTTGATGTCCAGTGGTCAAACCTAAAATACAAGACATGGGGTGGTGTGTTGAGAGACCCTGAAGGGCTTTAGTCCAGTTGCCCATTTGAAGTGGAATTACAGTGGTCCTAGGCCAGCTCAGCCATGGACTTGTGAGGCTGCTTTGAAAATCCCTGAGGAAGGAGGTTTCCTGGCCTCTCTGGGTGACCAGTCCAGAGCTGCACTACTCTCTTAGTGAGGAATTTTTCTCTTATGTCAAACATGATTCTCCCAAGCCACAACCTTCTGCTGTTGCCTCTGTTATATAACAGAGAAAGATTAGTAAGAACACACATTCAGTGTGTTCCATTCAAGTATCTGCAAGCTGTTTTTATATTCCCCCTATCCTCTTAACCAGACTGAACCAGCCTAGTGCTCTCAACTTCCTGTAGATTTTGTGTTCCAGGTCCCCTGACCACCTTGGTAACCCTCCCTCCTGGGCCCTTTTCAGTGTCTCAACATCCCATTGAACTCAGGGACCTGAAACTAGAGACAGGATTCCTGGCACAGCCTCACCAGGGGTAATTAAAGGGTGTTAACAGCTTCCCTCACCCTCCTGGTGACACTTTTCCCAATGCAGCCCAGCATGGGCTTTCCCTTTATGATGAGGGAGCACTGGCATTTTGGTGTAACTCCCAGGCCCCTTTCAGACAGGCTGTAAACTCTTAATTTACCTCACCATAAATACAGTGAATATCTTTTCAGGTCAACGCCAATGATGACCAAGGGGTGGTGCTGGGAAACTGGAGTGGAACTTATGAGGGTGGGAAAAATCCCACCAGCTGGACTGGAAGTGGTGAAATCCTGCAAAGCTGGAAGAAATCAGGATTCAAACCTGTTAGATACGGACAGTGTTGGGTTTTTGCAGCAGTACTGACCACAGGTATGTTTTATGTCACGCACTTAACTGACATGGCACAGATTCCACTGAGATAAGGACCAGTAACACTTCCTGCAGGGAATTATTTCAAAGCATTACTGTGTTATATGAAATTTCCAGAAATACTGACTTCTGACTGAGGTTTCCTATTCACTCTTCAGTGCTCAGGTGTCTGGGGATTCCCACTCGGACAATCACAAACTTCAGCTCTGCCCACGATGCAGATGGAAACCTGCGTGTGGATGAGTTTTATGATGCAGAGGGAAATCATCTGGAGAGGGGAGCTGACAGCATATGGTAAGGCTCAATATTTAATAGTAGGGCTTATCCAATGCCTATAGTGTCTTCAGGTGCAGAGTAGAGATTCTAATGATCAGTGTTTTATCTTCTTCTTAAAAATTGCCTTAAAAACAACTACACATATGCACAGGATCAACTAAAAAACTACAAAATAGTACTACAAAACTTGGTGGTTTCACTCTTTCTCAGTTAAACAGAGAATTGTGACATGAATTGCAACAGCTAATTGAAGCCAGAGCAGGCAAAGTTACAGTTATGATGGCACAGATGACTGCAATATTGCACTGGAAATATCAGTGGGGACTTGACTTAATTTGAAACTATTCTTCAAAAACAGTTCATGTTAAACTGTAAAAGCTCAACAGAACCAGCTTTGCTGCCTTTTTTTTTTCTTCCACTGACATAATTTCATGTGAAAAATAATTTAGCTGCTGCTGCTATTAAGCATCAAATGCAGTTCAAACAGGCTTGCATTCAGCAAAGAGCAGAAGTCACCTAGTTAATATAGGCAGGGTCAGAGTGGAAGTGCTGAGCCCAAGATAAGAACCTGTGCAAATTGAGGCATTTAATCCATTTAACTAAGATGGCTGATTAAAGGATATGAAGAGGAATTCATAAACACATGCTAGCAGCTTACTTTGTTCATTTTTGCACGTAGGAATTTCCATGTCTGGAATGAAAGCTGGTTTACACGCAATGACTTGGGCCCCTCATACAGTGGATGGCAAATTCTGGATGCAACTCCCCAAGAACAAAGTGGAGGTACACAAATTTTATTTCAGGAATAATGTTAAAAAATTACAAAGTCACTTTCGGTGACAAGAAAAAAAAATTAAGTAAAAGAATTGTAAAAGCAGTTTCTCATCCTGCTCAGAAACAGTTGCAGAAGAGAATCCTTTATCTATTGCATTAGAAAAGCTTCAGATCACCTGTGGATGCCAAGAAAGAAACCAAGCTTCTAAGAGCAGTTTTTCCACATCAATTTCCATATTCCCAATATAGGTATCAAGAGCTATTGAAAACTAAAGGGGTAATATAACATAAATCAATGTACATTCAGGATAAATACATTGATGGCATGAGGGTCTGTGTGGATAAAAGGGCTTGAATGGGACAGCAGCACTGGCAATTCAGGAATCACTGATAAACATCTGCCTAGCAATCTGTTTACTGCCAAAGGCTTGGTTATTCCTAAATTATTTTTTCATGATGCTGTAGGAATTTATCAGTGTGGTCCTGCCTCACGGAATGCTGTCAAAGAAGGAGAAGTAGACCTGGACTATGACTGCCCATTCGTGTTTGCAGAAGTGAATGCAGACTGCATGTACTGGAATTATGACTCAGCAACTGGAAAGAAAACATTAATATTGTCTAAGTCTACTGAAATTGGTGCATCCATCAGCACCAAGGCAGTCGGTAGGGATGACCGTGTAGATGTCACCAGGGATTATAAATATGAAGAAGGTAAATAAAAACACTGGTTCTTCTGTTTACGCAGTTGCTTCATCCCCCAAAGCTTATAAACTTTGGGTTAGGAGCCTCTCAGTGGGCATTTTTGTGTATCTATAAGGTGGGAGCAAAATATATACTCTGTTTCTTAAGTTGTAACAGAAAAGGGAAGTGAAGGTAAAGAGCAAAAAATACTGCCTTGCCCATTCTGATGTAGAGCTGCTTTATGGGGCTTCAATAAGGCAAGTCCAAGTATCTCCAAATAAAACATTCACTGCTCCATCTGCCTATTGCTGACATGCACTGCCTGCCTCTGATTAGTGAGAATTAGGCTACAACCCAGTTATTTGTCTGCAGGATGAAAGGCCTGTTACAGAAACCTAAGCTAAAACAGTGCTTTGGCCCATGAAAAACAACTCTTTCAAAAGATCAAACAGCTTGACAACTTGCCAGACCTTTGGGTCTGATCATGCTGATGTGGGGTCATGAATGTATCCCTCTTTTTCCTTGTTCATGCACAGTTTTTCTTTCCCTGTTAAACTGTCATTACCTCAACCCCTGAGTCTTCTTCCCTCCCTTCTGTTTTCTCCCCTCCTGTGGAAATGGGGAGTGAGGTGCTGGGTGGATGTTTGGCTGCCAGCCAGAGACAACCCACCACACGGTACCATCAGCCTTCCCTTACTTTAGGGACCTTTTCTGTATCAACAAATGAGAATTCACATTTCTAAACGTCACAGCCATAAAAAGGGACTGAAAAGGGGAGAGTGAGAAACTTTGGGCTCAAGATTTTGTGTTCCAAAAAACCACTATTATAGGGACAGTGACACTTCTGACTGCAGATCCAGGAAATGAGGTAGGGCTGTGGAAAACAGAAGGCCTGTTTCTAAGTAGAGATACCATGTTCTTCTAGCTTGTCTCTAGCAGCCATGAGTGTTAAGGATAATTTTCATGGTTCTTTCTGACAGGCTCTACAAAAGAAAGAGATATTTTTAAAAAAGCCCGTAAGAAGCTGGGACTGGAGGATAAATTTGATCCCACAGCACCAACACCAGAGGAGATCGAGCAGAAGCCTGACATCTCAGGGAAATTCAAGGTGGCTGGCTCTCTGGAAGTTGGCAAAGATCTCCACCTGCTTCTGGTTCTTGCAAATTTACAGCCTTATCCTAAGACTGTTGATGTAAAAATGACTGCCTGGAGCACTCTGTACACCAGAAGACCAGTTCGTGAGATCTGGAAGGACTCCATTTCTGTCACTCTGTCTCCTAAGGAAGGTAATTTTTCAAACAAATTTCAATCATAATTGTTTTATCAGTAAATGGGCATTGGAAGCTGGTCAACTTGGGGGAAAGAGCACTAAGAAACCACAATCTTAAATCTGTATGTAGAAAAGGCTGACAAAAAATATTATATTGCACTTACATTAACAAGGCATGTCATGTCCCTAAGTACTTTTCATATTTTGGAAAAAGTATCTTAAGAGTGAAAAGAAGACAGTGAGTAATCATGAAGTTTCATCTAACAAAATCTGCATTTTGAAAAAAAAGTTATGGGCAACAAAATTAATATAAACTCCAACTAAATGTGTTCTGATAAGTTATGAGGGACTTCACTGAAAGGTTACAGGACACGGCTAACAGCAGAAACAAGGAACACAGTCCATTAGCACATTGAAATTGAAGTGTGAGGAATAGAAACAGCTGAAATAGCTCACTAAGCTCTACAGAAAAGAAAGTTTCTATTGAAGAACTGGTGTGGAGTAAAAGACCTCTCTGCAGTTTTTCTGAACTTGGTGTTTATTGTACAAGCAGCCAAAAATGTGGAATTGCCTGGATTCAGTAACAAAGGAGACCCCTTACCATTCTTTAGTTTGAATTACAGCATTGAAAATGCTGTAAAAACACATGATAATAAAAAGCAGAAAAGGCCAGCAAAGATAAAAGCAATGGAAAGATGTCATTCAGCTCATCTCAGGATATCCTGAGCAAACAGGACTGATGAGCCCTATCCCAGCATGTCCCATAACAAATGGAGAGGCACTGGTAAAACTCCTTAAACTCCAGCTCCTGCATCTTTCAGAGCAATTGGGAAGAAAACAAGCCAAGCAATACAAGAATAGTGAATGGAGAAGGGATAACATTGAATAAATCACTGCCTCTCTAGAGCAAACTGATAGATTTGCAGGAATTGAGTTTGGCAGTGATGGCTGAAGGCCCTCCTAGTTCCAGACACAGCACAAAAGGGAAATAATGATGTTAGGTATGAGATTCCGTGGGCTTATAAAAGTGTGTATCACTTCCTTTTGTTTTTCTTTTTTTTTTTCCCTTCCAGAAAAACAATTTCCCATTAGGATAAAATATAATGAATACCAGCAGCAGTTAACTACAGACAAAACCATCCAGGTCACAGCCATATGTCACGTAGAAGATGGGATTCAAGTGCTCGTGCAAAGAAACATCGCCCTGGACAACCCTGCCATCAATGTACAGGTGAATTCCTGTCCCTTTGCTCCAACTGCAGTGGCACAGGAAAGGGAAAATGAGCTCTTAGGAGCACCTTCTTCCCTGAAAGAGATGTTCTGCTCACGTTCTGCCATGGTTCATCACAGCATCTCTTAGTGTCTCCTCCTCTGATGCCTGAGGGGGCTTTGGATGGAAAAGAACACAGGGAACCTGGCCTGACAAGCATTTTCTTTGCACAGGTGCTGGGTGAAGCGAAAGTGAATAAAGAAGTGGATGTGGAAGTGGTATTTACCAATCCTATCGATACAGAGGTGATGGACTGTGTGCTGCAGGTCGAAGGCAGTGACCTGCTCACAGGAATCCTTGAGTTACGGTGAGTACAAGAAATGCCTCCTTCCTGCCATTAAAGACACATGAGCAAGAATTTAGGCATGGATGACTTGGAACCAAACAGTGGGATGAGACATCCTCCTCTTCTTGCTGCAACCTGGGAGGCCAGACAGTGTAACATCTCTTAATGAACCACACAGGGATGAACCAGCTCTTCATCTAAGCCGGGCTTTGGCTCCATAGTTTGGGAAGTCAAATAATTACTGCCATAATTGGACAGAACTTGTTTTCCTGCCTATCTAGCAGGTCAACAGTTCCAGAAAAAAAAAAAAACAAACAAACCAAACAAATAGGCTTATCCAAGCTGTAAATTTTGCTGAGGCTGTCTATGCTGCTACAGGCCAGACAGCTTGAACCTTCTTGTTCTGATCCAAGGGAAACTATTTGATGATGTTGAGATAGTGTTGAGAAGACTGGAATAAAATAGGTTCCTTCTACTGTAGACCCCAGGTTCCTATTTTTATGCTTTGGTGACTTTGCATCTTGCCCTGCACTTTTTTCCTTCAGTATTTCACAACTTAAACAGAAAGGTTAAATTTTCAGACTGTTCCTCATTTTGTACAAACACAAAATTCCACACAAATTTCAACATATCCTCACAAATGCAGTTATTTCTGAAAAAATACCTGGGATATGGGAGCGTGCTGTTTAAATGAATACACAGACAAACAAACAAACAAACACAGCAACATAACATTGCCGTTGGCACATGACCAATTAGGAATGGTCCATCCCATAATTTATCTTCTCCTGAGGGAATTTAGTAACCTCATGTTGTCTATCCCATCCAATTTCATCCTCAGGCAAAACAAGGCAATAGGAGAGGGTAAGGGAAAAACAAACAAGAGCTTCCAAGAATTACAAATTACACCAGTGTAAAACACTTTAACTTCCATTCAGAATTTCCTGCTCTGTAAACACTGAGGTTTTCTTGGTGCTCTAATCTATTCTAATTCAGGAGTTGGCATTAACATTCTTCAGTCTCAGATTATTCTGTTTCAATAATTCAGTGATGTGTGTTACACCCACTGTTCTGCATGGAGTCTTATCTCATAGGATATTATTATGTCCCCTTTTGTGGGCTTATCTGGGTCGCTGCATAATGAATTTATGAAAGACCTTAATGCCTGGATTTGAGGATTTAAACACTCATCAGATAGCCAAGTCCTGTGTGGTCTCTCCATGGCCATCTTTCATTGAGCTGACAGGAATTCTTACTTAAGGTGAAAGATGGTTAGTCATCAGAAGTTAGTCCTTGTTCCAGGAAGAACAAGGAAGAAACTCAAGCATGATGCACAAGCTTGTTTTCAGCTTATATTTTTCCCTTTTTTTTAGCATACCACCACTGAAAGCCAGTGAGAAATCCAGCACCAAGTTTAAACTCCTCCCTTCTGAGGCGGGTCCCAAACATCTACTTGTTAATTTCTCCTGTGACAAATTCACAGATATCAAGACCTTTAAGATGGTAAATGTGACTAATTAATGTGAAGATATTCAAGGAACAGTCTGTGTGTGTATAAACTGAACAAAACGTGATAAGAAATCTTGGATAGATAACAATGAGATAATCAGCAAAACAGATCCTCACTTCCTGTGATAAGGGGGTTGCCAAGATCATATCATTGCAATTTTACACTGTAATTTCAAATAAACTGAGGAATGGTTGATTCTTCATTTGCTGTTGTGAGTGTCCATGTTACTAAAAACAACATTTTACCTTCTGTTTGGAGACTGTTTGACTTTTGTCTGGCTTTCTTTGTAAATAATTCCTCCTGGCTCCAGATGTCTCTGCACAAACATTCATAAACTCATTTTTACACATTGAAAGCCTCATACAGTGGAGTTCCAAGGCAGTGTTTCTCCTTATTGCAACTGTGATACCAGAACACAGTGAGGATGAGCTGCCCAATTTATGTCATTTAGTTTTGTTTTCTTTGCTACAGAGTCTGTCCTGACATTTTCCCCTTTTTTTGTAAATCACAGTGACTAAATGAAGCATAGGAAATGTTCAACAAGAATTTGGGTGGTGTCCAATTTGACAAACACATTGGGATAATTGCCCAGCTCAACATACATATTTTAGCATGTTGATATTTTGCACTTGCTGAAAGTCTTCTTCAGGAATCAAAAGGAGGGTAATCTTAAATCTAAGAGTATTTTAACTTGAGCAGAGTTAGGAATTCTTCACTATAGATTATGTGCCAGGAAGTCATCTTTTAGAGTTCAAGTTTAGTAAAACTAATTAAGCCCTCTATGGAAGGATTGGTACAGGCCAAAAGACGGGTTCCAGGAGCAAGTGAACCAGGTGTAGCCCAGTGAGAGACCTGGTTTGTGGCCAATAATTGTACAGCATTAAATCAATCTCTGACTGAAAATGATCTGTGTGGATGAAGGGGATGGGAAGTCAAGCCACTGCTCTACTGCACTCTGGACTGTTGGGCCAGGAAGCAGCAAAACCTTCACAAGTGCCCTAAGCCAGCTCTGTGCCCCAACTTCCACCACACAACACAGGGACCCCTCACTGCTGAGGAGCCCAAGTTCAGACTGCCTATAAAGTTCTCTTGCTCTTGCAGCCTGCAAAATTGCTCTGCAAGGGCACCTGCAGCCCCCCACGTTCCCTGCTGCCCATCACACGAGGTCAGTGTGAGCCCACACTGGGCATGGGATGAGCTACAGACAGGCTGTGCAAGGAGCCCACAGTGGTGCCCTCTCTCTTCTCCTGGTGCTCTTCAAGGCTCATCAGAGCCAAGAGGTCTCATGGTGTAAATCAGATTCACAGAATGGTTTGGGTTGGAAGGGGCCTCAAAGACAATTCAGTTCCAGCCCCCTGCCGTGGGCAGGGACACCTTCCACTATCCCAGGTTGCTCAGAGCCCCATCCAACCTGGTCTTGAACACTTCCAGGGGTGGGGCATCCTCAGCTTTCTCTGGGCAACCTGTGCCACTGCATCACCACCCTCACAGTAAAGAATTTCTTCTTAATATCTAATCTAAACCTACTCTCTTTCAGTTTGAAATCATTCATTCCCCCTTGTCCTGTCACTCCAGGCCCTTGTAAATAGTCTCTCCCCATCTTTCTTGTTACCTTTTAGGTACTGGGAGGATGCAATTAGGCCACCCCAAAGCCTCTGCTTTTTGAGGCTGAACAATCCCAGCTCTCTCAGCCTTTTCTCACAGGAGAGGTTCTCCATCCCTCTAATCACCTTGGTGGCCTCCTCTTGGCTACTGTAAACCACCTTAGAAGTTCAAGCTGCAGCACAATCTCAGATTTAGAATGTGAATATACACTTAATGACTTCTTTTTACATCTTAGGTGTGAGAAAACACCCAGGCTGTGCTAAAATCAAATGAATTGCACCAACAGAAAGGACAGAAGCCTTTAAATCAAACCTCTGGGGGAGTTAAAAGGAAGGCAACACCCTTTCCCTGCAACACTCCAGGTGCACATAAATTAATGTGTCAGATTAAAAGTGGGACAACTTGGACACAGACTGACAGAACACATTCTGCAACTTTGTGGAAGTTATGCTGCTCCCCCCTTTCTAGAATAAGGTAGCAATAACACAAGGGTAAGGTGCAATTTGGTTACCCTGGGGGTATGAAGAGTAGACAAAATTCTTCAGGAGATGACTGAAATCAAAGAATTTGTTTTCCCCCTGAAAGTTAGCAAACTGCACTGCAATTTCAAGACTCTGATACGGGGGAAAAGGAGAAACAAAGTACTTTGAACCATTTTGAGGAGGAACAAAGTATTTTGAACCATTTTGGATGATGGGCGGGGGGAACTGAGGTAGGAAAACACCTGTGGCAACATTCAGTCATTAGTCACTCAGGAACCATGACTGCAGCATTCCAAAGGGATTACAACAGCAGCTTTGCTGTGGTGAAGGCACCGACCAGCAGGTGCCAGTTTGGGATGTAGGCCAGTCTGAGAGAGGTTCTGGTGGCTTGGTGAACGCGGCTGTGGGCGTGCCTTGCAGAGGTAAAGGAGGTGGTTGCAGCCAAGACAGAAAAAGTGTTCTGAGATTTAATTACGCATGTGAGTAGCAAGGAAGAAGAAAGGAAACAGCCAAGTGCCAGTGGGAGCAATGTGTAACATCTGAGGCAATCCCTGTAAGTACCGAGCCCTGGACTTAAGAACTGGTCGATGCGGTTTGTCACTAGGGCTGCGTGTGAAGACCGGGGAACATCAGAGGCTTGTGGCTCTTATGGTTTCCAAGGAATATGAATTAAGGAAAAGAGAAAAAAGACCAACTAAAGAAGCTTTGAAGAGCAATCAAACCCATTTGAGGTGATTCTTGGAACAAGTCCTGACTGCTCAAACATCCCGGAAACTTCCCAGAGGAGGAAGCGCCACTGAGCTATAATGTAAGTGGAGGCACTCTGTGCCAGGTACACTGCTGCCTAGTGGGGAAATTTCAGTGGGTTTTTTTGGGGGTAAGGCTAGCATGACTGGTCATATTAGTAAGTACTCTCTTAGTCTTTGGTATGAAAACAAAGTTTCTCAAAAAGGTGCAAGAACGCAACTTTCTTGTAAAAATCAGCCTTAGAAACAGCTTAACTTCTGCTTCCTCAGTTTGTTTTTCTTTCTCTGTAACTTGAAATGCAGATTCATTCATTTTTAAGTCTTTACTGAGTGCTAGAACATGATCAGTGGAGCTGCAGAATCTTAAGCAAATAATCCTCCTCAAAACAATGTCACTTTACTATCTGTACTCTTTTAAGTGATGGTACGAAACCAAAAAGAAATATATTCATTGTTGTTAAAATAGACAGCCTTAGAGTTTGTGCTGATAAAAACTACTCATATTTAATATTTTGGGAGTTCTGTTTGAAATAAAACAACTGGGCAATAGTAGTATGGAGCTAACATAACAGGTAAACAGACATTTGTTTCTGGTGGAGTTCATAATTTCATATAAGTCAGAGGGTATTGGAGATAATGTGAGACTAAAAAAAAAAAAAAGCCTCTAAAACCAACCCACAGCTATTGGACACAAACAGAAGTGATATTAACCAACATGGAAGTTAAGTCATCAGGAAATGCTCCTTTTTCCTTCAGATGGCTTTTATGTCCCACCGCACTCCCCATTTCCTCACCCTTAAAGATAACTCATTCATGGCACACCTATTATCTTTGTAGGAAGTTCTTTCTGTCTTGGGATTCGGGAGCATGCATTTCCTCTGAGTAAATAATTTTGGTATCTCCTCCCATAATTACACCCACATTGAGTAGGACCTTTGGCATTAGACATCTACATATTATAGGAACCAGTTAATTCGTTTGACAAGCCTACAGGTATTAATAACAACGGCTAAGTACCTCTCCCATCTCTCAAATTTCAGCTGACAGCACAAAAAGATTGCTGGGCTTTCTTCTTTTTATGATTGATGTGACTTGGACAACCTTGAAGGCCAAAGCAGAAGCTGTATGCAATTCTCATAAGCTGAGGGAATGGCAGGTGAGTTCTGCGAGTCATTTGCTTCCCTTCAGCAGGTACTTTCCTCAGGACTGTTTCCTCAATATACATGCCCTGTAGGTATCTGCTCAGATTTCTTATCTGAAGGAAATTCTATATTGTAATTTGTTCTTGCACTTCATTTTCCGAAGTTTTATTGTTGTTATTGTTAAGACCTGTTTGAGAATAGTTTTTAAGCTAAACAGAGAATACTAGGGGCAGGGAGGAGAAAAGAAATTCCCATTATTTCAAAAGGCACCATTTTTTAAATGCTGTGTCAGAAATGTGCTATGCTTTGTATTAACAAGATCTGTGTAATCCACCCTAATGGAGCTGTGAGCATGGAGCCCATAGATGGGAATTCAAATATGCATTAAAACCCTACCAAAGGAAAACAACAATGACAGTATCTCTGCTTTTTAAAGTTTAAGATGACTGTTGAACTGGGAAATTGCAAAGCAAGGTTCTCTCTCATTTAATGATGGAACAAACATTTACAAATCAGTTTGTAAAATGTTGCTTTGCATGGAAAGCAGCACTAACTGCAGTTCACTGTTGTTCCAGATACTCATGCTAAAGATTCTCCTTTTCAGCCCATCAGTGCTTACTCACTTAACTTCTTTATGGTCTTAGACCAGAAAAAAAAAATCCTTGAATTTAACTATGGCACTTTTTTTGCATAAGTTAGTTTTTACTTTTACCTCTTCTTCAAAGATTAGATATAAATTGTAGTTTAATTTGCAGCTGTATTGTTTCAGATCTGACTTGGTATTTCATTGCTAAGCTCTATGGTACGAGATAGACCTGGAAGCTTGTTTGAAGATTCCTGCAATAACAGCATAGGCCTTAATTCATCCTTTCCATCCTATTCTTTTTGTTGTTATTACTTTTTTCTTTTGACTTCCCTTTAAAATGGTGGTGGTTGTGTTCCCCCCATTCTGTCCCTCCACCCCCAACCTCATTTCTTTTATGACATTGATATTAATAAGAGTGACTTGGAAAAATCTTCACTGAGGTGCTTGCTCTGAGCATTTGCCAAAACTTTCTACACAATGCTCCAGGTGTACTTGGGAGAGTCTCCCAGGGCAGACAGAAACACAGAAAGTGCTTCTCTGCCCTCCCAAAGACAGTAAAACTGCTCAGGTTTGAGCATGGCAACAAAACATGAGCTATAGGAGGGAAAACAATCATTCAAGGAAGATCATATAAATACCTGCTTGCCGAAAAGGTAGTTTAGCATTTGAGGTGGCAAGAACCACTTGATGGGTTTTAAACCACAGACCATAATAACAGCAAATGTGCAGGAGGACGTGATATTGGAGAACTCCAGGCAAACTGCAAGTCATCAGAATTCCTCTAGGACATGAAACTAGTGCCTACTAGAACAGGAATTACAGTGGTTCAGCTGTCACTTTGAACAGAGCTAGATTCAGACAGAGTGATTTCTTTGTCAAAAGCTCCAATATGTCTGGAAACACCTCTTCTTCATCCATCTCTCACTATGCATTTTTCCTTTGCACCTAGGCCAAATGGCATCAGGGTTTAAGCAGGAAAAGTAAGATGTCCTAAGTGCCACTCCCAGGATCCTAAAAATATGTATGTTTAAAATATAGAGGGGTTACAGGCCACTTTATTTGCTGTTGATAATGAAATTACACCAATTTGCCCCTGTAAATTTTTTTTCTAAGCCCAGTAGTAAAACAGCATCCAGCAGTGTATAGGAAGTATGTAAGTCCCAGTGTATGACAGCCCTGTAACAAAACCCAAGCAAAACTTTCTGTTATTGACCACTAAACTTAATTTAATGGCTCATGTGCTTTTTAGCTGTACTTCCTCCCGCAGAAGGTAATTGCTCTTAGCAGCCTCATCATGCCACTAAACAGCTTCTTTCCCTGCTGGCTGCTTCTTCATGACTTCTGTTTTACAGACCTGACCCCCACACACATCAGCTGGCAGCCATCAGTGAACGCAGCCAACCACCACACTGACAGATATGCCAACACCGAGCTGACCGTGAGGAGAGGACAAGCCTTCATCATCACCCTGTACTTCAACAGGCCAAGGCAGAATGGGGAGAGCCTGGCATTTGTCACTGAGATAGGTAACACTCCCTTAGCTCAACCCATGTTCACATCTCTTCTCCTTGTACTTCTCTCCCTATTCTATTTAAAGATGCAATTTGCCTTTGTGTGTTTTTAATGCTTTTAAATGCTTGCAGTTTCAGTGGTTTTCCTCCATAGTTTCAAATGGGAGGTTAATACTGAAATCCCACTCTGGAATGGAAACCAATCCCCCCTTCTTTCTGGCAGGGCCATACCCCTCGGAATCCCATCGCACCAGGGCTGTGTTTAAGCTCTCTGAGGCCGGGCCCAGTGGCTGGAGTGCTGCCCAAGGACCCAGCGAGGCCACAGCCACCAACTTTGTGATAACCAGCCCAGCCAACGCTGTCATCGGGCGATACAACCTCACCCTCCTGGTAACCTCAGGGAACAAGATCTCCTCCAGATACCTGGGGCAGTTTGTGTTACTCTTCAACCCTTGGTGCACAGGTAGGTGCCAACACCTTTGTTCTTGAACGTAGCTGACCCTGTTGCTTCATATCTGCCCAGAGAGCTGCTCCCTCAAGCTGTCTCTCTCTGGGTCATCAGTGGCTGCAATCTCAGTGCTCAGAGATCTGCTTTTAATACATTAAAAAGCTGCTGCCACCCCCCTCCCTTTTATCCTAGCAAAGTGTGCTATATGGGGTTTTATCACGGACTCTTTAGAACTGAGCAGATCACTTTGTCTGCAGACAAAGGCTGACAGGCTTTTGTAAATCCATGTACTTCTCAGAACTCAGAACAAGGATACAGTAACATCCTTGACTTGCACCTAAATCAGAGCAAGACTGTCCTTGTAGATGTTAACTGCAAGGACAACAGCTCAACTAACTTCATAAAAACTGGGAGGGCTAAATGTGAAGATTGGCAATTCACAGAATGGTTTGGGTTGGAAGGGACCTTAAAGACCATCTCACTTCAACCTCCCACTATGGGCACAGATGACACCCACCAGGTCAGGCTGTGCAGGGCCCCACCCAACCTGGCCTTGGACACTTCCAGGGATGGGGCAGCCACAGCAGCTCTGGACAGCCTGTGTCAGTGCCTCACCACCCTCACAGTAAAGAATTGCTTCCTAATCTCTAATCTGAGTCTCTCCTTTTTTAGTTCATAACCATTCCCCCTTGTCCTATGACTCTCTGCCCGTGTAAAAGGTCACTCTGCCTCCTTTCTAAAAGCCTCCTTGAAGTACTGGAAGGCCACAAGGAGGTCTCCACAGAGCCTTCTCTTCTCCAGGCTGAACACCCCCACATGTCTCAGCCCACCTCCATAGCAGATTTTTTGCAAATATGCCCTAAAACATGATATTCTAGAGTTAAGAGAGCTCTTAGCCATCCCAGTGAGTAAACAGCTTATCAAAGAAAAGCAACCACAATCATCCACTATTTTCTTCTGTGACCAAATATTAGTCAAGGGCCACTAAGAAATATGTTAAGAGCCAAGATGAAAAAAAAAAATGTTAATTAGCTCAGCAAGTCTTGGAAGTCAGAAATAATTACAGAAGTATGTTCAGGAAACTCAAGACTGTCTCTGCATAGACAGTCCTGAGAGAAAAACTTCCCCAGAACCCCCTGAAAGATCATTTGTGTGTAACTTGTAATTAATGGAAACCACACTGCTGGGACAGCAATATTTGACAGCTCCTGAACTGGAACACCAGAGGTACTCCTGAGACCAGACAAACTCCTCTGAGATGAAAACAGGAAAATTAAGCTGCACCATTACAATTTAAAACTAGTAATGCTGCAGAAGAGCCCTCCAGATTTACCAGATGATGCAATGGCTACTGACAGATAAAAGGGAGTATCCTTGAAGGAGGATGCTGGTGAAGTTCTATAGAGTGGAAAAGCTCCCTGATCCTGAAAAACAGGAACAAATTCAGTTTGATTGTATGTTACCACTATGGTAAGTGTCATAGCAGAAAGGAAATAGAACATTTATTTTCTCAGCTAAGGATAAATGGCAGATCTGGCCTGTAGATATGGTTCCAGATGTGAGATTATTCTTTAAACAGGAATTAATTCATCAACTGGAATATCAGTAAAGAACCACTTAGAAGAAAACAGTCAGGACTAGAGACAAAAGGAAAAGCACTGGGTTGGAGAAAAGCTACTAATGGATCCTTAAGTGTCATCTGAAAAAAACACTCTGATCAAGTAGTTCATCACTGACTTTGACATGCTGACATCAAGCAACATTGTCCATGCACAGGTGGGCTGGGACAACACATAGAAACAAGTGGCTGACCTTAGAGACTGGGGTAGGTCAGAAGGAATAAGATACAATAAGACAAAATAAAAGATCGCACGTTTAGGGAGAAATAACAATAATTTCAATGGCAGACTTATCACCTGCAAGTCATGAAGAATGTGGAAACACTTGTTAATCAAAGAACAAGAACCAAAGTGAAGTGGCCCTGAAAAAGGCAAATCAATCTTAAACTGTATAACAGAAAGCAGTCAGATTTAAATATTAATGCCATTGTATGAGGTGATGAAATCTCATCATTTGGAATTTTCTTTCAGCTGATCTTTCTTGAACAGGAATTATTAATTAGAACATGTTCATGGACCAGAAAAAAAAATCTGGTTCAGCAAGCCATAAAAATTTATCCCCTTTGGAAGAAGGGGCAGAGAACTAGCTCACAGGGCTAGAAGGATCCTAGAAAGTTGTCTAGTCCCACACCATCCTCAAGGCAGGTCCTGTTCAGCACTTATGTCATTCCTGACAGGTTTTGAATTCCTTCCTAATGATCAGCCATTAGGGAAGCTCCAGTACCTCCCCTGGAAATTCCCTCCAATAAAACACCAGCCTTTCTAATAGAAGTACTTCCTATTAACAAACAAATCTTTCTTGCTTCCATTTCAGCATATAATTTCTCATCCTACATATGATAGACACCAAGAATAGATTTCCTTCCCCCTGCCCCATCCTGTTCACAAGAATTTCTGGAATTGACTGCCATGCTTGGCCCATTCCTCACCCCCATTTTTTTCCTACCTTAAATAATTCTGAGTTAATTCATAACTTAGGTTTTCAGGATTGCTCAGCATTCCCAGTGCTCCTCCCACTCTTTCCAACTGGTCCAGAGCTGGAACTGCACACAGGTTTCCAGGCTCATGCCACCCCAAAAGCTTAGCAATCAACAATAATGACATTATTTTTAAAAAACATGGACAGTAACCACAAAAATAGATTTATATCACATGATATAATTTTTAAAATAAATTGCAATCTTTTTATTTGCAGGAAGGGAAGGATGGGAAGTTCCTATAGGAAGGTAAAGAAGTTGACTCAATAAAATAGAAAAGCTGATTTTTTTTTTTTATGTATTTCCTGAAATCCTGGAGCTTTCAGAAGGTATTTTTAAACAGTATGGAATTAAACACAGAGCTGAGCAGATATTGCTACTTAAAGAACGATGAAAACAATCTAAACCTCTGTGGGAAGCCAATGCTTTCAGAGCAGCTACATACTGTGCTTGGAAAACCAATGAGGAACAATGAAACCCAAGTGAATGGTTGAGCAGGCTTTCCTAATAACTGGAAAACATAAAAATGTTATCTGTGTGTTTCTTTTCAAATGTCTGTTCTACTTCTTAACTACCCTGAGAAGACAGAAAAAAATCTGTGAACCTGGACTTTTCTCACAGAAACACAACGTTTAGGGGACATTTAAATCATACACAAGGGCTACACTAAAAGTAGGGGATAAAAGTTAAGTAATATAATAAGGATCTTTTGGGTCCCTGTCCCCCCAGGACATTTACAATAACAGACATTATCACTGAACTCTACATGTTCACGGAGCTGTAAAGATGTGTTTTGCAAATAGTAGTTTTCCCCTTGCTAAATCAAGACAACAGTGTTTTTGAAAGGTTGCTAGTGTTGCAGCTTTAAGCCTGCCCAACTTGGTTTTCAGGTGATGATGTCTTCATAGCCAATGAAAATGAGAGGCAAGAATATGTTCTGAATGAAAATGGAATCATCTTTGTGGGCAACGCAAGGTACATTGAAGCAAGAGCATGGTATTATGGACAGGTAAGCCATAAGGAATTTATTTGGACTCTCATTCTGTCCCAAATAGCATTTCTCTTACATTATTTGCCTCTCCAATAGGCCTGTTCATATGAAAACTGCACAACCCTGGGTAGCCTTACTTTGCTCACAGTGTGTCTAACAGTGTCCCTCACTGTCCCTGTCACCTCTGGCCTGGAATATCTCAGAAAGGAGGAACCGCAGTAAAATCTCCTTTAATTCTGTTTGGAAGCCATCTAATTTCTTAAAAATGTATCTTATCTGATCACAGTTTCAAGACCTTCTAAACATCTGCCTCACCATGCTGGATCTGAGCCTGTACTACCGCCAGGACCCAGGCATGGACGTGTCACGAAGGGGAGATCCCAAATATGTGGGCCGAGTTATCAGTTCTATGGTAAGAAATGGGCAACTTCACCCACAAAACTGAGCAGAAAGCATCAGTTACACCAGGGAGACTCAGCCACCTGCATCTTATGCAACACAATTAAATGAATGGGGTGCATTATGCACAGCTCATTTTGTGCATTCTGTCCACTGGCCTCTTTTTAGATCAATGGAAATGATAATGACAACGGAGTTCTCCTGGGAAAGTGGCAAGGAAGCTTCCACTCTCATGAGAATCCCTCCAGGTGGGATGGCAGCGTGGTCATCCTCAAGAAGTGGCGCCAGGACAACTACAGGCCCGTTCAGTACGGCCAGTGCTGGGTGTTTGCAGGCGTGATGTGCACAGGTAAGCCCTGGGAACACAGGACTCTGCTGAGAAGGGGGCACTTGTGACCTCTGGACTAATCAAAAAACCACAAAGCAATAAACTCCACAAGAGGAACAGTGCTGTAAAGAACCCAAATGCTGAAGAACCACAAAATATTTAGACCCCTAACTTTGTTTCTCAGATGTTTGTATAATCATTGAGCTGCGTGGGTTTTGTTGTATTTGTTGCTCGTTTGTTTTGGTTTCTTTTAAAATATATTTCAGTTCTGAGGTGCTTGGGGATTCCAACCCGCTTGGTTTCCAATTTTAACTCTGCCCATGACGTGGATAGAAACCTGAGTATTGACAAGTACTATGACAGCTCTGGAAGGAGTCTTAATATCAGCAAGGATTCCACATGGTAAATATAATTTCTTGCATCTCACTAATAACTAGGGAGGGGATTTAGGAGACTTAAAAACACGAACACCAGTGGTACAAAAGCAACTGAGTGGACACAATGTAATACAACTATCTAAATTAATACTGTAGACATCCATTTGGAAAAAAAAAAGAAGAGAAGAAAAAAACCCAAACAACATACTTCATGGTTGTTTCCCTCCCTGCCCTGAGGTCTAGACCTCAAAAACAGGCATTAAATCTGTCCTTTGAAAGAGGCAGTGAGTTAATATAATGAGACAGCCTGTATCTCAGTTTGGAGAACCTTTAAAAGCCAAAATTCACTACTCTTTTCAAACTGGAAGCCTGTATGACTCTATATGACCGTGCTTTCTAGACACTGTTCTTTGTCTCCAGGGATTATCACGTCTGGAATGAAAGCTGGTTCGTTCGCCCAGACCTGGGAAGGTCGTACAACGGGTGGCAGGTTTTAGATGCGACCCCGCAAGAACAAAGCAAAGGTAACAGTATAAATTACCAGTGTTTAACAGTGGCTTCTCCCAACTGAGCACAGCTAACAGAGTTTGACCTCCTTTCTCACATTTCAGGGATTTTTCAGTGTGGCCCTGCCTCCGTCGTAGCCATCAAAGAAGGTGAGGTGGACTTGGATTACGACACCTTGTTCGTGTACACGGAGGTGAACGCCGACTGCAACAGGTGGATCGTGTACAACGATGGCACCAAGAAAAGGGTTTATTGTGATACTGAAATCATTGGCAGGTTCATCAGCACCAAAGCCCTGGGCAGCAACGCCCGGGTGGATATCACCGCTAACTACAAATATCCGGAAGGTAAAGGGATTGTCACGTTATCTCCTTGTTATCACAACTGCTTCCTGCTGAGTTCTTGGTGCTGGGAGGCAGGATGAGCAACCTGCTTTGTTTGAGCATCTCTCCGCTTTCCTTCAGAAAATATTTCCACCAGTGTTCTCAGATTACTTCCTAAATGCAAGGGGTATTACCTTTCTGGCTTTGTGCATTTAACAGTTTCCTTCTTAGGGCACAACACAAACTACACTTTAGTCCCTTACACAGAAATATAAAATTTAATACATTCAGAAAACAGGGCTATAAAATACACCTTACTACCCAAGGCAGACCAAAACCCTCAGGGTGTCATACCAAAACATCCTGAAACTGGGTCCATTGTGTATCATGAACTGTGCACATGTCTGTAGTATAGGACGCTGAGGTCACTAAGTACCAGTTTTCCAACCTATCTGGCAGAGGGAGTGGGGCAACAATCAAACCACTAACCCAAAACTTAAGCTCCAGTCCTCTGCATTATCTCCCACATAGCAATCACCTACCCAGCCACTCAGTGTTTGCACTGTCAGTGGACTCTGTCTCCACATCATTGGATTCTGGAATCAAAACTACTAAGAAAGAGTAAAGGGACTAAGTGTCATTCAACTGTATTTAGGAAAACAAAGCAGCAAAGGGTTAAGAGCTGCAGAGCCATTTGCTTGCAGGAATTTTTTTTTTTATCTTCCCTCAGAAACTTGGTACTCAGATCTTTCCATTTTGTTTGTTTGTTTGTTTAATTTAGGGTTACAGATTTCTCTTAATAGTGTGCTTAATGTTTGTGGCTCAAAGTATTAAAAAAAAAATAAAATAAAATATGTATTTCACTTGTTTTAAAATTTGCCATTTGGAATCAGTGGCCATATTTCAGTATTTCACTCTTCAGTGTTTTAGTGCAACTGTATTTAATACAGAGGCTGTCTGTCACCAGATCAGCAAAGTAAGACTTATCACACTGCTGCAAGTTCTGACCAGAGAAAGAGAAATCTTGCTTCTTTAACAAATACATTATATTTCATTTCAGTGATTTATTCACCTTATAACAGTGCATTTATTACTTCCCTGTGGAAAAACCTGAACAGAGGATTAATGGAGATATGGGGAACTTTCAGGTGTTGCATATGCAGAGCTGACACCCTGTACCACTCTGAAAGCCTTTACCCAGAGGAGGTGCATTTGCAACAGAAGCAGGATTTTACTTGGTTCTCTCCTTCCCCCAGGCTCTTCCGAGGAAAGACGTGTTTACAAAAAGGCCTTGGCCAAGATATTGGGAACGAGTGTCACAGAAGGACGCACAGAATCCGCGGATGGGAGACCCTCAGAGACAGTCAGAAACCCTGGCATTGCTGGGAAGTTCAAGCTGGCTGAGCCTCCAGTTTTTGGCAAAGACATTAATCTAATCTTAGTTCTCAACAACCTCTCCTCTGACCGCAAGGCCGTGAGGGTGGACATGAGTGCATCCACCATCCTGTACACCAGGAGAACAGTGGCAGAGATCCTGAAGGCAACCACTTCTGCGGAGCTTGGTCCTAAACAAGGTAACTTTTAATGGTCCCAAGGAGCCAGTCTAGCCCTCTTGCTAGCCACAGCAAGGCAACTGGGAGGAAGAAACATCAGTCTCATACCTAGATCAGCCTCATAGTGCATCCATTCCTACCATCTCTTAATAGCATTGTGATTAAATTTTACATGATTTTTTCCCCCACTGAAAACTTTCACTACTTCAAGAATGAATTGAAGGTCTCATCAAGTGTTACATAGAAGGCTACATTTATGTTACAGCTCCAGAAGCAACACTATACATATGTGTGTGTGTGGCAAGATCTATATATCTATATATATATGTGTGTGTGTGTGGTAACTATTACATGTACATAGGAACATATCTTACTATAAACAAATAAAAGAAGTCTGATGTGTGCTTTCTGGCACCCAACAGGCAACACTTTAAAAGAAATCAACTAGGACAAAGTTTAAAAGTTACAGTGAAACTCTGTTTTGAAGAGTCACAGCTACTGAAATTATTATAGAGATCTTTTTCATCTCCAGGGGCTACAAAGATATACATTTTTCCCCATACACAGCAGGAAAGTTGTAGGACTACAGTGAGCAGCTGACCAGGTCACTTGAAAAGGATCTCTGTGAAACTTGACCCAAACTTTCTTCTTGACTGAGGTAAAACAAAGAGGATACAAGGAGGGAATAGATAAAAATAGTTATACCTCTAATTGTAAGAAATACAAAGGGCCAGGAATCCAGTGAAATGCAGAGGAGAAGACTCCCTCAGTTTCAGACCAAAAATCCTCTATTCAAAACTGTAAGGGTCAAATGAGTTAAAGTGGAAAATGATCACCACAAGAGGGAAATACACAACCAGTCTCACAAGAAGGAAATATAAACAGACTCCAGCTGTCTTATCTTTTTTTCTCTTCAATAATTAAAAAAAAAAAAACCAAAACAAACAAACAAAAACAAAACAAAACAAAAAACCCCCAAACAAACCTTGCTGTAACTCTCTTTTCTTTAGCTTTCTTTGAAAATGTAATAGTTCCTAAACATATGTCTGTATTCCAGGGAAGCATATCCGGGTAAAGATCCCTTATGCTCATTATGGAAAATATCTGACTACTGACAAAAGGATCCAAGTCACTGCTCTGTGTGAAGTCATGCGCTCGCACGGGCTGAAGCTGCTGGTGGAGAAGACAATCATTTTAGAGGACACAAACATCATCATTAAGGTAAACAATTCTCCCCCTGATGTCCCAAACGGACACTAAAGGGTCTTTCTGGAGGTCAGATCTTAAGATGAGAATTTGGGGATAAATGAATTCATTTAGGCTGCCATTTCAGACCTTGCTCCAAAATCCTGCTGCTTAAATTGAGAAGGCAAGGATGGGAGAGGCCAGTTCTGAACCTTGGCCTGAACCTGACCCTGTTCTTCAGAACATTTCTGTTTCTTTCTTTCCCAGTCACATGCCACAGCTTTCTGTTCACAGCACTCGTTCTCATTGCAGGTGTTCTAGTTACTGGCAAGTGCTTGTGTTGCCTTTAAACAACTTTGCCTGCTACCAGAATAGAGGTTTAAACCCTTAATTCCAGTCATTGCTAGGGCCAGTTCTTATTGTTATGACACTTCAGTTCTCATCAGTGATGTGCCAGAAAAGAAAAACAAAAGCCACTGAGCACCCCAAGGATCAGGCAGGTGTCAGGGACGTGTCTGTGCAGTCAGGGCTCTGTTCCACTGAAATCACACACAAAATATTGCAGACAGCTCCACAGCACGGCTCAGCTAAGCCAAGTCCAGCTTCAAACACCAGGAAAGTGTGGCTAAATGCCACAGCTGAGTTCTGACTCCAGAAGAGAGTAAACCAGTGAGTGATCAGAAACGTGCCTTTGTCCCACAGCTTCCCCGGAGGATTGTGGTGAACAGAGCTGCCACTCTGGAGATCTCCTACGCCAACCCCCTCCCCGAGCCCGTGAGCCGCTGCGTCCTCCTGGTGACTCTGATGAACCAGCAGGTCAAGATAAAGTAAGTGAAAGCTGCAGCATGTACTCGGTGCTTCCAACGCCACCAACAGCACGTCTGGTGTCTCAAAAAGGAAAAACAAAAACCCAAACACGCTCTAATCGTCTATTTCATATTTTCTATTTATGAAACAAAAATGCCACCAAGTATATATTGGGATGTTATTGTTTCTTAATCACACACTGTTTGTTCCACTTAGGAACATCTTCCACAACTGAAAACTATTAACATTCTCCTTCCCTGGGAAAGCAAACGTGCATGTGGAATTCTTTTGTCTCTCTGAAGTTTACAGCTTGGCTTCATGTTTCTATTTTTATGCACAATGCCCTAATACCACAGGTATAACTGAGCTAACAAGTCAGACACTGCCATAGCTCCCCTTGCTTCAGCCCAAACAAGAAGTTGCTCCTTTAAAGCAGGAGAAGAATATGCCTTTTCAAAATATAAAACCCATGATTTTCTATTTTTCTTTTCCTTTGGACTCTGCTGCTTTATGCATTAACTCACTGTTGAGTAGCAGTTCGTATTTCCTAGAGCTTCCTTTTATTATTATAAAAAAATGTGACTTGCTGTGGGTCTGGAACTCTTTGGACAAGAGAATCCATAAAAATATGAAGAACATTATTCCAGTTGAAGACTAAGCCAATTTAGGCCAAAAAAAAGGTAAAAAACAAAGCAGAATGGCCATTGGAAAAATCATGTTATTGCCAAAATGGATATGAACCGAGCAGGTATTGGACAGATCTTTGACTTCAGAGTTTTCCTATTCTGAGTTTGTGTTGACTGTCCAAATTTGCAGTCAGCCCTAAGGCCTGACGTGGCACTTCTCATTTCCATAAGTCTATTCAAGAGTAAATGAAGATGGCACTGTCTCATTTCTTAGTCTACACAAAGCCTCAAACCTTAAGTAATTCTCAAAACCCAAGGCTGGGGCACAAGTAACTGTTGAGTCCCTTGCTCTCATGCACTCCTATTTCTTGGCAATCTCATAAAAAGACAATGTAAACCTGAATTAATTGATTTTTTCCTTTTTTTTTTTTTTCTCCAGTTTGGCACGACTGGCACCAAGGGAGAGATCAAAAATTTATTTTGAATTCACACCTCGGAGGAGTGGGCCCTTGCAGCTGCAAGTAGACTTCTCTTGTGACAAATTTTCACACGTTAAGGGATTTGTAACCATTGCAGTAGCACCTTCATAATTGGATGGAATCAAACTCCTATTTCAGCAGTAACATGACAAGACATCCTCCCCTGGATAGGAAAAGTGATGACAGAAAGGAACTTTCCACAAAAATTGGTGACCTCTTACATTGCAATAGAATCAAGTCTCCTACTTTCACAGTGCTTAATTTAGTCTCTAATTGTATTTCTTCCTTTTTTTCCTCCCTCTTGAATTCTTTGTAGAAATAGTTCCACTGTTTTATCAAATCTCATTCTGTTCAGCTCCCAGTTTTGACTTTGCCATCAGGCAAACAATACAGTCTCTTTTTGACCTCATTCTAATTGTCAGCAATAAATAAAAATCATTCATCACTGTATTGTTTTGTAATGAATTTTACATTCCATGGACATTATTACAAGAAGTCACAAGATTGAGGAAAGTTCTTTTTTCTTCATTTCACAAGCCTCTAGCCTAAAAGAATAGAACATTTCCCTCCACTGTTCACCTAATTTCTGTATTTTGTGACACATATAGCTCTGTGAATGGGGAGGAAAAAAGCCTGTGAAGGGGGGGAAAGTGATGTGTGGGGTCCATGACAGTATTTCTGTGGGCACAGGCCTGGCACAGAGTGGAGAACACATGGACATATTCAAAACAGTAACTTAATTCTTATGTAGCCTGACAGAGCCTGGCATTAATGTGACAGCCCAGCAGCACAAGGTCACCAACACTTTTTGCCCACCAGTGTAAGGTCACTGGAGACAAGGAACACATTTGTCTTCACACCTTCCCCACGTGGCTCCCCCATGGGCAGCCCCAGCTCCACCCCTGACAGAGTTTGCTGACAGATCCCTCTTCTGTGGGTTCCCAACCCCAACATTCCCAGGTGCCAGGTCTCAGCTGGAACACACTTTCAGGCAGCTGTAAGGATTCCCTGTTCCAGCCTCTGCTGTGACAGGTAAGGACTGACCAGGCACGGGAGCCTCCAGGTCACACTCCAGGGTGTGGGGCAGTCACAGTGTGCAAACAGCTCTGCCAAGCCTCAAGATTTACATTTGCTGTACAACTGGCAGAAAGATCAAAGCTGAATTAATAAGGCCAAAATTCTGAACCACAGAGCTGTAAGGAGTTATAGATATGAAAACCTTTTTCTGATAGTATTTCAGAGTCTGAGGCATCCAGATATGATCACAAACTCCTACTGAAAAAAAAAAAACCACACACACAAGAAACCATAACAGAACTCCAGATTCCTTTTTTAAAAAAATACACTTAAACTTCAGGCAATTAACTTGCCTTTTTGGTTCCTGGCAATCTTGATATGAATTGGAAACAACAAATATGAAGTGGAAACAAAACAGAAAACAGAACAAAAAGGCAGTGCAGAAGCGTGAAGGTGAGGAAGATGAGGGATCATCCCTTCTCCCCTGACAGCCCTTACTCCTCATCACAGTCCATTCAAGGTTCAGATCAGTGTTCAAGCTACTCTGGGCACAGATTGGCAGGGGATGTTTGTAGATAAGCTGTGACACAGGACGAGGGAGGAGACAACGCGAGGGAGCTGCAGGAGCTGAGGGCGCCTGTAATTAGAGTGGGCAGGGCTCGCACCAGCGGAGCAGCTCTGCAGCTTCCTCCGGGGCCGGACTCACAGTGCCATGCCAAAGAGCTACAGAGAAACTTTGTACATGCATTATGAACCCCGAACTATAAAGAAAAAATTATTATTAAAAGCAGAGGCAGCCATTTAAACACTTCTCTTTACTTAACAGAAGTCTCTGATCACAGCTGACTGCATAACAATGCCCTCTCGGGGGGATGTGCTGCTTCACACAGAAGAAATGCAGATTACAGGTAACCATGTCAGGAACAGATAGTGAGAATGCACATGTCTGTATTGCAAGAAAGAATGAATTACATGCAGTTATGTGAAAGATCTTCAGGCAGACCTGCCTTTAAAAAAAACAGAGTGAAAAAACTCCAAACTACTGAGTGACAGTAACACTGATTATTACAAATTTACTCAGATCACTCCATGTCCCAACAGCCAAGCTGTACAACAGGTATATTTGTCTACGCTTGCCCTCTGTACATACAGTCTCCAAAAACCTAAACTGACACAAACCAAACTATCCAAAATTATTTTTTTTGTGTCTGCTTAAGATTATATTTCCTTCATTAGATCCAATTTGGGATGTTTTCCCCTCTAAGACACCAGAATACTGATTATCATCTTTCTTCAGTCATTCACCAGTTTTAAATAAGCATAATTGGATTCAAGATTGTGCAATTAAAGCAGTCATCAGTGGATGCTCACGTAGGATATCACTACAAAAACAGTAACTACCAACCACAGGTCACACCCAGCTTGTATAAACTCCAGCCTGTGTAGCCAAGTCCAGTCCTGAGCCTTTCAGTATTTGTGCTGGTGGAAGAAGATTTAGGATGTTCTTGCACACTTTCGTGTCCATAACCTGAACCACACACAAGTGAGGAAAAGAAGAAAGAAACCTCATGGCAGGTAAGTTCATCCTGATGGCTCCAGACATCACTCCTCCTATCCAGCTGAGTGAGATTTGCTGAGGAAACAAGATAAATTACATCTAGCTGTTCTCTCAGCAGCTTAGCCCTCTTTAGGTTTAATGTATTTATGGGTTATTCTACTGGAACTGATTTTCTTTTTACTATCATGGGTCTTGAACATATTCTTTTTTTTCCTGTAACACAGAAAAGTAGATTAAGAAGATATTTTTTCTATCATATCAATTAACTACTCTATTCAGTGCTTCTGCAGCCACCTAATCAACACTGTTGGCTACTGACTGGGGCATCCTACTGCCCCATGGAAATCCCAGGCTCTGATATCAAATGATGTCTGGCCTCAGACAGGTCACTTGGTGGCCTCTGGACTCCCACATTCCCCTCCCTACAGAGGGGCCATGGCAGCTGGTCTGTGTGGTGTTGCACTGACTCTCACTGTCCTCGTGACTGGAGAGATCTCTAGTTAGACAGGTGTGTCATGGAATGCACACACACACAGAGTCCACCTACAGTTTAGTTTAAAGATGTTTTTCTGTTACAGCTTCAGCTTTCAGTCAAAGGCAAAAAGAACCCTGTCACATGATCAGCATTTTCAGCAGTGAGCACCAATTCTGCAGGCTTTTGCTTCTGAGCTTGCTCCCAGTGTCTGTCCACTACAGGATAGACACCCAAAGAGATTTTTAGAAGTTTGTCCAATTGCACGCTGACAGAATTATTGAAAATGTGTTTTTCTAACAGACACCAAAAGAAGAAAAAAAATTATAAGATTTAAATTAAAACTGTGAGGATCAAAACAAGGGTAAATTTGAGTCCACATGGACAAAAGACTGGTATCAGGTTTTATTGTGCTCTTACCCCATATAAAAACCAACTTTTTGCTGATCTCCTGCACATGATCACTGGAAATGCCTGCACGAGCAGGGACTTTGCAAGGCAAATCAAACTATTAATGCAGGAAATTCTTGGAGCTAACCACTGCTAGCCACTGCCTTCTTTATCTTTCCAACCGCTCCACACATCCCCTTTTACTCTGTTGGACAACTTCTTTGCCTGTGACAGCCTCTGACGTGCCCCCTGCCCTGCAGAGCCTGGACACTGAACTCGCACAGGGTGAAGTGCAGCAAGACTAAACAACTTCTTTTCAAACCCTGAGGCCCTGCAGAAACACGTTCTAAGTCACTCTTAAATTAGAGGACTTGATGTTGGGGATGATGCTTTCTGTGGGTCCCTTTCAATTACAGATATTTGAGTCAGGAACACAAAGCGATGACGCAAGTGAGACACTTTCCAGGCATTTTGCACCCCGGGGCACAGACACAACTCTCCTGTCAGTGGAATTTTTGTCTCTAGGTGACACACATGGAGCAAGACCCTCAGCTGAAAGTGTTTAAACACACTCACAGACTAGAGGAAAGCCACCCTCACTGCAGCCTCAGAAATGCACGTGCACATTCACATTTCTTCCAAAAAGCTGAGGAATGAGGACAGTTCTGACTTTGTGAAGACTTCACAGAATATAACTCTCTGCTGCAAACACAGCAGAAAACTCAGATCTCACCCTCTCTATTCCTACAGCAGAGCCCTGTGGGTTCCCTCAGATATGAGCCTCTCTCCAAGTGATTCAAGGCAGTGCTAAACCAAGTCCTGTGTTCAGTGAAATGATGGAAGTGTTGCTTTAGTCTGCAAAGGGTTAATGCGCTTGAGTCACAGCAGGAAATTTTCTTCAAGGGAAACTCCTCTGAAATGCACAGGGAGAGGCCACTTCACAAACACATATTTTCATAGAGGGATCTGTATTTTTTCTGCTTTTTTCACTTGTTACTGCCGGTTTTTAATTCCTCAAGGGACAAAAAAAGTTTGACAGCTTTTGTAATGTGTGCTTCAGTGCCCCATTTTCAACAGTGACAACCCATCACAATACAAAAGAGCAACAATAGCACTGCCTCAAGATATGCCACTCCTAGTGCCATCATCTGTCCTCTGCTGGTTATCTTTTTCCAACAGAGTGTGAAATAACACCCAGCTTCAGGCAACAGGACTGCAAATTAACTGAGATACAAGATACATGAGAAGATAATGTACAAGTTCCACAATGAAGACACCAACCTTCTGACATCTGTCAGAAAGTGCTTCCAGAGCCAGGCTTGCACTCGCTCATGAGAGTTTTAATACTTCTTTCTGTACATCTGTAAAGCTCTCTGTGAACCAGAGATCCCCACAGGACCTCACAAGAGCAGGAACATGGGGAACAGAACAGACACTTCAAACTTTAACAAAGTCTTATCTAAATAGAGCAGGTTTTTATTTTTGTTTTTTGTTTGTTTTTTTTTTTTTAAATCAAAGATGAATTCTCTGAATGGGTGTTTTTTCTCTTTCAGAAAGTTGCCTGCAGAAAAGATGCTTTAACTGTTCCTCTACACTGGCATTTTTGCAATTCTTAATAACAGTGGATTTTTCTTTCTCCTAGAGCACATAACACCAGCTATATATAAGTATAATAAAATTACTACATTAGACACGATGAAAAGGTGTTCAAGCTTGAAGGAAAACCTTTTTTAATGAACATGCCTTGTGTCTTTCTAGCCCTGAAGATAACAAAAGTCAATTGGCAATCCAAACTAAATAAAGCTGCCCACCACACCTCTGATTACAGCAGCACAGAAGCAATCTTCAGGAGAGGGCAGCCCTTCAACATCTCTCTGAACATCAAAACAACAGTGCAATCTTGGGACAACTTCACCTTTATTGCAAGCACAGGTAATTTCCCCATGTCACTCACCTCATATCTGAGTTATTCCACCTCCAAAATACAGATCTGTGTGGTCCATTCCTGAATCATCAAGCTGTGTCCTGTATCATGTAGGATTCATTGTCCTTTTAGGCTTAGGAGTTCCTATTTTTAAGTTTGATCTGCAGTTTAAGGAAATATAGAGAGTAAAGGTAACAATTAATAGGAAGGTAGGTGCCATTCTCATTCTAAAACCAAGCCTGTACCTCTGCTCCTGAGGACCTACCTGGAACTGCAATTTATCTCCATTCTGGTCCCTGAGCATGTTACAGCTCTACCTCTCACAAACCACCATCCCCAATTCATCTCCTCTCCTCCCTTACTTCACCCCTTTTAGAATCCCCTTGATTAACTTCACCCCTTTTAAAATCCCCTTGATTAACTTCATGTGCCCCCTATTACTAGAACAGCCCACATGACCCAATTCATAAGAACTCCCACCTACATCTTGCCAAAAGTCTCCTCCAAAAAATCCTCCAGGCAGCTACTAAGTCTTCATGACACATGTGTTAAAATGTGTGGCTCATCCCGCTCACATATTTTTGAACTGTCAAGTTTTCAGGACAACAGACTTGCCCTCTCACTTGCCTGGAGTAATTATGGGTGTGCTCACCTCTGGAGTGAGTTTACATTGAATAAACACTTAATCTGACAACCCACAGCCTTTCCACGTGGGTTTCCCTGACCCCAAGTTTGTCACAGCTGCCACTCAGAATTGCTGTTCCTGTTCTCTCTGGCAGGACCATCTCCAGCAGAATCACAGCAGACCAAGGTCGTATTTACCCTCTCAGAGGAGGGTGCCAGTGGCTGGAGTGCAGCCCAGGAGCCCAGCGAGCCTGGCTGCCTCAGCTTCACCATCCTCAGCCCAGCCAGCGCCGTCATCGGGCGATACAAACTCAGACTCCAGGTCCTTTCTGGGAACAAGGTCTTTTCAAAAGTCCTGGGCCAGTTTGTGCTACTCTTCAACCCTTGGTGTCCAGGTATGCTTTGATGCATCATGTCCTTCAAATATCTCATTGTCTCAGCCAGGAATTCTGGGGGTCACAGTAAAGTCTGAACCTGACAGTCACAGCTACGCAAAGTGGGGGTTTTTTGCTCAACATCAAGGATCAAGGTTTTGCCCCTTCTTCAGTGCTTCAAGCTATCAAAGACCCCAGACTTTTGCTTGTAGGATAAAAGATAAGAGGCAGGAAATATTCCAAACATTTATTCTAGAATTTTTTTCCCTCTGATTCTTGCATTCAGCTGTAAACCAGCCTACATCTACCAGTAAGACACACAGTGAGATTAGTGAAGTTCCCCTCAAAGGAATTTCATGTCGATTTTCTTCACTCTCTGAATGATTAGAGAGGTGTAGCAGGGAGTCCTAAGCCTGAATGCAGGGGCAGCCTGACCTGCTCCCTAGATCTCCCCTCTCTGTGAGATTTTCAAAATAATTTCCTTTCAGCCATCGTGTCTCATTCTGCTCTTAGATGATGATGTCTACATGGCTAATGAGAGGGAGCGACAGGAGTATGTCCTGAATGACAGTGGAATCATATTTCAGGGACTGGAAAAAGATATCCAGCAAGAAGCTTGGAACTATGGACAGGTAAAAAACATCACCTATTCCAGAACTTTCAAAATAAGCACAGTGGGTAAACAGGCTGTTCAGGAGAGAGAATCATTGTCTCAGAGTATGAGAGCTCAGTATTCCTTGCTGAGTATTCCTCACTTCAGATTTTCTTACAGATATATGTCTCACTTATCAATACATTACAGCAGCATCAGGATCATTTCTGCAGTCTGGCATGTGCTAAGACAGAAATAAAAGAAACAAAGCACAATTTCATTTTTCTTTTGCTTGTTACTCAAACTGGTGAAATTGCACTTCATTTTTTGACCCTTGTAAAGGGCAAAGAAAGCCACCAGGCATTGCAAAGCTGGTACATCTAAATATTTACATAGTAAATATACATAGTGATGTATTACAACTAGTAATTATTTACATAGTTAATACATAGTAAATATTTACATAAATATTTACGTGCTCACTAACAGACACTAAAAGGATATCCCAGGTCGGGGGGGCACCCTTGCCTGGTCACCTCCATAGAGCAGAGCACTTGGGCATTCTCTGGGCCCAGCACAGCATCCCTGTGACCCTAATCCACAATAATTGTGTCTGTGGGTTTCTTTCAGTTCAGGTGATCTGCTGACACCAGGTGCAGGCAGCCCATGGGAGCAAAGCTTTCGTAACAGAAGGGTTCCTGTGGGGGCACGGCAGGATGTGGGAGGGTGGGAATCCTGCTCAGCCCGACCTGCAGGGGTCCTGTCTGTTCCACCAGGACACGTAGTGGCTTTGTGGATGCCAGTGGCCATGGCCCCACACCATGCTCACAGACATCTTGTCTTTAAAATCCCACGGAGAGCCAGCAGCCTGGTGCTCGTGTTTTCTACTTGGCCCTATATCCTTTAACAATACAGATAATGCCTCTATTACCAACGTTATGCTGTTGTGCCAGGAGCAGGAAAATGGATGGGGAGTTTATCCTGGGGTTTACTTATGAAATTAGCCTTGTTTTGATTTCAGTTTGAAGAAGATATCCTTGATATCTCTCTGGCTATACTGGATCGGAGCCTGAACCACCGAGAAGATCCAGCTGTTGATGTGTCCAACCGAAACAACCCTGTCTATGTGAGCAGGGTGGTCAGTGCTATGGTAAAATGATCCATCACTTACAGCTCTACATGCACTTACTAACAAAACCCCAACACCTGAGTGTGAATGCCTCAATGTTTTATAGGTGTAGATAACAATTCTGCAACACAATAGCTACAAAAGAGGTAAAATACCCCCAAAGTTTAATTTACCTTCTTCCCAAGAGTTTGCTCATAACTGAAGGAATGTTTCCAAGAACTTCTGGGGAACAGTGAATCTCAGATGTATTTCCCTAACAGATTTCCAGTCCATTAGATCTTCTCACTAATTTGGAAAGCCTGAAATCACTTGCTAAGTTTTTCAAATACCAAGAGAAGCATGAAATATTTTGGAAAACCAGTGCTGTTATGGCCACATTTAATGTGTGGATTTAGTATTCTTCACTTAAGGGATATTTGTTCAGTGAGGCCTTTATGCATTTCCTGCAACCAATACTTGCACAGCACCCACACAAGCTCACAAGCACATAAATGCACAACCAGGCAACTGAAAAGTTTTCCATTTTATAAATAATACATGCCTTCCCACTTTCTTTAGCTGAGATTCCTCCTTTACAGCTGTGATACTTTTCAGCCTTTTAGACAGTACTCACTTTAGGCAATTTCAGCTTCAACATGAGGTAAATAACTCCTCTTAGATGTACAAAATTACTAAAAGTATGAATACTTAGGAAAAAATAAATAAATAAGAACTCACTGCTTTCTGTACCACCATGTGACACTTAGGGCTCTACAATGGATGTGCACAAATATATGCAACCACATCTAACAAGTTTGAGCAAGCTATAAGTACTATATGCACACTTGCAACAAATGCACATTCAGAGAAAATATTGACTTCTCAAGCCTTCCACGTAAATCACCCGAGAACCTGAAACAATACTGAATGCACAGTATAACAACACACAAAGAGGTGAAATCCATCAGTGAAACAGAGAAAATGTAAACAGAAAATATAAACTGAAAACAAGGCAGTTTTGAATCGTCAGACTCTACAGTCTGATCTGGGTTTGGTCCAATATTGCACTGGAACAGACAAAATTCTAAGGCTCAGATGTTCTGTCCCACCCCCCAGCCCATGAGAACAGTGGCACCCACAGGCTCACTTCTGCCTCTTTCCCTCCCTCTCTTCTTCTGTAAATATTTTAATTCTCTCACGAGAAGGACTCTTTCAGGTCAACAGCAACGACGAGAAGGGAGTAGTGGAAGGGAAGTGGACCGGGAAGTACCGCTCCGGGACAAACCCCCTGCAGTGGAGTGGGAGCGTGACCATCCTTCGGAAGTGGCACAGGGGGAGGTACAGACCCGTCCGGTATGGCCAGTGCTGGGTCTTTGCAGGAGTCACCTGCACAGGTATGAAGGGATGAAGAACGAGACCAGAATGATACCAGGAAGGAAGCTCACTAGAATTGCTGTAGTTTTAACTTTCTGACAATATTGTTGAAGTTGTTCCAACTGTGGCAGAGAGAGCGAAGAACCTCCGCTCCCCACGGGTGAAGGGTCTATTTTAAACAGCCACAGGTTGCACCCCAAACAAAATTCAAAGTGGTTTGCCAGGCTGGGCTGGTGAAAAGAGCAAGGCTTCCTGTTTCACAGCTAGGATTCAAAGAATACCAGTGATCTTTTAAGCCCATCTCCTCACAATCCCATTTTCTACTGCTGTGTCTTACCTACCTACTGCTGACACAAAACCAAGTCACAATTCTAAGGACCTGTAAAAGGAGCTGCAAGTCAGGAAAAGAATTTCTTACTAGCACTTTCCATTCAGAGCTCCTCTGAGACACAAGAGCTTCCTTGGGGAAAGTACAGAGGAAAAATAATGCAATTGAAAGGTATATCTCAGAAAGTAAGAGGAAAAAGAAGCAAGTAACAGAGGAACAAATAGAGGGAAAATGGGAAAGAGAACAGGAGGAAGAATCAAAGATTAAAATAAATGGGTGAATCTCACTCTTGTTAAAAGGACATGGCAGCTAAGAATGTCACATGAGTGGAAGTGTCTTCTGAGCAATTGTGCACAATGAGTGTGACTTGTATCATATCTGGAGGAAAATTACTGGGGATTTGTTTCCTCACTGAAAACATACAATAGACTGTTTTGCCAAGAAAAAAAAGAAAAATACTTTCTAAATGTGTGTAAAATAGGTTTACAGAACTTTTATGATATTCTATATTGCAGTACTGAGATGCTTGGGAATACCTACTCGTGTTATTACCAACTTCAACTCTGCCCATGACACCAATATAAATCTGAGTATTGATAAGTACATTGACATTTCTGGAAAGACCCTGCACTTGACTGAAGACAGTGTGTGGTAAATATACATATTTTTAAATTATTTCTTCCATTACATTCCCCACTAATTAAAAGAATCATGCTCCTGAAAAACTACTCCAACCTCATGCTGCCAGTGCTATAAAACCCCACACCAAAGAATCCACAGAGCGTTCAGAAATTCAATAAGTAGTCAACTTCATGATTTTGAAGAGTCAACAAAGGAGATGCTGTTTCACCTCAGAGAAGCTGTTAAAAATTGTTCTTTTGACAAACAAGTGCCCACAAATTATCACACTGCACAGGTGTGTTGTACTGCAGCATCAGTGCCTCAGTCACCAAGCACAACACGCCATCTGGACTGAATGGGACAATGGTGACATGAAGTAGAAAGAAACTGTGAGTTAAATACCAACAGATAGCAAAGTGCACAGGAGACCTTTGGCTGTTTGTTCTGGAATGTCCAGAATTGAACTCTTGACTCTGTGATGAATTATTTTCCTTTTAACATTTCTTTTTCATAATGTCTCAACATTTCTGAGAGATCTGAACACAAAAATCTGGCACAAAAGGGGAAAGAGGCACTCATGTAACGAGCCAGCAGCTGCTCTCTCCAGTTTTCATTCACTCAGGATTATTAATCAGGTATTCCATATTCTGCCTCCCTTACAGGAATTTCCACGTCTGGAATGAAAGCTGGTTCACTAGAAGAGATCTTGGTTCTTTTTATGATGGATGGCAGGTTCTGGATGCAACACCCCAGGAAAAAAGCAAAGGTAGCACTGTTGTAAACATAAAAAAATCCCCACAGATAGTGTTATTCTGAAAGATTGCCACTGAAATTTCAGGACAACTCTCTTCTATACATTCCCTGTAGACATAGCATTACTTTTGGTGCACAAGAAAAGCAATATCCACATCAATCTCCAGTAGGCAGCTTTTCTGTCAGCCTCTGGATCACTTACCAGCACGTCAATTCTTCCTTTTTTTTTCATTTTGATTCTCTGCCTCCACAACAGCCAGCACATTTGAAGTTCACTTATCCTGCCCTTGCTTGTCTCAGCTCCTAACACCACACAGTCTGATTCCCCAATACAAAGTTTAACAAATTTAGTTTCTTGGATCTTCTCAGTGCATTGTTGACTCCCATCCCTTAGGTCTGACTGCATTTCTGACCTGGCTCACACCCTCTCCCCTCCTTTCACCTGACAGCTTTGCTGGCAGCCCTGCAGCCTTTGCAGGGTGAAACATTTCACACAGCACACATCATAAGAAGCTTTAGCTCTCCCTAACAGCCTCCCACCTTTTGACAGAAAAGGCATGTGAGTCTCTGGGCATTCTGTTACCATAATACACAGACACACAAACAGTGCACTTCACCCAAATGCATCTTTGGAGTGACTGCCAGCGTGAGGATTTATGTTCTTTTGCAAGAGGCAGTTAACTTCTCCCTCTCCAATACAGGCATCTATCAGTGTGGTCCTGCCTCCATCAGAGCCATCAAAGAAGGGGATGTGAACCTGGATTATGACAGCCCATTTGTGTTTGCAGCAGTGAATGCTGACTGTGTCACCTGGATTCGCCACAGCAAGAAAAGAAAGGAGAGGATTTATTCTAACACCAGGAAGATTGGGAAATGTATCAGCACCAAAGCAGTGGGCACCAACTCCCGTGTGGATGTCACTGCTAATTACAAATATCCAGAAGGTAAATTCTTTATTATTGTTGTCTTACCACTGATGATCAGAAGTGAAAAGAATTTAGGCCTTTGTTGGACTGACTTAATTTCTTTACTTCTTCTAGAGCAAAGTAGCTGTGTTAGATCTCACTTTCTCCTCTTGAGTATCTTTGCCCTTCTCAGCCTTCCTAAATTTCTGAGAACAATCCTGGCTCCACTGCACTGCATCCAGTAGACACAAGATCTCTGACCATGTTATCTTTCCAAGCAGGATCTTCGAAAGAAAGGCAGGTGTACAAAAAAGCACTGAAGCTGCTTGGTGTGAGAAGAACCGGAAAAAAACCCAAAATTAGAAAACCTAAAAGGCGATTTTCAAGGGCACAAACCCCCAGTATCTCAGGGAAGCTGATCCTCGACGCATCTCCTGTGATTGGCCAGGACATCCTCCTTACCTTGTCACTCAGAAACCTGATCTCAGATTTCAAGACCATAAAAGTTAAATTGAAGGCTTCAGCCATTCTCTACACAAGAAGACCAAAGGCAGAGATTTTAGAGCTGTATAGGTCTATTAAACTCGGATCAGAAGAAGGTAATTTTAATTTTATTACACTTTTTATTACAGGAGAAGACATAGTTTTGGTTTGTGGTCAAATCACATGGAAATAAAGAATGGCTCGAGAAGTGTATGACCTGCAATCAGCTGGAGGTCAAGGCTATTCAGGGGAAGAGAAACATTCATATTTCCCTGTCTTAAGCATTTGCTTTTGGGCACTGTCAGAAAAGATACTGAGCAAGGTGACCTTTTGTCTGACCAAGCAGGGCCACTGTTGGTGCTACATTATGACCTTTTTTGCTAAGAGAGAGCAACTAAGAGACATACACTGGACACTAGGGAGCTACCCACATATACCCACCCTCAGATCTGTCCAGCCACCAAACTGTACCTGATAATTCAGTGTTTTATGTGAATGTAAGTAGAAGTCACTTATGAGCATCATTCCTGTCTGTGGGTGTCAACACCCACAAATGTGCAGCCCCAGGGTGATGGTGTACATGCTCCTTAAAATACAGGTACCTTACAGATAGTAGGGACTTAGAAAAAGGAAGAGAGGGAAATTTTGTTTCCATTTCCATTCCAGTGAAGGAGTTTTCATTTGGGATCCCCTATTCCCAATACAAAAACTCTCTGATGGACGACAGGAAGATCCTGGTGACTGCTGTGTGCCAAATCAAAAAGGGAGCCTCGCTTCTGGTTGAGAAGGACATTGTCCTTCAGGATCCTTTTCTCACCATCAAGGTAAAAACAAGTCCCCTCTGTGACCCTTGAGAGACATGTTCAGAAAAAGCAACTAGAATTCCCACTCCTCACAGAAAGAGTGTGGGAAGTGAAATCAAGGTGACTGGATCTTGTTGCTCTGGTAATGGGCCATATGACACAAGTGAAATGAAGTACACTGAGGAAAAGCAAACCTTTCCATGGCATAGCTGTGGTATTCTTGCCACAAGTCTCAGTGTTACAAGAGTTACAAGGCAAGCTTATCTACAGAGAGACAGGACAGAGGGGGACAGAGAAATCTGGGCTGTATTTAGTCCTCCGCTTTTGTTAAGGGAGTCTGATCAATCTCTTCCAGTTTATTTAGGAAGACTGACTTTAGGAAGACTGATTTTTGAAATGGGAATGAAAAGAGAAAAGCACAAGAAATAGGTGAGAATAACACTGTGGCTGAGCAAGATGTTTTCTCTCTGTAGGTCCTTGGTCCAACAGTGGTACACCAGGCTGTTAATGTGGAGGTCACATTTACCAACCCACTGTCTGATGAGGTGACAGACTGTGTACTGAGAGCTGAAGGTAGTGGCCTGCTCAAAGAGCAACTCAGAATCAGGTATGTAAATGCTGCTGGCTGAAAACTCACTCACTTTGGGGGGAAATCTGGAATACTGGTGGGTTTTTAAAAGTATTCTGTCAAGCTCATGACTTTTGTTGGCACCAACCTTGTACAAAATACTATCATGTCAGTACTCTCCATGTACCAGCTGGAGTTTTTTACACCTCTTTCACCAATTTTTGAATTACAGGATGCTCAGGGGGTGAAGAGATGTCATACTGTCTTAGATTTGGGGATCTGAAGAATACATAGCAAGGAATTTTCAGCTGCTTGACCTTACAAATGCATTCTCTCTTTTAGTGTGGCAAGAATGGCCCCCATGGAGAGTTCAACAGTCCAGTTTGAAATCACTCCCTACAGGAGTGGCACCAGGCAGCTTCAGGTGGACTTGGTTTGCATCCATTTTTCAGACATTAAGGGATTTGTGACACTTAATGTGGCTCCTGCTCAGTGATATAACCTGTACATCAGTTCAGTTGTGCCTGTTTATGAGGCTGGTGAACTGTCCATACATTATTATGACTGGGAGCACAGAAATGCAGATTACTCAGCCAAAGCAAAGCGATGTAATATGAGTGGAAACTAATAAAAAGGTACCACACACATTGTACTGTAAAGACAGCGTCGCCTTTTTCAATCCCTAACCTGTTTTATGGACCTTCACACATACAATTACTAGTGGAAATTATTATATAATTTAAATTGAAGGAGAGGATCAAGTGTGATGGTTTTCAGCATTAGAGCCTGTAGCAGTAATAGCAGCTGGATTTCCAAGGAACATAATTTAAAATCACTGGTTTCATAAGCTTCACAGAATGTAATTTAATCATCACAGAATCACAGAATGGTTTGGTTGGAAGGGACCTTAAAGCTCATCTCGTTCCAACCTTCCTGCCATGGTCAGAAACTTCTCACTTTACTATCAGGAAAAATTGGCCAAATTGACAAAAAGCACCCTATTTTTGTTTTGTACTGGAACCACCTTCAAGGTTGTTGTTTGCCAGTGGCTGCTGCCACTCAGTACAGCCCTTTCTGTCTCTTACAAAACCACTGGATCTACCCTTCTAAATTATGTTAGAGGAATTCCTTTCATGCAGGTATGACAAAGCAGACAAGAAAAAAAAAAGATTTCTCTGTTTGCAGAGGCAGATACTTTTCACTACCAGAAGTGCTCAGAAAGCACAGGCTGGGAAGAAAAGGTGCAGGACAATACAATCAGAAGGATGTATGAAAATTCACATTTAACAATCCCATATCCTTATTCTGCAAAGCTGCTTAAAGCAGATCATCATTCATGAGGAACACACTGAGCCACCCGTATCTAAATCCCTAAATGTGTCCATTCATTCCTTGCAAAGTTAACAAGCCAAAATAGCAAAGATATGAATGTTCCTAAGAGACAATTTGACTTTTTCCACTTGACACCAAGTACTGTCCAGCAATGCAGACCCAGAAAGAATGTTCCATGAGCACAAACTGACCCTGTGACACAGATTAAACTGAGGTCTCATTTAAATTTCTTTGATTTAAAGCCAACAAAATCTCCAAAACATGTAAACTCCTGTTTTATTACATCAATTACACTGTTTTGCCACCCCCACACACACTTACAGGGGATGCGGAAGCTGGTTAAAACAAGTCAGCCCAGAGAGACTGGAATGAAGGTTGAAAAGGACACACACACATACACACAGGAATTCAGATTTCTCCAGGCAAAGAAGAGGGGAATAGGCAGCTTTGCACCTATCAATTAAGTCTTGCAGGATCTTGGAAAGTCAGGATATAGGATCCTCACCAGCCTCAGAGAAGGCCTTGAGGTAGTGATGGTATTTCACAAAATCTCATTAAATCTTGCAAGAATGCAGACTGTCATTACATTTAATACACAATGCAGCCAAACCATTCCAATTCCTTCCAGTATTCCTTCTTAAACACAATCCAGGCAATTATTTCAGACAGTGTTTGTCACAGGAGCTTGGAGTGACCTCATCCTAATTATCTGCAAAGGAAGCCTGCTGTTCAAAGGGAAATCAGCTGTAAAGCCTCTGCCAAGTTCCAAGCTTTGCAACACTCGTTGGGTTTTCACAGTGTCAGCATTTTCATCTGCCCTCAGCAACCACACCCAGCTCAGTTTGAGTGTGAAAATGCAGATCTGGCCAGTGCCATGCATGAGAAACACATTCTTCCTGCATGAGACATAAGACAACTGTACAATTAAACTAATGACTATTATAGAGAAAAACATGCAAGCGCCCGAGGAAGGATTTAAATAGCTTTTGTCAAACCTACAATCTTTACACAGCCCTCGGTCAGAAGTCACTGGGAGTCAGTGGAGTAAAATATGGCTAATTGTCAGTATTTTTCTTTATAAATGCACAGTTTAAACGTGAGCATGCCCAAGAGGCTGACCCAGCCAGCCCTCATTCCAGTTTGATCACTCAAAAAAATAATCCAGTGAGCACTGGCTGATATGACACATGCTTCCCATAAATTGATCTTGAAAGACATTAAAATCAGCCTCCAGGGTGGTGAATGTTTCTCCCCACCATCCTGTTCTTCTGATCTAAGTTTCTAGAGCCTTGATTCAGGCAGTCGATGAAATTACTACTATTTTACAGATTAAAAGAGATCAACCAGAAATAGCCAAAGTTGGTGGTTTCAAATCACTTTGTTCTGCCACCAAAGCTGCACTGCTTTCCCACTCGGTCCATGTGCTGAATGTGGAGGGCACTGCTCACTATAAAAGACAAACCCAAAGGCACAGTGTAAGCATTTCTTGTAGCTCTAAAGAAACAAGAAATTCCCTCCAAAAGGAAAATTCCTGTCTAATTTGTGCACATGCCACTGTCAGAGCTGGAAATGCAGACACCTTCAAAGGGATGCAACAAATCTTCCTTGCAGTTGCCAGTTTGACCAAGAGATGGTACTGTGGGAATACACAGCCATTACAAGGCAGTGCTGATGGGATAAATACCTGCTTGGATCTAAACCACTCTGATTTAGAGGTTCATAAACACATACTTATATTGCAAAGGTGCATTTAAGAACACCTCTGAGATCCCTTCCAACCTCAACCACTCTGCAATTCTGTGAAAGTGAATCTGTACAATCAAGGCTGTGCTGTAAAAGGACTAAAACACAGGGAGTTTTTATTTAGCCTAAATGATGCATATAAGCAAGAGATTGTAAAGTCTAATATGGACATACTAAGAAAAACACCAAGTTCTCTGGTGTAATATTGTGTGATTGGCTTCTCAAATTACTCTTGAATTTGTGGAAGATCATAGGTTTCTGCAAAACTATTGGTGACTCACTCCACAGTGAAAGGTGTTCATTTCTGATATCTTATTTCCTATCTTTTGACCAATCATTTATCAATCCAGTGGTGTCCTTTTAATATTACAGCAACTTAAAAAATGTGCTTAGCCCAACTCTGCAGTGCAAAACTTTTAAATAGTCTGCATTATTCCACTTTTTTTAGTTGCTGCCTTTGGCACATTTCCTCATTTTGAAGAGGTTTCACTTTTTTGAATTAGGCACAAGAGCAACGGATGTACTGACTCATATTTTTTTAACTCCTTGAAGAGTTTAGGATCTAAGTAGCTTGGGGTCAATGCCGTAGAGCAGCTCTCCAACACTTACATTTGAAGTGCATTCTGTGCTTTGTTTAGAGCCATATTGAGATTTGCATTTCCTACTCTGGAGTTCCCAGTGCACAGCTTCTTGAAGGAATTGTCCCTGTCTGTCTCTAAATGCTTCACATCCCGCTGTGGAATTTGACCTCATCTGTTGGGTGTCTTCAGTGTGGCCTGAGAGATAAAAGAGCCCTTGACATCTGCACACCAGGCCAGCAAGATAAGCTGGAAAGGTGGCAACATCACGTCCCACCCTGTATAAAGAAATCAAGCAACCAACTTTGCAAGAGGACAGTTTTTACAGACAGCTGGAGGAAGGATCTGTTGCCCAGCAGAGTGAGCAGGAGCTGAAGACTTTCATGGTACAGGGAACCAGCCATGGGCCAAGGTAAGCAAAAATCACTTTGGTTAGTTCCAAGCATTTGCAAGCTGTGTGTCAGGGAAAAACAACTGTTCTTGCTCCAAGACAGTGTTCACAAGGCTTTAGAAGAGCTGAGCTTACAGGGCAGGAGCCAAGACTGTGCTCTAAAAGCTGAGGGAGTTGGGTTTGCATGGCAGACTGCACAAAAAGGCACAGCAAACAAAAGCTGGTATCAGTGTCTAAGAGGAGCTTGAGAAGCAGCAAGAAGCAGCTAAGGCAGACAGGTGAGAGTCTGGAAGCAAAGGTAAGTGAGGTATCCTCGACAGAGGGAATGGAAGGCAGGGGTGGTGGGAGGTAACCCAGACTATAAAACTGAAGCAGAGAGATGATGAAGTGTTTTAACCACGGAGCAGAAAGAGGGTCCAGGTTCCAAGCAACCTTGAAGAAAGTGACAGCAAAAAAGGCAGCTCAGTAGCCACTTGACAGCAGAACAACCAAGCTCAGAGTGAAGGCTCCCACAGTTACTGGTCAGAAAGTCTCAAAGGCAGGGAGGGAATGTCTGAGTGGAGAAAACACTTGGTCAGCTGTTTGTGTGTCTCAGAATGTGGCTCTGGGCCAGACTGCAGGCAGTTCACAGCCCCAAACTCATTCTGTATCTTCTCACACTACAGGTCTGAGCTTCAAAAAATGCGATTTCAAGGTCCCCATGAACAACAGTAACCACCACACAGAAGAAATCAGCACTGAAAGGCTGATTGTGAGGCGGGGGCAGCCATTCACCATCACTGTGAACTTCTCAGCTCCAGTACACAACTACCTGCAGCAGATGAAGAGGACCTTCCTCATTGCACAGACAGGTAACACCACTACCAAACCTATCAGAACTCCACACTCCTCAAGAACAGAGCTGGTGGCAAAGCCATCTCCAGAGCTGGACAGAGGTGCCCACATTTAGACATGGGGCAGTGGACTGTTTATCTAAGGCAAAGTAGAGTCTCCTGCTGCTGCAGGGTCACAACCAGATCCCTTTCCAGAAGAGACACTGCAGCACAATAAGCAATACAGGTTCACTACTCCATGATTTGAAAGTACTCACAAGATCTCTCCTGGCTTTTGATTTAGGAATGTTCAAACTTAGGTAGCCTTAAGGACTGTTTTCTAGTGAGACCCCTGAGAAGGGAAGTAACATTCAGCCCCAGCCTGTTTTACCAAAACTTGAGCATTTGGCTGTGACTCTTGTTCTAAGACTGAATTCCAGGAGCAGCAGGTCTGCACCATTCTGGCAGTGAATACACTGGTTTCTACAAATCTATGAAATGCACATCTCACTTTCAAATGTGGCCTGAGTGCAGCAGTAACCTTAGGAAGGTTCACAAGGCATCAAGCTGCTAAAGGGTTTAGACTCTCTCATGAGCAGAGCTGTGGCTCCCAAACAGACAAGGTCCCTGCAGTCTGCACAGGTGAGGAATAAACACAATGTTTGGAATAAACACAACCAGATCTCTTTGGCTACAGGACGACATCCTTCCAAAGGAGATGAAATCCAGACTGAATTTCCCATCTCCAGCCTGGGAGACCAGAAGCAGTGGAGTGCAGCACTGGAAGAACAGGACCTGTGCTCCTGGACCCTCACTGTGAACACCCCTGCCAATGCTCCCATTGGCCAGTACACTCTGCTTCTACGTGCTTCCCAAACTTCCCACGACCTGGGAGAATTCACCCTTCTCTTTAACCCTTGGTGCCAAGGTATGTGGTCAGAAATGGAGAGGCAGGCTGGGATCAGTCACTTCACAAAAACAGCTTTTGAGCTCTGGCACTTTGCCCTCCTGGAGGCTGAGGCTGACCCACCCAGTGCTCCCTGCCCCTCCTGCCCTGCTCCTCACAGCACCTGAGGAGAGAGGAAGGGGCTAAGAAAGCTCAGAGTTGCCTACCTCAGCACTTCTGTCCCATTGCTGGAGTACTCCACTGCCAGAGCCCTGCCCTTCTGCTAAGGAAAAATGTTTGATGAAGTGTTTCCTATAGTAAAGATTTTAAGATGAGTCAAGATTGTTACTAGTCTGATTAAGGCCACTGTATCTTTCTTAGTATTAGAGAAGTTATCAGCCAGGAGAGTAGCAGAGCCAGCAAGTGCAACTGCCTAGGTCTGGAGGAACTTTTTGAACAAGGAACAGAGATTACAATGAAATTCTTTTTTCCTGTCTGATTCACAAACTGTGATATTTTTCAAGGCAGGATGCCAGGGACTGCTGAAGTCCCTGGAGTGCAGTGGAGTCTGCTGATGTCAGAGAGATGCAAGTGCATCTGAGACCAGGAATGCTTTCTTCCTGATGCTTTTTTTCCCTCTGATCTAGATGATGAGGTGTTCTTGCCCAACGAGGCACAGCGGCAGGAGTACATTTTAAACCAGGAGGGTGTCATCTACTGGGGGACTGAAAATGCAGCTGTAGCACAACCCTGGGACTTCAGTCAGGTAAGCCAGAGTTCCAACATGCCCTCTCACAGCCACCAGCAGAGAAGAGTACATATACCTTGTGTATACAGGATGCTGATAGCCTTACCCATCTCTGTGCTGTGGCTCTGATGAAAGACCTTGCTCTCTGCACTCACTGTCTTTGTCTAAGCCTGTGCAGGAGAACAGGGACCTCTGCATGAAATCATATAACCCCCTATATGTCATTTTAGCTACCTTCTCAGGCTGTCCTATATAAAGATATGCATTGATCTATATCCCAGCTTTGTGTGCCTTCCTTTCCAAAACAGGTATAAAAGCATTTAACAGAACTTAGTAATACTGTCTCTGTATTACAGGTAAAGTGAGGACAAGTAGATCTTTCAATTTGCCCAAGGCCACCTGACACAGCCAGTGATTAGAACAGGACAGATTCTATAAGACAATCAGCAGAAAGGGAGAAATAACCTGCACAGTTCCAAACCCTCGTAGGGACTCAAGAGAACAAAAACTCAGGCCGGATTTCCTGAAATGATGTGTTCTTGTTTCAGTTTGAGCAGGGCATTGTTGACATCTGCTTCACACTGCTGTGCATGGGTGAACACCATCAAGGAGAGAAGGATCCCACCCAGCGCAGGAGCCCTGTCCACGTCTGCCGAGCAGTGGCTGCCATGGTAAGGAGAGCAGGCAGCAGCCCTGGCACTAGCAGGGTGCATCTTCTCAATCCCAGCTCAGGGCAACCCACTGACCAAAGAGGAAGCCTGCCCAGGGCTGTTCCAAACCCGACCTCCTGCCCACCTCCAGCCTATCCTGATATTCTCGCAGCAGACAAGTAGTGCTGCAGGAGTTTCTTAGCAGTGACTTTATTCACTTACTGAATAAATCTCAGAGGACATTGCTGTGCTTGTTCTGCTCAGCCACAACCTTCATGCTTTGCACCAAAAAAAATCCTCTTGGTTTCATCTGCCTTGGGAATGGCTTCATCAAATAGGATTGGGTTGACCTAGCAAAGAGAGGCAATTCCTTAATACAACTTTCTCTCCTCCTTCCCTGCAGCTGAACTGCAATGAGCTTAAAGGAATCCTGACAGAGTGTGAGGCTGGGAAATACCGTAATGGGACACCCCCTTCCAAGTGGCTGGGAAGCAGCCCCATCCTCTGGCAGTGGATGGCATCGAAACGCCAGCCTGTCCGCTACGGGCACTGCTGGGTGTTTGCTGCAGTCATGTGTTCAGGTACCTCAAAGTGATGCTTCAAAGACCTTCATGCTGAGCAAAGCCTTATTTGGTCTGCAGGACCTCTATCATATGCCTAAATTCCTGGATTAACACAGATCCTAGTAACACAACCTTTAATCTTTAGGTGAGAGGCAGATCCCCAGAGTTTCCTCGTCAGCACTGAGCATCACTAGCTTTGAGATAAAAGAGTATCAGTACATCCATTCTCTGAAGGCACTTATGAGATCTTATTTCCTGAAGGGGCAAGGACTCTTGCAAAGTCCAGACAGCAGGCCTGTGCCATTCCTAACAGTCCTAGCACCAAAAAGCTCTGCACCCATCAGCAGAGGCACCCTTAGGGCAGGATGCACAACTGATTCACGGCTCTCTCTTCTGCACAGTTCTGAGGTGCCTGGGAATCCCTACCAGGGTGGTCACTGGCTTTACGTGGGCTCACAACACTAAGAGCAGCCTGAGTGTGGATGAGTATTATGATGAAGATGGGACACTGCTCACTCAGGACAAGCGTGCTCGTGTCTGGTAAGGAAACATGGCAGGGCCCAAGCAAGAATTTGAGACAATACCTGGATGTAGGAAGTGATAGAGGGGGGAGAACAAAGAGGTGAAAGAGCTGCGGGGAGGTGGATAGGAGACAGCTCGGCTGAGATCCTGTCTACATGACCTGTCCTTGATAAAGTGGGCAACCCAAACTGAAGAGTGCTTTATTACTAAGGCCCACAAAGGAAGAATGATAGCCCAGTCCAGCCAGAGAAACTCCACTTGTATCAAAAAACATGGTCTCTGCTCTCCTCAACATGCACTGAACTCTTTCAAAGGAGCATTGACCGGCTGTGGTTTGGCTAAAAATTTACTGTACCTCAGGGCCCAGTCCCTTGGTATAAGCTCGTGATGTCTCCTGCAGGACCTTCCACGTTTGGAACGAATGCTGGATGGCTCGGGCTGATCTGCCACCCCAGTACAGCGGGTGGCAGGCACTGGATGCCACCTGCCAGGAAAAAAGCGAAGGTAAGATACCAGAGATGGGCTTGAGAAAGGGGGGAAGAGGAGCAGTTCAGCATTCCTCCCTTCCCCAACTTCCAGTGGAAAGATGCAACAGGACAGGGACTCACCCTGTTGACTTTAGGCCCAAAATCATTATTTATCTGTTTGGTTTCTGCAGCTTATGTAGCTTTAAGAGCTCTATCACAGCACTGCTTCCTAATGTCTTCCTGAACTAGATACTTCACTAATCCCAGTGTAGGTCTAAACTAGGGATGGCTTTAGCTGGTAAAGCATCTGAATCTTAACTAGGCCACGTTTTCTCTTCAGGTCGATCCTTCTGTGGGCCAGCCCCTGTCCACGCCATCAAGGAAGGGGACACAGAAGTCAATTATGATGTTTGCTACTTCTTTGCTGCCATCAATGCCAAGTGTCAGGTCTGGATACAAAGAGCAGATGACACCCTTAAGCCAGCTTTCGGTGGCACAAAATACACTGGTAACAACATCAGCACCAAGAGTGTTGGCAGTGAACGCTGTGAGGACATCACACACAACTACAAATATCCTGAAGGTATGGGGTTGGCCAGTGGCTGAGCACCTTCCTTGGCAGTGTTGCAAGTGAAGAGGAAAAGGCTAGAGAGCAGAGACAAACCAAAACACCAGGGTCATCCAATTCTCATAACTTTCCCTTCTTCAATGGCACGAGAACACCCAACTCTGTCTACAGAACCAAAGCCTAAATTTCATCTGCTTAATTGCATTAACCAGGTCTGTGGATGGCTGGGTGTTTCTTTACCAGGCACTTCCACATCTGGAAAAACTTTTCTGGTTCCTGTTGCCTCTACTCTCTGCACATTCACCTCCCATTACCTCTGTAATAGATAGACAGACAGATAGATAGAACTATTTCAGACCCCAGCTTTCTGAAAAGGACTGTTACGCTCTCAGATATTGCCTAAATCTCTCCCTCAAAAAGTAGCTTCAGAATGTGAGTGCTGTTTCCCTGACCCAACCCTGCCATCTCATCTTAGGCTGTGGCATGTTGTCTCCTTGGCTGCAGTCCATCACATGAGAGCACAGCCCTGTGCCTCAGCTACAGCAACAGTTAAAGAGGCCACTGCCTCCTTTACTCTGACAGATGTTAGCACCAAGGTGCTTTAAAAGCTATGACAACTCTTCCCAAGTAGAATCTGTCAGGTACATCCAATGAATATCCTGTCAGCTGAAATTCTTGAACTGCTCCAACCAGAAGCTCAAAAGGATATCTCTCTATGCTCTTAGAAACAGTTATCTACAGTAGTGCCAGGATAAATCAATGCCATTCTCCTGCACTTGCTGCTTCACACTAGTAAACTGGAAAGGATACTAAAATATGTGTTTCTTTTTGTGACAGGCTCTCTTAAGGAAAAAGGAGTACTTGACAAAGCCTACAGAAGTATAAGGAAACTTGAGACAACCACCAGCAGCAGCTCAACACTGTTTAGCTCCATTCCTATTGCCCTCGAAGAGCCAGTTAACCTTTCCCTCCACCTCCAGTCGAGTAGTTCTCTGCAACCAGGACAAGATATTCCACTTTCCATTGAAATGTCTAACCACAGTGGTGAAGAAAAGGCTACTCAGCTGGTAGTTGGGGTCCAGTCTCTACATTATAATGGTGTGCCTATTACCCAGCTTTGGAAGGAAGAGTTTAATTTTAACCTCCAAAGCAATGAAGGTAAGGACTCTGCTGAGTGCCTGGCTAGAAAAGTGTATCTAGTTCTCACTTCAGAAAAAATGCTCTTAGCCATAAGTTTACAAAAGGTTGTCTGAATAGTTGATTGTAAATGATTGCCCAGAGAGGTTGTGGAGTCTCCCTCATTGGAGATATTCAAGGACCATCTGGACACAATCCTGTGCCCTGTGCTCTGGGATGACCTTGCTTGGGCAGGGAGGTTTGACCACATGATTCACTTCCAACCTTACCCATTCTGTGATTCTGTGAAATACAACACTTTGGCAACACCACCTTAGAGATTTTCAATCTGTGAATCCAGCTGGGATCACTTAAGCATTTAAATGCTGCAGCTTTCAGTACAATGTTGGGCACTAAACACTCAGAGGTGTCACGCAGGCAAAGGAAAGACTCTGCTCATCATCTGTTATTTCACCACTCTATTCCAGTCCACAACCTGAAGATCCTTGTGCCTTACTCATGGTGTGGAAGAGAGCTGGGGGAGACCCACCTGCTCAGGCTGACTGCTGTGCTGAGAGATGAGGCCTCCTGCTACATATACCTGGCACAGGAAGAGATCAGCGTTTCTGATCCCCTTCACACTATTGAGGTTAGACTGGGCTGTCATTCTGTTACTGCAGTAGGGAGAAAACAGCTTTCACAGTCACAGGCAGCAAAACAACTCTGCTGGTTCAGTGGCTCTCCTCATGCCTTGTTCTTTCAAAGCACTGGGATATCAGTTTGGGAAAGGTGAGTTGGGCCAGTGTTGTACACAGTGCTCCCACTCCTGCCTTTTCTTTGTGTGTGCATGAGGAAATCCTGATGACTCCTAACTCAGTGACTACTCTGGAAATCAGAGGCTGCAGAAGGAAACTAGAGCAGAAGAAACTAACCTGGATTTTGCCTCTTCTGCCAACTGGCAGCTTTGGCACCAAAAATTATACATCTCCCTTTAATCACAGAAGAATCTTTTTCCTTCTCTCAGTTTCAGCTCATTTCCTTCTTTCAACAGCTTCCAAAAACCATGGTACAGTATCAGCCAAACACAGCAAGGATCAGCCTCCTGAACCCTTTCCCCAAACCCCTGGAGCAGTGTGTGGTAGCAGTTGCAGGGCAAGGGCTCATTTACAGACAGAGGAAGTACAGGTAAGTGCAAACTGATGGATCTGAGAACAGCAAATGGAAAAAGAGACACAATACAAGCTAGAGAAACCCTTGCACAGGAAAGGCTGTCCCCAAAAATAACCAGGCAACAACATGGCAGGAAGACACTGCTTCAGCATGAAAGCCCCAGGCATTCTGTCCTTTATTTACATACAATACAGAAGATTTTCACACTCAAAAGGAGAAGTTAACAGAACTTCCAACAAATGTGTAATGCATAAGTTGAAGCCAATATGACATCTGTGAAAGCTTCAACCACAAAGGCCTAGACAACAAAAGGAAAAGCCTCCTGCCAACAAAAGGATAACAGGAGAAATACCACAAGACTTAGTCAGAAACTCACATTAAATAAGACAAGTTACTGAAATGAGGTCACTGAAATGAGCCATGAAGTTTAGAAATTATTTGCTGTTGAGAAATCAATTACTTTTTAGTGAGCCACTTGAACATCCTTAAGTGGAATAAAACTATACTGTTTGTGACATATCTTTCCACCCATTACCCACTATAAACAATAAAGACAGTCCCTGGGTACAATTCTAGTGGTGTCTTCCCCTTCCCAACTGAAGAACCAGGCAAATGTGACTTAGCCAAGAGTCATCCAAAAAGGTGTGCTCTCCTGCACAGGACAAACACCCCACATTTATCTGAAGAAGCTGCATTAGGACAAAGTGACCTTAGATGGCTCCATGGGGAATTAACTTTCCTGTCCTACCTCCTGCCCAAACTATTGTCAGATGACAATTCCATTGTGGTAGTTTAGATAACTGCTAGCTTTCTTCTTTTTCTCCTTTCTTTTCTTTTTACTTTTGGCACCACACTCCTGTCTAGCATTTCCTAGGCCCAGGGAACCAGAAATACAAAGAGGTGTGATTCCTGTATAATCCCTTCTCACCTTTCAGGTTGGGATCTGTGCAAGCTAAAAGCACTCAAGAGCTGCAAATCCCATTCACCCCCATCCGAGCAGGGCCCAGGAGACTCACTGCACAACTTACCTGCCCTCAACTCCAGAGCCTGAAGAGCTACAGAACTACTGACATTGCAGCTGCCTGAGGCCCAGCTTGGAACAGGTCCTGCTTACAAAAGAGTGGTCATGATCTGTGCCCTGATCTTAGGCAAGCACAGATGTTAAGTTTAATAAAAGTTAAGTTTAAAACCATGTCTGATTTTGATTATTTGTATAAATTCAGCTCTCTCCCATCTGGCACTATGTCCACTCTCCAGTTTCAGAAGTTGAACCTTACTGTGACAAAGATGGGCTGAAGGCTCAAGCAGACATTTCTCACCACACACATGTGCTGAACCCACCACTGCTGAGGCATTTTCCCTCCTTGTGAAAACAAAAGGATACCCTGGAACTTTAAAGTGATGTAGCAATTCTCTAGAGATACACCCCTCTCCCCTTACAGATCCTTGATATTAATAAAGTAGTAAACAGTATTTTCTGCTGCTTTCTGAGGAAATAAATAATAGAAAGCTGTTCATTGCTCTCTAAGGTTAAACAGGAAACAGCAACAGTGCAGCATATTTTATAATGGTTCATTGGGCTGCTTGCAAAAGAAGCAAGACCCCTTCCTTCAGTATATATCTTCTGCCACCTGAAGACAGATAAAGCAACTAATGCAAATCTACCAATATTTTATTGTTCTTTGAACCCCACAGTAGCTGTAATGTCTGAAGAACGGGGCAGGTTAAGATGCAGCACTGCATCATCCCAAGAATCCAAGTAAAATGACGACTTCTGCAATGGCAAAGAGCAACTTCCTGGAAAAGTTTTTCCAAGTGGCAGTAAGGTTCTCTCCTAGAAACATTGTTCTCCTCATTCTCTGAGCAGCTGAAGAACAGCAAGATTCACTGGAAAAGCACATGCCAGAGCCAGTGGCAGCAACACACGTAGGCACAGGAGAGCTAGAGTTGACCCTGTGTGAAGTTCTTGATTTTGTTCATGTTGTGATCTACTGCACCATCTAGAAACTGCACCCAGCCTTCCTCTGATGGTGGACACACATGGCTTGTCCTGCAAAAGTGGAGGAAATTCATTAGGAAAGCCTCCTGGGTGTCCTACATCTATGCATCCAGGCAACACAGGGGTACTGTGAAGTGCTGAATAACCACAGCACTAAACAGGGCTGCTATAGCCCCAGAGGGCTTTGAGCAAGGAAGAACCCACATTCATGTATGTAGTCCCAAACCTTAACACACGTGTGTGTGTCTTCATTGGGAACTGCTTTCATCCCTACCATCCTTTTCTTAGTCTCACCCCTCAGATAACACCATAACTACTCCAAAATGCCAGCATTTACTGTCTAGAAATGAGTCATATTTGACACGAGGCAGAAAGGTCTGAACTTTCATAGCAGGGAACACACACTAATAAAACAGTAGCTCATACTCACTTTGCAATCTCTAAGACCTTCTTTAACACTGAGGCCAACTTAGCAGCCTAGAAGGAAACAAAAGGGAAATTAAGTGAGCCAAATGTGAGGAAAAACAGGGTCTCAGCAGTACTGGAAAGGAAAGAGAAATGCAGGAATGCTCAACAGCCAAAAATGAGTAGAACTGCCACCAATCCTGATGCAGAATGGAGTTATCTATCACTGCCAAGCTAGAAGTGTCTCCCACCCTACTGCTGGCTGGGACAGGTGAAAATAAAGACATGTATGGTTTTTAAAGCATACATTAAAATGCTTTATTTAAAAAAAAGACAACCCTATTAGAAATTGGTAATTGATATTAAGATATGAGTCACAAGTGACTGACTTTAATGCAATTTGATATTAAGCAATACTTTCTTTTTTATTGTAAAAAATCATGCCACTGGCCAAAGGCATGAAACCAGTTTTGTCACTGGACATCTCTATGGATTACAGTTCAGAGCTAAAGCTCCAAGTGGTCATGCCCTTCCCAGAAGACGTAAAGATTTCCACCTGAAGGAAGCTAAGGAAGCTAAGAACCACTCTTCAACCCTAAGAAATCTTTACTGAGGCAGTCACTAATACCCACCTCTCCGTGACAGTCACATAACCCCTCCAATTTGATTTCTCCCCATTCTCTACAGCCCAGTCCCACACACAGGCTGCAGATACTCACATTAAGTCGCACAGCCAGAGGGTTCACAGGTGGGTACATGCTCAGTGCCAGCTCATCAACACTAGGATAGAAAAGAGGAAGAATGGAAGAAAGGTCCTGCCAGCACAACTCATGGATCCTGGTCCAAGCCCACACCCAGCCCTGAATGTAAGTCAGGAACAGCAGTGCATGACAAGCAGACATCAGTCATACCCATGGGATGTGCCCCTCTCACCACAGTGTGAGATGTGGCCACAGCTCCACCCCAAATTGCAATGTCTGTTCCCCTCCTGACCTGCATAACTCTCAACAGCTATAGCTATAACTATAGCTATTGAACTCTCAACTGCTATGCTATAGCAGTCTCCCCACCACCTGCTCACAGCTCCAGTATCATAAAGGCAGTCCTATTCTGTTCTCTAGACCTCAAGAGAGACCAAGGCTGCTCCAGAGCAAAAAGCAGCACAGGGAGAGACCTGCTTACCTTGGACTGATCTCATTAGCAATGTCTGCAAGGTCATCCAGCTGAGCAATCTGCTCTGGAGAATCAGCTTTGCCATAGGCCTTCACTGCACCCAGGACCTTCTTCAGGCAAGCTTTGGAAGCCTTCATTAACCCCATGCAGGAGCTCAGCAGCTGCCGGTCACCTTCTGACCAATATGTGTCTCTGTTGCCCCGAAAGCCCAGCTCTTCATCTTCCATGATGTCACCATAGGGATCCTGCCCTTCCACCAGTGCCTGAGAACACAGATGCACTGAAAACCCAGAGCCTGACATCAATTCCAGCAATACCCAGAAGGAAAGGGAGAACATCATCTAGACATCATGCAAATAATTAATGGGGGAAATCTCATCTGGTTAATCCCAGAAATGGATTAAGATAAATTAATCCCCCACTCTAATTCAACAGTGCAAACAGCAAGAACCTGGTAAATACTGCCATTCCTACATCACCCTAAACTTCCTCCCACAATCTCCCATGTCCCCCATTTCAGGACATGGCTTTATGGATACCTTACATCAAGTAAACCTGGTTTGAGATTAAAAACTCATTAAAATCCATGCAAAAACCAATAACCTAGGTCATATCAGAACAAATTTAAACCAAAGCCTGTATATAAAACAATCCCTGCATTCCATCACTGAACCACCATAGAGGGTGGTGGGGCACTGGAACAGGGCAGTGGTCACAGCCCCAAACTTGCCAGAGCTCAGGCATTGTTTGGACAATGCTCTCAGGCACATGGTGGGATTGTTGGGGTTGCCCTGTGCAGAGGCAGGAGTTGGACTCGATGATCCTTGTGTGTCCCTTCCAACTCAGGATATTCTGTGAGTCTACAATCCACCACTGCAGGTTGCTCTGAGGCTCAGGGGCTTCCTTACATGTTCCATCTCCTCCACAGCATCCTTGACCACACCCAGACACGCAGTCAGAGCTGATGCAACTGCTGCCTGGTTATCTGCAAAGGAAAAGGATAAAAATTGTGGCACCCCACTGTTTCAAATCAGTTTGCAACAACCTTCATCTGGGTTTGCCATCATTAGATCTTGAGATTGCAGGATCACACTTCTTGCAGAGCTCAGAGCTGCACTGTTGTCATGCAAAGAATCTGGCCCGGCTTCCAAGCTTATACATTTCAAAACCAGTCGGGTTTTGGAGAATGAGTGAGCCTTCATTGTACCACCTAGAATACCTTTGCAAAGGCTACTGATACTCCAAGGCAACACATCCTAGTCCTGTTGTTCTGCATTTACAACACTCACCTCGTGGCAGGCTGGACACTTGCTCACACGCCTCCCACACACCTCCAGTGGATATAAGCTGTTCCTGAGACAAGCTGAAACAAAACAAAAGCCCCCAAAGTCAGACTCAAGTATACTTGCTAACAAGTATACTTGTAATTTTTTCTTCCCTTTTTTCCAAAAAATTATCATAAAATCATAGAATCATGCGATTAAAAATTACCTCTCCGCTGGAGCATTGAGAATTGTGTCTGTGAGCTGGATCATCCCTTCCACTACTTCAGTGGTAGCATCTCGCACCATCTTCCGGAGAGTAGTACCTGGGTGAGATTGAGAAAGAGCAAGAAAGCTGCCACAGTCAGCACTGACAGAAAGCAACTGCTGAGATGAACACAAAGATGAACACGCAGACTGCTCTGTTTGTGTGGATACACCGTGTAAATGAAGTTACAGGTATTTGGAAGGAAGCAAGATGCTTCCCAGTTCCAAAAGGACTCTGGACAACAATTTCAACACTTCATAAATACCAACACTCAATCAACTATACAACTTCCTACATTATCATTCTTCCACAGATGGAAATCTGCAGGAGCAGACAAACAAGTAGTTCACTCATAAACACGTTCAAAGTCTACAGAACAGTTGATAATGGGATAACCTGCTAATGAAAGTTTGCTTTCCTGTGGATGCCAGATCTCATACTGGGCTCTGAAATACGGGGTTTCTTTATACAGGGGTGGCTGCCTTGCTGTCACTATCTCACCTTGGCCCTTGGGGAGCCAGTAGTACACTGTGGCAACTGCAAGAATGGCATTTTGGACATCTTCACTCAGCTTCCTGCAATCCTGAAAATGGAGATGCAAAAGGATCACCTTCAGATCATCATGAGTAGCACACAGCTGCAGCATATTTAGAAAGTCTCACAAGCAATCACTGGCTTTCAGACTGCTTTGAGAAAAGGGAAACATAATAATGGCCGTCCTGTTTGAGAAACAAATCCAACACAAGAAGAAAATACAAATAAACAAGCTGTATGCATAATAACATGACTGGGTAACAAAACACGCCCTGGTGTGGTGGTCACACACCAGAGAGGAAGAAGTAGCTTAGATCATTATTCTGGAGATTTTTTATTCCTGTCCTCCAAACAGAGGTGTGATAAATTTCTCTCAATTAATAGCAAAAATATTTCATATTCTTTGTTGGATCTAAAGTCTGTATTCTCCAATATTCTGTTTCTATCAGCAACTAGCTGCAACTGCTAAAGAATGTAAGAACACTTCTAGTAAGTATGTCTCCTTAGCTTATAGAAATTAGTTCTCTGGGCAGCTCTTGGATTGTGTTAATGAACTCTACAATACACAGTCCATAGTGACATCCCTTGTTTGCACTGGACCAAATTGTTTTAATCAAGTGAACCAAGAGACACCTGAACCTTCATGCACAGGGGCAATTTCACAGTCTGTGGAGGCTTTCACTCACCTCTGCAGAAGGTAGCGGAGGCCTTGAGAACGCCAGACTCAGCTTTGTAGCTTCCTGTGACGTTACTTGGAATGTCTGACCTAGAAAAAATCCAATGGGAGCAAAAGAAAAGAAAGTAACTTGGGTAAAAGATAAAAGAACAGAGCAGCTTGATGAGCGACATCTCTGATGCTACTACTTGATTATCATTACTTGCTTGACTATCATTACTTCCTTCCAAGCCATACAAACATATACACTAAATCCCACTCCAAAGCAGAATTCCATGGTGCCATGCATGTAGCTTGTGTCCTATGCCTGCTTTTTTTCTTTTTTTTTTTTCTTTTTCTCATATGGCTGGTAGTGATACCCACAACCCCAGTCTGCATCTCGGTCCATGACCCCTTCACCAGGATGTGCTGGGAGGCTTTAACAGGGACCAAAGGCTCTATAAATCTTGTGTACCAACGGTTCAATATCGGCTGCTGCTTTGCCAGGTGACCGCTGTTAGGGTGGTCAGGCACTGGAATAGGTTGCCCAAGGAGGTGGTGGAGTCACCATCGCTGGAGGCGTTTGAGCGGCGCTCGGATCTGGCGCTGAGCCAGATGTGGTTTAGGGGTTACAGAGGCAGCGCTGGGTTGACGGCTGGACTCGATGATCTTAAAGGTCCATTCCAACCCTGATGATCCTACGATTCCACGAGCGGAGGGTACGTGCCAAGCGCCGGCTGGAGACCCGCGGGGGATGGGAGCCCTGCCCGGCAGCGGCCCCGGCACCCCCCAAAGCCCGGTCCGTCCCCTCCCCGCCCGTACCTAGCGCGTCCCAGAAGCGCGGCAGCTCGAACGGCTCTCGGCCCTCGCCCGGCTCTCCCTCTGTAACGGCACAGACACCCAGGCTGCAGCCCCCCGCCGCGGGAGGCCCGGCTCGGCCCGGCCGAACCTGACTCGGGGCGCACGGCCCCGGCCCGCATCCTTCGCGCCGCGCAGCAACGCCCGCCAGCGCTCGCGACCGTCCGCAGCGGCTGCCCGCGCCTCCATCGCGGAGCGGCCCGCAGCGCCCCGCGCGTCACGTCGCTCCGGCACGGCGGCTGCACCGCCCCGGCCGCTTCTTCCTCTCCCGGGCTCCGCCCTCTGGTCTGTGTGTATCTATGTATTTTATATCTTCGAGCCAGGTTGCGTCGAAGCAGTTTATTATATTAGTGAGGGAGGAAGGGTGGAGGCAGCGGGGTGTGCCGGGGTGTGCGTGGCTGTGATAGGAACGGGGGCTCACGCCCCTCTACATTGCGTCGAAGCAGTTTATTATATTAGTGAGGGAGGAAGGGTGGAGGCAGCGGGGTGTGCCGGGGTGTGCGTGGCTGTGATAGGAACGGGGGCTCACGCCCCTCTACATCAGCCGGCGGAGTTCCTCGAAGTTGAGCATGTTGTTGGCTACATCGGACCAGGCTGCGTGGGTCGCACCGTCCATCTCGGGGGCCAGCCTGTTGCTGCTGTCCAGGGCGTGGTTTGTGCCCCCGATGACTTCATGGCACTCAGGGCACTTACTCTTTTCCATTGCCCCCCCACACTCCCCAATCACGTAGATATGTCCATTTTTGCACTTGAACCAGTGGCCACGGGGACAGCCAACAGCTTTGACAATCTCCACCCGCTCAGCTTCAGAAATCCCCAGGCCTGACACAGGCAAGGCACTGCTGATGTTCTTCATGTGAGCCTTCACTGCAGCCTCATCCTCCTCTGTGAATTTCTTTGTCCCTTCCAGGATCTCACGTACACTGGCGATCTTTGCTGCCAGCACTGGGGAGATCGTCCTACCCGGAAGGTTGCACCTTGCCAAGAGGTTCAGCAAATAAGTCAGTCTCTGGATCTCAGACTGCAGGTCAGAGAGCTCCTGTTCTGTAAAACTGATGCGTTGCTTAACCAGCCACGACTGGACTTCACGGAGGCGCATTCTCAGCCCTTGCTTCTCACTTTCAGCAATTTTGCTTATAGAAGCTGTTAGGTCTGCTATACGTTCGTAGAAGTTAAGCTGGTTCTCAATTAATCCAATTCTCTTTGTGGACAAATCAGAAGCTTCCAGCATACCTTCCAGCATAAGGTATTTCTCCACTAGATTACTCTTCAGAACAGCATTCCCTGCCAGTGCAGCCTTCAGTCTTTGTCTGCTAGACTCAATTTCCTGTACTGAGCCATTAATTTTCTGTTTCACCCGTTCTATCTCATCCACCTGCCTTTTCACCCTGGTGCCATATCTCAGATTCTTTCTGATGGCTTTTTGACACAAAGGGCATACCTTCAGCTTGACCACATCATCGTCTTCATCCATATAATGGTCAAGGCCTTGGGACTCAAAGATATGGCCGCAGTCTTCGAGCTGTACAAATCGAGCATCTGGGTCGTCCTCAAAGCCAAAAAAGATCTGAGTGAGTTCCTCGTGGTCACAAACAAGGCACTTCTTTGGGCAGGGCTCTCCACAGAATCCAGCACAGGGATGACCACAGCGCAGCAGCTTAGGACATGGCACATTGCAGCGAGGCCTATTGCATGGCTCAAAGCAAAGGTTGGTACACTGGTAGTGCTGGCACTGCCACTCACACGGCTCAGCACAAGGAACACAGTTTTCACCACATTTCTTGTTACACTTACTGTGAACACAGTAGTTCTCACATTTCAGCTGACAGGGAGGGCATTCTGTAGTACAGGGCTCCTGACACTGGTGAGAGCAGATCAAGATGCGCTTGCATGTCTTGTAACATGCCCTATGAAATCTTCCTCCAAAGCAATCGTAACAGGAACCTGAACATGCATGACCACATGCCAGTGTGACAGAACACTTAGTAGAACATTTCACAGCCATCCCAGGTTGCCTCTCTTCCCTCTTAGCGATCCAGCATTCAACTGGCTGCTTGTGGCCACATTTCAGTGTGGCTGTGACCCGCTCAGGACACTGGCTCGTGCATTCCTGCCCACAGAAATTGTTGCATTTGTGTCCACAGTTCAACCTTTTCTGGCAATTTTCTTGGCATATAAATTCACTCTCTGGAGTAGAGCAGGGCACCATCTGCCTGTGGCCACACTTAGAAATAGTTTTCTCCACCTTCACGAGACATTGTCCACAGGGCATATAACACAGCTGTGGGCAGCGGTGCCCATCTGCACAAAGCACCTTTTGACAAGGCTTCAGACACCGGAACTCTTTGTGCTCCATGTCATAGGGGTGACATGCCCTTGTGCAAACATGTCCACAATTCAATCTAAACTCACAGGGACGATTACAGCCTCCTTCCGGGACTTGGCTGAAGTCTGCAGCTGTAGATACCAGTGTCTTGGTTTCGGGGTGGTTTTGACAGCAAAGCATCAGTGAGTGGCCAATGTGATCTTTCTCCCGAAGGGTGTGAATGATCTTGCTCCAGAGAGGAACCTTGCCAAGCATTCTCATGTTTCCAATACAATACAGCCCTTTCTTAGCTCTGGATAATGCTACACACACCCGATTAGGAATCTGCAAGAACCCAATTCTCTCCTCTTTGTTGCTCCGCACCAGTGACAGCAAAATAATATCATTCTCCTCCCCCTGGTATTTATCTACTACATGAACCTTTACACCTTTAAAGATCTTTGCTGGCATGAGCTTACGCAGACAGAAAAGCTGTCCAGTGTAAGTAGTGAGAATGGTGATCTGAGAAGGTTGATAATCCTGGTTCAAGAAGTATTTGCACAGTTCCACTACAAACTGGGCCTCGTGTGGGTTCTGGTGGCTTTTCCCTTCCTGGATCTCTTGCTCAGGAAAGTCATGTTCCACAAAGAAGAGGTTAGATGAGACACCCTGAAACAAGAGAAAGGATGTCAAAGAGAATTCTAGCTTCTGTCCCCCTAGGCTGTTTCCAGATGGAACCACAAGATTCTCCAGAATAGCTTCTTATAGGAGAAATGGGGTAAAATTTGTGGTCTCCTAAGTTGCTGTGTCTTTTAGGTGGCATTTTTGTTGTTTGTTGGGTTTTTGTTTGGTTAGATTTTGGAGTGGGGTTTATTTGGCTTTTTAATATGTTTAACTAAATCATTTATTGTACAGGTTAAACAATAAGTGATTAGTTTATATTTTTAAGCTGAATACATCCTGTTTTCACATGTTGTTTATTGGTAAAATGGCCAGAGAACCCAAGGAAGAAGGGTTCCAATAATCAAGTCACCTATTTTACCTTGCAGTTTCACATATTGTGTATATGTAGCTTTCAATCTCCTACAATTCTTTTGTTCACTCTTTTTCTTTTAAAGTCATCAGTACTGGATCCATTTCCAGTGTCCACCATCACTAATCCCAGAAGAACTACAAATTCCTTACCTGATTCTATATCACATATTTCCTTGATTTGGATATAAATTTCAATAAGTGTATTTGAGCTAAGAATTTGAAATCCTTGGGCACTGTACTTTACAGAAACTCCTTTAGCCTGTAACAGAGCACAAAAGCAATTGCTTGGATTTCTGAAAACTCACTTTTATGTTCTCATATTTCAGGACAGAGGGATGGTTCTCCAGCTCCTGGTATATATGAGGACTGATAAGTTGGGCAATTTCAGGACGCATGCGGTGCTGAAACACAAAGAGCTTTATCAGTCTTGAGGAAGGAGCACCATATTTCACTGGCAATATTTTGTTGTTCCACTGTACAGACTGTGGCTGAATACAACACAAGGATGACTTTGCAGTAACAGGCAAGAAGGGAGCACTTCCCAGTCCCTGCTCTCCCCTACCCCATTGCTGACACCACCATCACCTTCAGGAGCAGTAATAGCAGAACATCTTCAAGGCAACCACTTGGTAAGGTTGTTGTACAAGAGTGCTGCTTTCAGGGCAAATCTAAGAACACTTATTATAGATAACAAAAGCCAGCACTTCGCCCTAACCACTACTAGGTAGTTTTAATACAGGACTGCTGGTGGTAGAATTAACTTCTCCAGGCACCAACATAGATGATTATAGAAATTTGGCTATAAATATCAGGAAGCAGCCTGAAAAGAATTGTGCTGCCACTCTCCAAAGTTCTGGAAGTTTCAGATGCCACAATAAGCCATTTTCTTTGCACTAAAACATATGGAAACTACAATGCTGTGGACAACATGAATAATTGGAAATATACTGGAACACTGGTTGTGGCAGTTTGACAGCTCCTACCATTCTTCTCAGAAATTAAATAGTGCATTCTTTTCTTTTAGGCTTCTCTGAGGATAGAAATATAAACTTAAGTGTATTACAAACTTAAAACAACATAAATGCAAACGCAATGGAGTTTTTTTACAGCTCTTCCTTACTTGGTATTTCAGACAGACAAAGGGGAAATCCACTTTGATCAGCCGTTCAAAGAGAGAGATTTCCAGATTGAAGTTCTTGGCCAGGTCATATACATTTGCACTAGGCTGCAACTGAAAGAGAAGGGATAGGAGGTCCATCTTTAAGCACTTTTCCTATGTGTTAGTACAATTTTTTCACTTATCTCATTTTCTGTCATTGGCCCCCCACTAGGGGGGGAATCCAGAAACTGGATTCTTGCAGAAGTGCTAAATATCAAAGTTAGATACAGTCACAATTGAAGCACATATAAAATTGTATCAGATATACTAAAAGACCAATCCCACAGGAGCTCTACTCCAAAACTACAGGAGACAGGACCTGTGATATCTGTGGAAACTGGGGAGCAACAAGTCTTGGCAACCTTTCCCACATGGTGTTTGGTTAAAAGATTGTAGTTCATTTGCACAGCAGTTAGAGGCATTAGTCATGAAAGTTACCTGCTGGTGATCTCCAATGAGGATGAGGTGCTGGCAAGCTTTACTCAGAGTAGTAATGGTGTGAGCCTCGAGCACCTCTGCTGCCTCTTCTACAATGACAATTCGTGGCTCTACTTTTTGCAAGATCTGTCGGTATTTGGCAGCACCTAGGCAAAGACAAACAGTAGTAGAATATAATTATATGCAAGAGTTTTCAGGGAGAGGAATAGGCTGCGTCCCAGAAAAGACTGGATTCTTCCCAAGATTCCTCATTTTCAGGACTCAGGTTTTTAAATTCTAAAACAGCACCACACCAGGGATGGCTTTGATACGAAGTGAAGGCAAGTGGGGATCAGTCCTATGCCTGCCTTGACCCTTTTTCAGTGCTTTCTTCAGACATAAGATACACTCAATACATTGATCTACACACATAAATAAACCTTAAATTGTCTCTCCAAAGGGACACACTACAATGACCTTAACACTATCATCACCAGAGGGTGCTGTGGGGATAGCAGTGCAGATATTAGCTGTGCCTTACTCAGGGACAAGTGGTGCATTTCTATTAGAATAATGCTGCTTGAGATGAGGGGAGTGCAAGAGTGCACAGAAACTGCTCATGCCACTAACTGACAACTCTCACAACAGCCACATTTGCAAAGGCCTAACGCATCTGACCCAGGCAGTGAAGCAGCACATGATACTAATCTTTTGGCAACATTACTGGAAGCAGTGCAATACTGGTTTGCTTCCCAACTGCTGTGCACCTGTAGTTGTCATCCCCACAATTTTGGCGTCCTTGAGAATGCAGAGATCTTCCTGAAGCTTCAGTTCTTTCAGCCTTTCTGCTGCCGCCTGATACCGCAGTTCATAGTGCAGAATCCTCTGTCGAATGTAACGCTGGTAAGTCTGCAGCCAAAGCCTGAGAAGAAAGAGCCATTATCACACAGAGCAAGGAAAACAGGATGGAGATCCAGAACTTCTGAGTGGATTCAGTTCAAAACTTCCCCCATGTCTTTTGGGCAACAGGTTATTACTATCTGTACTTAGTCCTGAACACGCACACACACGCAGAGGGGATGACATCACTGCCCATGCAGTACAGGGAAAGTAAGAACAAGCATGTTCAGACAAGGAGCTGAACAGATATGGACAGAAACATTGTGGCTTGACAGAGAGTTTGCAAACTGGAATGATCCTAGGAAACACTTGCCTGACAGACCCTGCAAAATAGCTTTGTCACCTGTAAAGCCTCCAGCGGGAGTTCAGGTCAAGTTGCCACAGATCCTGAATAGCCTTGGCCTCTGACTCTGACATTGCATTCTGCTTACGTAGCTCAGCCTTCATCTTCTGTTTAATTTTCCTCCTCTGGCCAGCAGTTATCTGCAGAAAAAAATAAGCAGTTACAGCACAAAGATTCTTCTGTATTAGCCTCCCCATGTTATTCTTTACACAGTCAAGCAGAGCCAGACCATGTTAATGCAGGCAGTTACCTCCCACTGCATGGTCTCCTGTAGTGGTTGAGAGGTTCCTTCTTCCTGGTCCTCCAGCTTCATAGCCAACATCACACTGGCTAGTCTGTGAACAGCTCTGTGATCTTCCTCCCCCTTCCTCCTCCAAGGCTTTGCTGCCTTCTCTTCCTCAATGATTCTCTCAGCTTCAATCAGATCAGCCATCTCTGGGATCTTCAAAAGCTCCTCCTCTTCTGCTTCACCTTCCCACTCCTCCTCTCTCTCCTGCTGACCATCTGTGAGAATCACCAGTCACATGCAGTAAGCCACAGCCACTCTAGCAGAATCACAGTGCAGCAGTCACTATGTGAAAATCAGGGTTAATCTTCTTTCCACTCCCTTACAGTAACAAATTGTTCTGTGCCTGTTAAGTAGCAGTGACTCTTTTCTGGCACACATGCATTGCTTAGGCAAACACACCTGTAGAGAGGATGGGGGTGGGGTGGGTGTCTTTTTGGTGTTTAGTTGGTTTGGGTTTTTACCTGGATTTTCAGCCCATATATTCTCTTCAGCATTCTGGGTAAAGACAGATACACCAAGGCCCAGCCACTCCAGAATCACTGAGTGCTGTGAACCACTGTAGTAAAACTCCTTGTCATCCTAATATAAGGAAAGTCAAGTCAGCCAGGCCTATTGCACTTTGGAGTCTTAGGATGATGCCAAAGCAGCACCTTGCAGCAGGCAACTAGGACAAGTAGCTCTGAGAGACCCTTCAAAGGCCAAGCAGCCCCAGATCTCCAGAAAAAGCACCCCTTCTCCCCTTCAGTTTAAGAAACTTTCACATGGACGCTTGTATTTGTATGCTGATAAAGATAACTTAGAATCTCTGCCATTTAAAGGAGAAAAATTCAAAGCCCCTGCTTGCCCTGCCTGGTCTAGACTACTGTCATTTGGCACAGCTTGCTATTCACTCCCTCACTTTCCTAGTGAGCCAAGTGAAGCTAAAAGGATGAGTGCTTGGGGAACCTCAGACTCATTAGCAGAAAGGACAGTAAGCATACACTAGGACTGCTTGACTCAGAAGAAAGGGACCTCTCTTACCAGACCCTTCATCAGACTGTCCCAGTGCTGGGGCTCAATGTAGCGCACCAGGAAGCGCTCATGCAGAACTCCGTAGGTTGTGCATTCCAGCTGCTTTGCTTGTTCTTGGAGTTCCTCCTCAGCCACTGCCATCTCATCGGTTATCTGAGCAGAAGAAAGAGAAGGGAGGCAGCGTCAAGTTCAGAAACAGCAGGACAAGGAACTGACAGAAGAATTGAGAGACCGACTTCAGCATAATGCGGGTGAAAGCCCAGGTGTGCAGGAGGTTTAGTTATCTCCTCCAGTGCAACCCAGTCCATCATCTCCAGTGAGCCCTGCACGTACATTCGCGTGGGCTCTGTGGAGGTGCCCTGGCAAGTCGTATCTGAAGTCACGGTCCTTCCTCAGCTCCTTCAAGGTGAATTGCTGCAGGACCTCACTGCTACTCCTGCCCCCGACACGCACTATCCCGCTTCTTTGGAATGAGTATATTCCTGTGAATGAAAGAGAAATATTAGTACTTAAAAGGGCAAGCTCTGTTTCCTGCAGCAGGACAAGAGACAGAGAAAACACCTCTTGCCTGCAAATGCTACAGTGGATTGGTCCGAGTGGTTTTTTACTTTGTATCAATGAGGTCATGAAAAAACTCAATGATCACAAAAAAATAACCAAAGCAAATGGACAGGTTATCCTCCCATAAGATGCACAGAGTAAGAGCTGTAGTATAATTTACAATTATAGGTTCTAATAGCAGGTTGCCCAGAGAAGCTGTGGATGCCCCATCTCTGGAGGTGTTCAAGGCCAGGCTGGTTGGAACTTGGAGCAACCTGATCTAATGGACCTGCCCATGGCAGGAGGATTGGAACTAGATGATCTTTAAGGTCCTTCCAACCCAAACCACTCTATGATTCTGCCTGACCTTCCACCCTATTTGCAGGTACTCTTACCTTCCAGGAACTGATCCAGTGCGTGGTTAGTGTAGCAGACTATAAGGATGGGACACTTCTGGAAGGTTCTTTGCCACACAGACTTATTAGTCAAAAGAGCCTGAACAATCTTCAAACCCACGTAAGTCTTCCCTGCAAAACAAGTTCAGAATCAGAAAAGGGTAATCTACCCCTTGAAACAGAGAAATCATCAAAAATAGATACAAGACTCCCTTCTAGGCTGCCAATCTGGTCTGTACCAAGAGGAATGACCCCAGGAGTAACTAGCTTACAAAATGTAAAGAAAGCAGCATGACACTGACTTTCCGGTCTGTAGCTGAGCAAGGCTGTAGCTGCAAGAATGTTGTCTTTTGGATAATACACCAGATCTGGACACAGGGTTTTCTCTGCCACTGCATCCCCCAGCCCGCTCTGAAAACAGCTTCATACATGACATTTGGCTGCACATGAAACATCCACACGCTAGTGGAATGCAAGCACTAGTGCTTGTCGAATTCAGGTACCATTTAAAAGAATTACAGTTAATCTTGTAATACTTTATTCACACATGGGTTCATGGCTGAATACTCCCCATGCTCTAACATGCTGTGAAGACAAATAGAGGGCTGCACAGCAAGAGGTACCATGTTCTCAAAGGGGATTGAAAATGTTTTTCACCCCAGTGCACAGGCAGAACCAACAGTGCAATTGGGGTCCACTGGCATCCAGATGGGCAATGAGCAAAATCAGATAAAGTATTTGAGGATATTACCTGTCTCCACAGCTCACACTAACTGGGCCACTCAAATATTGATTAGGCACAGAACTAAAGCTTTGGAGACAGTACAGATGGCTTTCTCTGAAGTTAATCTCCCTAAATGGAGGAATCAAGGAGAACGCCTTAAATTACAGAGACTTTAAGCAAATATTTCTCACCAGTCCCAGGAGGTCCTTGAATAATAGCCAGCTCCTTGGTGAGTGCAAGATTCAATGCCTGCATCTGAGACTCATCTAATCTCAAGGCTTCCATTGAAAGCCACTGCTTGGGATCTAGAATGTGGACACTTTTCAAACTAGGAGGGCACATCTCTTTATCTGATGTCTCCACCAAGGGTGCCAAGTTGTAGACAGTATCCGCTGTCAGGTATGCTGGTTTCTTCACCTGTGCATCACATTCCACAATGTACTTCTGGAATGGGACATCTTCTTCCTGCATTTCCTGCAACCCTTCTAACACATGCCGATAGGCCTCAAAGTAGGCAGCTGTCTCTACCATGAGGAAGGAGTCTGAGGGCTGAATCTCTGGCAGCAGTGCCTGGCTCTGTGCATCAAAACAGAGCTCCACAATCCCATTGGCAAGTTCTTCAGCATCACGGTTAGAAACAGCAGCAAAAAGGAACGTTTCAAAGTGATCTTTGGACATGCAGACCAGGGATCCATATAGCAATCGTTTAGAATTCTGCCACTGTACAAACTTCAATGGTTTTATGTCAAACTGGACCTTGTACACAATACCAGTCGAGGCACAACGTGGGGCAATAATGTGTGTGTCAAAATAGATCCTGATATCATCAAATTTCTTCTGTCTCAAACCTCTGTCCTCAAAGCTCTGCAAAAGCTCCAGGATACCTTCCCTTAAAGGCCTTACAAAGTCTTCTCTCAAAAGCCGAAAATGGGTGTCAAGATAAATGCTGGTGCTCTCGTATCTTCCAGAAACAATATTGGGACGTAGAAAGGGTTTCTCTTTACCATGTACCTCATTATGCGTTGGATAAATGGCTATGGTACGATAGTTTTCTTCTTGACCATCAATCTGAGGCTGCATAAAGGTACAGTTATCAGCCCTCAGTGTGCCTTCACGTTTCTTCTCCTGCAGATGCTGCATGAGCATCTGGACTTTATTGAGGTTCTTCTCTGTCTCTTCTGTGATGTCCACACCAGAAGCTCTCAGGGCATTTATGGATGCTGGCAAGACTGTCAAGAGAACAGAGACTTTCTGCACAGAGCTGGCTGGGAAAATACTGATCAGGTCCTGAAGAAGTGAAATGATGTTGCTAATATGCACAGGGTACTCTTGCCGTACAGCAGGAACTACTTCTGTTACCATGTCAGACACATACTGTGGCAGACAGACCCTGAGAAAGTCGGACTCCTTCACCACTCCAAGAAGCTGTTGGATACTCTGTCTATCCATTCGGGAGCTGCATGCTTTCCGAAGGACCTGGCAAATGAGCTGAAGGAAACTGGGTTTCATAGCTGTTTGGGAAAGAAGTTCCTTCAAGCCCGAATGGGAAGCAAGCGTGATGACAACTTCTGAGGGGTCTTTCTCAAGGAGACTTTCCAGGAACTTATAGCCAATTCTTTTGGCTTGCCGAGGCTGCCCACTGAGGTAGGCACCACGTGGGGTGGCATTCTGGGAGAGATGAGGATTCTCACGAGGTTGCATCCTCCTTCTGCTACCTTCATTTTCCCATGCATTCCTCAGCCCTCTAGCTCCTTCCTGAGCTTGTCCACCTTGATACCTCTTTCCCCTGCCTTCATTTTCTTGCTCATTCCAAGGTCCCCTGGCCCTCTCATGTGCTTGTCCGTCTTGATACCTCCTTCCCCTGCCATGATTTTCTTGCTCGTTCCAGGGTCCTCTGGTCTTCTCATGTGCTTGTCCAAGTTGATATCTCTTTCTCCTTTCCTCATTCTCCTGTTTAGTCCTGAATCCTGTGGCTTCACTGTTGGCCTGTTCACTTTGGATTCTTAGTTTGATTGGATCCTTGTTTGATTGAGGAACCCTTAAAGTCCAACCACCAAATCTCTCCTCTCTTTGCCCACGTAGAGGATTATAATTACTGTCTCGGGAGCTTTCCCCTAACTGAGCTGCCTGGCCTGCTACATTATTTGTTCTGTATCTGCCTCTTCTTATAAAGCCAGTGTTCCCATCAAATGCACGTCCTTAAAAAAAGAAAAAAAAAAGACACTGGTTAATTATCAATCAACCACATTAACCTGCCTCCCAACACAGATGCACGAGCATATTGACCTGAGAGTCAGCATACTTTGAACATTTAACATAAAGTTAAAAAGCTACTATTATATTTGCACACAGACTTTCAAATTGTTGCCTCCTTTGTACCCCTTTTTATGACTGCTGAAGACAATGCCATGCATAGAGTTCACCTGAGCTATGAAGACACTAAGAAAACTGTTTTCAGAGAACTGAAAGCAGAATTAAGAAAGGCCAAAGATGAAGATTCCTGCACAGGACAGCATTTCCTCTGGAGTTAGTCATCACTGAAATAATGACAGAGGCAGCTGACTTGAACTGACGGTATATAGTACATTTAAAACACGGAGCTTCCAGACAAAGTCCAGCTTCTGGGAGCAGTGGGAAGCACAGCCCACAGCTCCTTCGCCAGGCTCCCCAAAGAATGCTCAGGGAAGCACCGAACGGGAACAGAAACAATTAGCAAGAAGTTGCTACAACACATCGCCACATCACTTCCCCAAACGGGCTGCAGAGGCGAACAAGGAAATGCTGAAATTTAGCATTTAGAAGACTTAGAAATTTAGAAGATTTCGCCGAACGCAGGAGGGGAGCAGCGGATCCCCCTGTACCAGCACCACCCCTCCTGCCCTGAGCGACCCTCACCTGTCGCCCCACCTCGGGGCCGCCGAGAGGAAGGCTCCTGCTCAGAACCCTCCATCGCCCGGCCCGGGGACCGCTCGGGGCTCCGCTCCAGCTCTCTGGCCCCAAGGCAGTGGGGCCGGGGCGCTCCTGCCCCGCACACGGGCAGTGCTGCGCTGCGCTCGCCGACCAGCCGGGAGCCGCCCCCAAGCCAGCGGAGCTTCCTTCTCAGCTGCCGCAAAGTTTCACTTTCCAGTTCCCCGCAAGTCCCGCCACCGCTCCGGCCTCGCGGGCAGAGCCCCCCCCGTACCGCTCGTCACCGGCCCCGACACCGGCGGGCCCTCCCGCGGAAGGGGAGGGAAAGGGAGAGAAGGAGAAGGGAAAGACAGGCCCGTCCCCACCACCACGCCGCGCCCAGCGCCGCCGCTTTCGTTTTTTCCTTTCCCGCTCTGCCCTCTATCTCTTCCCGGCTCTGCCCTCACCGCCCCTAAGCCCGGCCAAGCCGGCCGGCCCCTCAAGCCGCGGCCCGAGCCCGGCCCCGGCACGCGTGTCCCGCGGCGCGCGGGGCACGGCCATGGCCGCGCTGGAGAGCCTGGGCCTGGTGGGCACCATCGCCGAGGGGGAGCGGTGGCCCGAGGAGCCCGAGTCTGACGACTCCGCGGATGAGGAGGTGAGGCTGGGCCGGGCTCGGGGCGCGGGGCGGCGCGGCCCCGGCCGGTTCGTGGGCTCACGGTGTTCCGCAGGAGCTGTGCCGGGTGCCGGGCCCAGGCGGCGGGGCCGCAGGAGCGGGGAACTTCAGTGCCGCGTTCGTGTTCGGGGGGCGGAGGCCGGCGGGGGACGCCTGGCGGCGGCGCTGCGGCAGCTCCGCGGCAAGGTGAGCACTGGGGGGCCGGGATGGAGCTTGGTGCAGTGCCGGGGCACCGGCAGTGCCAGGGGCCACAGCGCCCAGTGCTCTCCCGGGCTCCTCTTACAGCTCCTCTCTGTGATTTTCTGCCTAGAGAGCAGCTACGACGCTGGATGAGAAGATTGAGAAAGTGAGACAGAAAAGGAAGCTCCAGGTCAGGGTCTTTCTCGTTACTGAAAAGACTGGTATGTGTTTGGCCATTCCTTCCCTCCAAGAGCATCCTGAGGCACAGGGCTCCAAGTGCAGCTCGTCACCTTGGCTGGGTTTGCAGCCACACATGATGTGTTGCTGAACTGATAAGGATGCAGAATTATTAATGGTTAAAGTTAGGCAAAACCATGGATCTGTGAATGGGCTTGTAATAACAAGTCACCATCCCTGGAAGTGTTTAAGAAAAGACTGGACATGGCATTGAATGCCATGGTCTAGTTGCCATGTTGGTGTTCAGTCATAGGTTGGACTCGATGATCTCAGAGGTCATTTCCAGCCTAAATTATTCCCTGATTCTGTAACAAGGAATACAAGCTCACAAAGAATTGAAGTTCCTTTTTTACCCTTTATTTTGAAAGCTTTTCTATTTTTAAATCTTTTTTTAGGAAAGGGAAGCTAAACAAACAAAAGCGAGAGATGAAGATGCGGAGGCTGAGGATAATCAAACCACAAAGAGGGAATGTGAGGACTTCAGTAGGGATGACGAAGATGTGGAGTCTGAGTATTCACTGGATGATGAAAGCATCTTCACAAAAGCAGGTATTAGCAGTACACAGAGCAATGGTCAGGAGCAAGAGTCTGACAGACTGTGGGCTCACTGGAGAAAACTCTGTAGTGAAGCCTTGCTGGGAGTGGGCAAGAACCTTTTATATTTTGTTGTCTTCCTTCTGCAACATTCCTTCTGATTTTAATCAAGCCTAATTTGAATGGTAGCCATAGTACTTTAATTGAACTCGTCCCTTAGGAAGGATAATTTACTTGGCATTTTTATTCCATTGCATGCCTCTACTTGTTTCTGAGGCTTCTCTCTCAATAGCTCAGAGCAAAAAGTATGAGGTGAAGATAGTCACAATATCTTGTTATGTGTTTAGGTGTACTTGTTAGTATCTGTCACATTTCTCTTCCTCTGCAGATAAGGTCAAAGTGAAGGAAAGGAGGAAATCAAAAAAGGGACAAGTGGTAAGTGTTGGACAGTAGTAAAATTCCTCCAGCGTTTCTTGTGGAGGAATTTGCTTTGGTTAACAAACTGTAGCTAAAAAATCAGCCCAGAGCCCTTTGATAACATGTTATGTTGCTGCCTGTGTTGTTTCAGTTTTGTTGTTGTTCCTGTTTCTAGGAAGCAGAGAGCTTTTTTGAAGATGCATCTCAATATGATGATAACTTGTCATTCCAGGACATGAATCTTTCACGACCTTTGCTAAAGGTATTTACCTAATTTATTTGTTATATACATTACTCTGAAGAAAGTTGTACAGCCTTTCCTCCACCAATTAGAACTTTCAAATTCCTCTTCTCCTTGCAATCACTTTGAAAAGGAAATCATGTGGGAGCTAGTGTGATAGTCTTTTAAGAGCCGTTGTTACAAATTAATGGAAACTGTTATTTGATTTGCAATGTGTCAACACTACCTTTAGCTAGACTTATCACAGAATGGTTGAGGTTGGAAGGGACCTCTGAGGTCATCTTGTCCAAGCCCCTGCTCAAGCAGGGCCACCCAGAGCTGCTGCCCAGGAACGTGTCCAGATGGCTTTGAATTTCTCCAAGGATGGAGACTGTACAACCTCTCTGGGCACCCTGTGCCAGGACTCAGTCACCTCATGGGGAAAAGTAATTCTTGGTGTTCAGAGGGAACATCCTTTGTTGAGTTTGTGCCCATTGCCTCTGGTCCTGTCCCTGGGCACCACTGAAAAGAGTCTGGTTTCATTCTCTTTCCACCCTCCTGTCAGGTATTTACATACAAGTCTTCTCTTCTTCAGGCTGAACAGTCCCAGCTCTGTCAGCCTTTCCCTGTGTGTGAGGTGCTCCCAGGCCCTTCATAATCTTCCTGGCCCTTTGCTGGTCTCTCTCTCCAGCATGTCTGTGTCTCTTATACTGAGGAGCCCAGGGTTGGACACAGTACTCCAGGTGTGGCCATACAAGAGACAGAGTTTAATTGCTGTATCTCCTTTGTAGGCAATCACAGCTCTCGGTTTCAAGCAACCAACCCCAATTCAGAAGGCTTGTATCCCAGTGGGTCTTCTGGGAAAGGATATTTGTGCCTGTGCTGCCACTGGGACAGGTAGGGGCTTGAGCAGGGCACCAGAACCGTGGAGAATCAGCTATTCACAATAATTGCTAAGTCTTTTTAATTTTTTTCTTTAGGTAAAACAGCTGCCTTCATCCTGCCTGTCCTTGAGCGCCTGATTTACAAACCTCGTCAGGCTCCAATAACACGTGTTTTGGTTCTTGTGCCAACACGAGAACTGGGCATTCAGGTGCACTCTGTCACAAAACAGCTGGCACAGTTCAGCAGTGTCACAACTTGCCTTGCAGTAGGTGAGTATTAAGTTGTTTATGTGAACTGTACAGCTCACTGTAAACCACTGTAGGGAACTGGGAATTCTGTGTTGTGAAACTGGAGGCCGTACAGTTATTATGCTTCTAGTAGATATGTTGTGGTTTAACATCTCACTTTCCAATATTGTGCTGTACTTGTTGGTGTCTGAGAAAGAAGATGTGGGGTCACTTCTATGTGTGAATGTGGTTTAATCTGAGTTGTTTCCCATTCCTCAGGCCGTTTGCATCCCTGTACTCTGCTGCAGCTGCTCGGGGGGTCAGCAGTCCGTGTTCTCTCTCTTTCAGGTGGCCTGGATGTGAAGACTCAGGAAGCAGCTCTGCGCTCTGGGCCAGACATTCTTATTGCCACTCCTGGGCGACTGATTGATCATCTCCACAACTGCCCTTCTTTCCACCTCAGCAGTGTTGAGGTGCTGATTTTGGATGAAGCAGACAGGTAGGGTCAGCAGGACAGCAGGGAAAAACATGGTAGTTTTCTCCTTCCCTTTTCCCAGGCTGTAGGGCTGTCTTTGTTGCCCTGCCTTAAGTAATGTTTCTTACCTGCGACCAGTGAAGCTGCCTTAACCTTGCTGTTTTCCTCCTATGTAGGATGCTGGATGAGTACTTTGAGGAACAGATGAAGGAAATAATCAGGTTGTGCTCACACCACCGTCAGACAATGCTTTTCTCTGCCACAATGACAGAGGAGGTAAGACAAGCTGCAGAGAAGCGTACTGAGGCAGGAATTTGAATGGGAGTTTGCCTGGTCTTTTACCAGAAATCATGTGGACTTTTTTGTCCTTAACCTGTTTTTGTAGGTGAAAGATTTGGCTTCTGTTTCCCTGAAAAATCCCGTCCGAATTTTTGTGAACAGCAACACGGATGTTGCGCCTTTCCTGCGGCAGGAATTCATCCGGATCAGACCCAACCGAGAGGGGGACCGCGAGGCCATTGTAACAGGTTAGTGATGGGCAAAGACAGGCTGGAATCACTGAGTGACTACGAAGCAGGATTCTGAGGGGACTTTCTTTTAGCTCTCCTGACACGAACATTCCGAGATCACGTGATGCTGTTCACCCAGACCAAGAAGCAGGCTCACCGTATGCACATCCTGCTGGGACTGATGGGGCTGCGGGTCGGGGAGCTGCACGGGAACCTCTCTCAGGCACAGCGGCTGGAATCACTCAGGTATTAGCAGGCTTAGTTGGCAATCCTAGGCTAAAAAGAAGATCAAAGTTGGAAGTTTTGGGGCAGAAGCAGATTGCTACTTGCATTGCTAATGCATTTGCTTTCTCTGCTCAGGCGCTTTAAGGATGAGCAGATTGATATCCTGGTAGCTACAGATGTGGCTGCACGTGGACTTGATATTGAAGGTGTTAAAACAGTGAGTATTTGCAGTGCTGAGGTTTTTAATGATGCCTTTAATGTTGTTTCCCTGCTAACACCGTTTCTCTTACAGGTTATCAATTTTACCATGCCCAACACCACCAAACACTATGTCCATCGTGTGGGTCGGACAGCCAGAGCAGGCAAGGCTGGGCGTTCAGTCTCACTTGTGGGTGAGGAGGAGCGCAAGATGCTGAAGGATATTGTCAAGACTGCTAAAACAGCAGTGAAGGCCAGAATTCTCCCCCAAGGTACACACCTCACTGAGGTAAAAAGCAGGAGAGCAGTGCCCAGGGAATATCATGGTACAGGGGGACACTGAAAGAGCAGCTGAAAAACAAGAGGGACTTGACATGAGCTGCCTCTGATGTTCACACGGTATTGCTTTCAGATGTCATATTAAAATTTCGAGAGAAGATTGAGAATCTAGAGAAAGATATCTATGCAGTTCTGTGCTTGGAGCGTGAGGAACGTGAGATGCAGCAGTCAGAGGCCCAGGTAAGCTTTTGTTTTAGGAAATTTTTTTTTTAGGATCTAGTGTAGATATAGTCCATAATGAGGTTAGCCTAAATGTACTTAACCTGCTTACTGTAGAAGGGAAAGAGACAAGTATTTTTTATCCACCGTGAGCTCACCTCTTTCCTAAATTATCTCAGATCAATAAGGCAAAGAAGCAGCTGGAGACAGGAAAAAAAGAGACTGGAGGTGAGAATTTGGAGCGGAGCTGGTTCCAGACCCGTGAAGAGAGGAAGAAGGAGAAATGTGAGTCATGACACTGCTGCCATGTTAAATTCTGTAGCTGCAACTGGCCTCTGCTCTCTGCTTTAGGAGGTTCTTTATTCTGTTTCTCTTTCTCTTTCCAGTGGCTAAAGCCCTGCAGGAATTTGACCTAGCATTGCGGGGGAAAAAGAAAAGGAAGAAATTTATGCAGGACACACAGAAAAAAGCCCAAATGACTGTGAGTACATTTATGGACAAGTGGGACCCTGGGTGGACTGTCAGAGTTTTCCCTTAGCAAAACCTCACATGACTGCAAACTTGCATTTTAACATCTTTCAGCCAGAGGAAAGGTCACAGTTTGAAATCTTGAAATCTCAAATGTATGCTGAGCGTCTGGCCAAGAGGAATCGCCGAGCAAAGAGAGCCAGAGCCTTGCCAGAAGAGGAACCAGCAGCAGTACCAGCAGGTAGAGACTTGTTTTACAGCTGACTTACCTTATGTCACTTACTTTGCTAGAAATAGGTAAATTAAACTAGTTTGTGTAGAGGGAGGCATTGCTCTTTGAAGGAATGGCCACCAGTGCTGGCCAGGGTGCATGTTTGCAGAGAGCAGTTATCGCTCTTCCTGATGGTTAGGCTACTTGTTGTGGTGAAGAGGACTGCGATGATGCTGTGGCCTTCCATTTACAACCATTGTTCTGAATATTGTCTCTGTTAGGCCCTAAGAAGAAGAAAAAAGTGTCTGTGTTTGATGAAGAGCTGACCAACACGAGCAGGAAGGCTCTGAAGCAGTACCGTGCCGGGTAAGGTCTTAGCAGTATTACCTTAGTCCAGACTTTAGTAGATGAGATTTTTGCATCTCTGGACTTCCTCAGGGATACCTTGACTGATACTGGGAGAAAAGGTGGGCAGGGTTCTTTTGAGAAGTACTGTGCTTGATATAGTTCTTGCTGTCTTACCTCTCCTCCTTCCCCTCTCTCTCAAAAGCCCTTCGTTTGAGGATCGAAAACGTCTGGGTATTGCCCAGCGCAGGAAAGGAGGAAACTTCAAATCCAAGTCCAGGTATAGCTCCCTTTACTTTCTTACTCAAGTTTGGGGTTTTTTTTTTCCCTGCTTTCTTTTTTCTTCTTCTTGTGATTGCTTGAAGGCCCTTGCTAAAAGGTTTGTTGGTTCTACAGTACTTACCTTCCTACTGCAGGTCTGGGGGCAATCAAGGACACTGCCTTTAATAGCACATTCCTAGGCTTCTACTTGGGAAAATACTTTACCTGGGAAATACTCAGTGTTGCTCCTCATCTGTCACTGAGAGTTGGGCTGGAGAGGAATGTCATTTCAATTACCTTCTCTTTCAGGTACAAGAGGAAGTAAGAACTGTTGGCAGTTACCAGACAGGTAATTTCAGACAGAATGTACAGAGCCTGGATTTCTTTGTACTCCAAGGAGACAACTTCAGTAAAGTTGAACTTTTTCTTCAAGGTCTGGAATAGCTTTGGGATGTTTGCCAATACCTGCTTGAAGACCCTTTGTGAAAACATCTGTAGCAGCCCATGCAATAAAGAATTATATTTTTTAGGAGGTTTACTCTGTTTTATAGCACAGCTGGAACACCTGAGAGCTAGGATCTGTTACATCTTTCTATCAGACTTTTAGTTCATGTACGTCAAGTTGTCTTTAGGGCAAAAACTGAACAGTGCTTTGTTCATATACTTCTGTGATCTCAATTAATTAATAGAGCTGAAAAGAATTTCTGTTGTTGAGAGCCTATTCCTGTAATAGGAAAAAAAAAGTTTTTCAGACTGTTACAAAGATGGCTTTGGGGGTGACAGTCACAGGAATTACAACAAATCTCCAAGAGGCTGCTATCTGAAGGAATTATTATGTCCAAGGTGGGCAGAGTGGGCAGCTTCCTCCTAACTCCCCATGAAAGCAGCTGTAAGCTGAGGCAAAATGGAAGACTATAACCAGAATGGGGGCTGGTGTATTTTATTGTATATAATGACAGGTTTGCTCATCCTGGTTTTTGGTGTTTTCTTTTTACTAGGAGGAATGCAGATCCTCCTATAGAGACCAAACAGGTTTACTGCAGCCTTGATGCAAAACATCATAAATCACTATTCTTAACCCAGGTTCATTGTGAATAAAGCAGGGACCATTCTGATCAGTAGGCCATACTTAATTTCATTTAAATGTTAAATCTTTCTAGGAATTTTTACTACCTCCACTGTCCCGAACTTTTTTTTTTTTTTCCATCAGCCTTGGTAAATTTCAATGTTATGGTTTAATTCCTATAAGGAACACAGACCAACTGTTTGTTTCTGAGCTGTCTATACAAATTGAGCTTTTTGCCTCAAACCTGCTCTTCTGGGATAACCATAGTGCACCAATAAAAAATAACAGTTACACTCCTGAAATAAACAGACTAGTACAACAGTGACTCCCAAGTATTGGGTTTTCCAACTTTATTAAAAAGGGCAACGCTGACAAGCAGTAAATATAAAATATACATTACAAAGGTTTGAGAGGTGGTACTGCTCGATGTATCCCCTTACTTAGGTCTTCTCACAGTTCAAAGGTACATCATAGTCTAATCTCACGGTCTTGGTGGACGCATGCCGGGTGGAGGGGGTCCTGGGAATAAAGGAAAGAGTTGAAGAGGAAAGAAGCAGCAAGGCTAAACCAAAAAGACATTTTCCCTGTGCCCAGTGTAGCCTTAGGACCCCTTTTTTTTGGCACCAAAGCCCTTACTGTCAACTAGCAGAGCTAGGGAGACACTGGAATGCATCACCCTTCAAACATCTTCCAGCTTCTTATAGTTTCTAGCCAGGATAACCTGCACTCACCTCTCATTCCTGGGGGTGGTGGTCTCATTCCTGGTGGGGGCATTCCCATAGGAGCCCCTCGGCCAGGTGGCATTCCCATTGGTGGGCCCATGGGTGGTCTCATGCCCGGAGGAGGTCCCATCATTCCTGAAGCCCGAGAAAAACCAAAGCATGTAAATCCAGCTGAATATTCAAGGCACTAGCTGGACATCAGGATATCCTCCATAATACCAGTTCTTCATCAGACTGGGATAACTACCTCTTTATCACCAATTCTGCCACAGAACATGAGCTCCTTGCTACCCCACTGTACAGAGTGACTCCTACCTGGAGGAGGGGCTCCTCTGCTCATCGGTGGGGGGGGACCCCCACGCCCTGGGGTGTACTGAGTTGGGGCTCCTGCAATGCTGGCAGTGGCTGCTGCAGCAGCAGCTGCGACTGTTCCACGGCCCTGGGGTGTCATCACCTGCAGACAAAATAAACAGGCTCACAGAAAAACAGCAAAACATCTGCTTTGTATTAATAACTAAAGTATAAGCAACACTGAAATTCCCCTTCAGAAAAATCACGCCGGCCTCCTCTAACGTATTAAATGATACTACAAACTTATAATACAATTCCAAGGATACCACTTGAGTTATGTGCAAAAAGCTGCATTTTTCAACCCTCTTCTTCATCATATAAGAGAGTTCCTAGGGCAATCTAGCACCAAAAAGCCTCACTAGGCCCAAACTTCATGGTAACGGATTTCTTACATCACACTGGTACCAAAAAATAAAAGCCATATGGGTCACAGCATCTCACCTGTTGGGATGGTCCTCCCACTCCTCTGACAGGGCCAGCTAATCCTGCTGGAGCCTGTGGCATGGGAGCACCAGCTGGTACTCCCCTCCCTGCTGCTCTCCCAACTCCAGGTCCTCCAGCAGCACCAGCAAGAGGAACCCGTGCAATTCCAGTCTGAAAAGAGAGCCCCCCAAAAGAAAGATTTATCAAAATTAAAGTCCTCAGGTCCTAGGGATGCCCACAGCCCTCCTCTGTCCAATTAAACATCCAAGCCCACAAAGGAACAAAAGCTTCCTGCAGTGAAATTTGTTGGACCCAGTCACAACAGCATCTGGAAGGCTAGAACAGCACAACAGTAGCATTCCCCCGCAAGGAAGCAAATATATCGGATATCCCTTCGCTTTCTGCTTAGTTCTGTGCTCATTCTTACATCTTTTGGAGGTGGTCCTTCAACTGTCATGGATACCAGGTTTTCCCCTCGCAGCAACACAAGACCAAGGACTCGTTTCTCTTCCCGCTCTGGCTGTTTTGAATTTTTAGGTCTGGTGAGAAGAAAACATTGCAAAACAGAAGAAGAAAAAAAAAATGAATGAACGATGCTCCTTGAATTTACAACAGGATATATATGACTAGGCTGCTTCTCCAGAGAGGAGAGCCCATCACAAAAATCACATTTTTATACGCCTCAAATTAAGTATATTGAGAAGTCTAAACCGTTACAACTGCCATCACAGAGGGGTATATTTTGGTTATTTGGAAAGAACTGAAGCAAGGTGCCTCTTGAACGATGATAGTTTGGGGATTTGCCCAGTAAGACTAAACACATGAGTGTTCCAGCAGACGATGCCCCGGCTCTCGCCCCGGGGCCCCTCCGCAGGACCGGGGGCCCCGCCCGCCGGCCCCGCCGCTCACTTGATCTTGCGGAACTCGTCGCAGTCGCAGAGGATGAGGTTCATGTGCTTGTCGAAGGCCTTGAACGTGCCGATGAAGACGCGCCCGTCCTGCAGGATGCACCGCATGCGGTAGTCGATGTGCTGCAGCATCTTGCTGCTCTTGCCGACCGTCTGCAAAGAGACCGCCGGGTTAACCCGCGGGCCGAGCGGGGCTCGCCCCGTCCCCATCGCCCTCCCCGCGGGGGCTCCACCATGGCCTGCGGCCTCTTCGGTGCTCCCTCCCGCCCGCCCAGCCGACAACCGCTCTCCGCCGGCGCCCCTCGCCCCGCCGCACAATGACCGCGGAAGCTCCGACGCCGCGACAACGCGACTTCGCCCGCCCTGGGCGGGCCCCGCCCGTTTCCGGCGCTCCGCGGACGCGGCTTCCCCGGGCCGGGACCGGACGCCGGGCGGGGCGGGGGCTGCGCGGACTCCGCGGCCCCGACTGTCGGGGCCGAGGGACCGAGCGCTGGCGGTCGCGCCGCCGCCCCAGAGCCCCGCGCCGGCCGGGCGCCGCCCTGCATAGAGCCCCGGCGGCCCCTGGCGACTCGCAGCCAGCGCCCGGAGGCGCGCCCCGTGGGCACGGGGAGCTGACGTGAGCCTCCCGCGGCGGCCCCGCAGAGCGGAGGAGGGACGGGGGACGCTCGGTCAGAGGGACTTGAGGAGGCTGCCGAGCACCCGGTGGGGTGGGGGGTGCCGCTGGGGTTGGCGGGGCCGGCGGGTTTAGTGCCGCTGCGGGCGGGGCGGCTCGGGTGTCCATGTTTCTCTCGTGTTCTCCGTGTTACCTCCCCATGTTATCCATGTTCTCACGTGGTGCTCCATGGCAAAGCGCGGGCGGCGCATGGACGCGCCAATGGGCGGTGCCGGAGCGGCCGGGCGCGGAGCGGGCCGCGGCGGATCCGGGTGAGCGCGGGCGGGGATTGCGGATGGGGATGCGGAGGGATGGGGATTGGGGAGCCGCAGCCGTCGGGGCACGCGCCTCGAAGCGCGAGTCTGCTGCTCCCAGACCCCTGCTGCCTCCCCAGACCCCGCTGCCTCCCAGACCCGCTGCTCCCAGACCCCGCCTGCCTCCCCACACCCCGCTGCCTCCCCCAGACCCCGCTGCCTCCCAGACCCCGCTGCCTGTCCCCAGACCCGCTGCCTCCGCCAGACCCCCGCTGCCTCCCAGACCCCGCTGGCCCTCCCCAGACCCCGCTGCCTCCCCAGACCCCGCTGCCTCCCCAGACCCCGGCTCCGGGGGTCGCCCTCCCGTCCCCGCAGCTCCCGCTGTGCATCCCCGGCTGCCCCCGGAGGGGCGAGTCCGCCGCTCCCTCGGGGCCCGAGGCACGGCACGGACAGCGCTTTGCAGGGAAAAAAAAAAAAATCGTTTAGCACCTTAAATCGGGCTTTGGCCCAAGCTTCAGGAGGGGCCGATTCGCTGTCGGCTTTCAGCTCACATGACTGATTAAAAATAATTAAAACAGCAGTTCTCTTTTTGCCTGTTGCTGTCGGTTTCTGTCTTTGCCAGGATGTGGCCTGTGCCAAGCTGTGTTGGAATGTGCTCGACCAGAGCACGTAGGCTTAGTGTTGTACAGCCAAAGTGCAGCCGTGGAAGGCCTTTGGAGGAATGTGAGATTCCAGAGATGGATTCTGAGCCATTTGGTTCTTTGGTTCCTCTAGTGAAGGATGTTTCTTATTGCTTTTTATGTGAGGTAGCATAGAAAGAAAACTGTGTAGCCCTGGGGTTGGACTCTGCTGCCTACTACACTTTCATGCTGCTTGGCCAAGGTGTCTTCTCCACACACCTGTCCAGTTAGTCCTTCTGCCAACATCACTTCCACCTTTCCCTTGGCCTGTTGGCTCCGTCTGGGGACTTTCTGAGATCTGACTGGGGTGTTTTGTTGCATCTACAGGTTTCAGAAGCTGCATCTATTTGCTTGTTGACTGGGTGATTCTACCAGGCAGCTTTTCTTTTTCAGGGAATGTTCTTTCATCCTCCTCATTTTCATTCTGTGTGCAGCACACTTTGTTCTCTATCTGTAATGAAAAGAAGATTGAGTTTGTGAATAGGGAAGTTCTGCTTAAAATACTCCAGTTGTTTTAGCTTGCAGCTTCTCAGAAGTCTCTTGAATAGTGTGTTTTTAGTGGTTGTGCTGATTTCTTGCCCTGCAGCTACCCCTGCACCACTGCTTTGTATGACAGAGCTCACTCTGCAGAAGCAGAGGGAATTAATTTTTGATGGATTTCGGCTTGGCTGCTGTCTCCCTCTGTAAAACTGTGGGAATTGTTTACATGCTGTTGTTGTGAAGAATGTGCTGTGAGAGACCTATAAGTAACTGATAATCACAATTATGGAAAATCACAGTCTGTGCTTCATGGGAGATTCTGAACAGTCATTTTATCAGCTCTATCACTATTGCACTGCAAAATATCCATTGTAAAACTGAACATCTGATGCCTCTCTTGTCTGCAGACATGCAGTGAAATCGTTTCAAAGCATGCTTTTGGCAGACAACCTGGTGCTAAGAGGCTGACCTGAAGTACCCTTTGTATTCATAGTCCACTCTTCATTTTCCTCTTCTGGAAAGCTGCTCCTGCTGAGCCACTGGTCCGTGTGGGTTCTTCAAAGGATTGTTTGACCCAGGCTGTTTGAAGAGTTTCCTACCTTTTTTAATTTTTAATTCTTACTTCTCTGGGTTCTGCTTAGCCAATTCCTCCTGGTCTTCAAATCTCTGCCTTAGTAGAGATACCTGGTATCTGTTCCCTGGTGCTGCTGTGCAAAGAAACAGTCTTTAAGCTCTATTTGTTTCGCTGTGTATTTGCTGTGCCTTGAATACTGATTGGAACATGGTTGCCAGTCATGAGTGGGTGCTCATTTATGGAAGAAATTTGGGGCAGAAATAGTCTTAAAGATCATGGTGAATTACTTTGCATTTGTATGCAGCTGAGAGCTTTTATTTTTATTTTTTTTTTTGAGATATCAAGGGAGTGCAACACAGCTTGGCTGGTCCCTATTTTCAGTGGTGAGGATATCAGGGAAGCTGCAGGTAGAGTGCATGGATTCTGGGAGCTGTGGGCCAACCTCTGCAGTACTTTTTTTATGGAACAGGACATTTATATGGTATTTAGGGGCATGTTTTAGTGGTGGGCTGTGCCGTGTTAGGGTTACAGTTGGACTTGGTAATCTTAAGGGTATTTTCCAGCCTAAATGGTTCTGTGATTTCTGTGCAATTTCCCATAATATCAGTGTTTCTGTTCTAATGGGCACTTCCTCTCTCTGAATGAGGCATGTTCTTTGCATGGAAAAAGGCAAGTTAGAGATTTGCAAAGCTACTAGCTCTAGTAATCTGGGTGCCTGTTTTGGCATATAAAGTACCATATTTCCTTCTACTCTTTAGTAGCACCTTGCAATGTAAGTCACAGTGCAAATAAAAGGCTGTGACTGTTCTGCAAGAGGCTGAAGGGAGAAGTGGTAATTAGATGCTAATTACTTGTGGGTATATTAGTTTAAAAGTTGCAAATTCAGTTCTTAATACTCCAGGAAGTAATCTTTGAGCCTTGTCTCTTCACTGTGTATTTGTCGTGCCTTGAACACTGAATGGGTTTGATGTTTTCTAATTGCAAATTGGCTCACTCAGGGGAGCAGTAATTACCTATTCAGTTATTACAAGCCAGTCTGGTTATTGGAGATGGTGTGTGTGTGCTTCTGCACAGGACTGAGTTTTCTCAGGCTGTCAGGTTTAGGCCATCATAGGCTTTAATTGCTGCATGGAGAAGAGTGAGTGGAAATCACACACCTTTTGGGAACTGCCTGTCTGTTTCTAGATCTAATTCATGGAAACCTTGATATCCTGCAGATCTGGGGGTGTCATACAGATTGGGCACTTTGGGGAGTACATGCAGAACTACTGATTGTATGCCAGTAATTGCCAATGTATACTTAAAGATTTAGTTGATCTATTGCTGCAAGAGACATTTGAAAGTCTAAATTATTTTTATTTTATTTTAGTGTGTGTGTAACTTGGGAAAAAGGAAGTGAGGAAGATTGAATCATATTTTTATTGGGTTCATCTGTCTTTTTGCAAGACAACAATGTTGTGTAAGCTTTGACTTCTTATGGCTGCTGCTGTGGAGTACGTTGGGTCAGGAGGCTTTCCTGGTTCTGCCTTGTCTCTTTATTACACTGTACTTGAATGTTAGAGGAAGCATTTTTGGATCAGGAGGGACTCTTCTGACTTGCAGTGTGCCGTGCTTGGCAGACTTTTGCTGTCCTCAGACATATCAGGTATTGACCACTGATTTGTGAAGAGGCTGAAGGAAACTGGTATGAGTAAGCTTGCATTGGATACCCCAGTAATAAGTGCTGAACAGGGGGCTTCAGCCTTCTAAATATATCTAAGTTCAAAGCTTTCCTGTCTTCATGAAGACTCCTAAGTGCTTTGCTCTGCTTATGCATTGAGGCAAGGTACAATTCTGGTCCTGGTTCCTTATGCTTTATTGCCTGAATTTCTAGTTTACTTTGGAGACCAGAAGATGAACTGCTTCAGGACGAGCGTGGAATAAAGGAGTAGAGCCTAAATTATTGATTGTAATGGATGGGAAAATAGCACCAGCAGCTCTGTATGCCTTCAGGGTTAGAGGCCTCTTGAGAACATATTTGCTGCAAGTTCACATGTCTCTGTTAGCAAAGAGTAAATTGTCTGTCTTGGAATGAGAGAATAGAGCACTGGTAATCAAAATTTGAGAAGAAATTTGTGATAAGACATGCTCGTGGGGTTTGGAGGCAGTGTTTCCATAGGACACCATAGGCTCTGTGCTTTCTGTTTGTGAATTAGCCTGGCTCTGTGGGCTGTGAAGGCTTCTTTGAAACACTAATTTAATTGAACCCTCTTATGAGCAGTCTTCCTTTGTGTGGCCTCACCTTGTCCAACCCTCAGGAGGGAAGCTACCTGGACACTGTGTTTCTGCTCCCACATACTGACAGCAGCCAAGCCTGGGAAGTTATTTCCTTGCTACCCCTGTGAACTGACCTGGCAGTACAGATGGTGGGTGCTAGATGGGGCTTTGCTGAGCAGAGCAAAGCCCTCCCTCCTTCTTGGGAGTAGCCTGACAAGCTCTCAGAAGTATTCTAGGTGACAAGGTTGGACGTGCCATTTCATGATGTGCTGTTTTAGTGTGAGGCCTTGATCTCTGCTAGGGTGGATGTTTTGTCCCTGTCAGGCCCAGGAAACCATAACGCTGATGTGTCTGGTGTTTTGAATTTTGTGTTAGATCCAATGTAACAAGTGAAATGGTTTTCAGAGAGATACTCACTATCCTTTCTCTTAACAGGTGTGGAGGTGTATGCTGTTGTAAAGGCACCTGGAGGAGTCTGGAGCAATGCCACCGCCTTCAGACATTGTGAAAGTGGCTGTTGAGTGGCCGGGTGCCAATGCCCAGCTGCTGGAGATAGATCAGGTGAGACCTGCTAACCAGGTGGGGGAGGAAAGGCACCACAGCATTGATACTGGAATGTGGGAAGCATAGAAATGGGCAGTATTCCTTTCTGGTTGAGAGGAACATGGCTACTGAGGACTCTCTTTCTGTTCTAGAAAAGGCCTCTTGCATCCATCATCAAGGAGGTCTGTGATGGGTGAGTAGTTCTCTGGGAACCCTTGTGGAGAAAGTCTGTCCCGCTGACAAATCTTGCCGGGGTACTGTGGAAAGTCTCTGCTGCTTGATCATGTGCTGCAAGCACAATCCATGCTGCCTGCTGCCAGTTTTGGCCATGCAATGGGCTGGGTTTAAATTGTGAAGAAAAGGATCTCCCGGAAAACGAGGGCCTTCCATCTTCATTCCAGTTCTAAGTGTGTGCCTATGTGTGCCCTGGGGTCGGTTTCTCTGAGGATTGGCCCATCCTGCTGTTACCAAAGTGTAGGCCTCCTCAGATGCTCCACAGAATTGATTTAGAGTAGGCTGGAGTCCCACATTCCCCTCAAGAGGAGGGTGTTTTCTCTTCTCTTTGGGAGACCTGACTTCCCCTGCTAAAGCTTTGCTTGAAAGTTCTTTTGCACCCTGCCGGGATCGAGCTCCATTTCCTAATTGAGAACCAGAAGAAAGAGGAGAAGGAAGCTTATGTGTCCTTCTTCTTCCTCTGCCAGGTGGTCCCTGCCAAACCCTGAGTACTACACCCTGCGGTACGCTGATGGTCCCCAGCTGTACATCACAGAGCAGGTCAGTGTGAGAGGCAGCAGCCTGCTGACACCCTGGGGGAGAGTGCAGAATGTCTTGGACTGGTGGGTGGAACAATCCTGGCACTAATCCTTGAGGGGCAGCATCTTTGCTCTCACACTCGCACTTGAATGGTGCCATTCAGCTGAGGAGCCTTGCACTTCTCCCTTTGCGTGCCCATGGGTGTGGGGGCTCAGGGTCTCAATTCCAGTGCCCTCAGTAGGGTTGTGTGATGTGAGAACCCTTTACTCGTGCATACAGATGTGCACTGCAGATCCAGTTGTGTTCTTTCCCTCCTACTTTTCCGCAGTTTAAAGTTTGTGTTTTCTTTCAGACTCGCTGTGACATCAAGAATGGAACTATCCTGCAGCTGGCAGTCTCCCCGGTAAATGCTTCCTCACATCTTCATTCTCAGTGACTGTCCATGGAAGACAGGCTGTTTCTTGCCTCTTGGCTTTTCTTTCTCCTTCTCCCCAAATTTCAGGGGAATTTCCTTCGTTTTGGGCCATTCTGCACAATGAGGCACAGGCTCTTTGTTTTCCATCCTGACAGTGGTGTGTGTCTTTCCTTTGGATGCTCTGCCCTTTTATAGGACTTTCTGTAAATAAACCCAGTCTGCAGCTTTAGTGCATCCCCTAGATTAGGATGTTGTGAAGCACCTGAGAAATGCATTCTCAGTATGAGTGCACTTAGTATGGTCAGTTGGAAGGCAACAGTTTCAACAACTTAATGCAAAAAATTAAAGGAGAGACAAATTTGATGCAGATGGGGTGGTTCCTGCTGAATTCTTGCTATTGTGACCTCAGCAGTTGTCTTTTGCAGAGTTGCTGCAGCTTCCTTTTTATTTAAATTCTTAAACCTTTTCTGTGCAAGTGTCAATGGATAGAGCTGAGGGTGAGTAGAACTGGAAGAAGTTGCTTGGGCAAGAGGTAGTTGAGAGGATATCATTGATCTGTGTCTGAGAAATCTTATGGAATGTCTCATGGATATACAAAATGTGTTTGTGCTGCTCTTTGAATCTATGAGACTTGTGTTTAATACCATATTTCTTTAACGGTGTCACTCCATATTTCTATGGAAAAAAACCTCTACTCACCTCACCAGAAAGAAAAACAAGCATTTGCTCTAACTTGTAAAATAGCATTTTACCTCCTGCTTGGCTGTAACCGTTGCTGAGTGCAGCCTTTTTTTAGTCTTTCTTAGTCTTACTGGCTGCTACTACAGAATTTATCTTTGCTGCTGCTGAATTTATCTCTCTACCCTGGCTCTGCTCTCTCTGCCCATCCAGGGCCTTCTGACAGAATGCTGATGCTGGTGACAGAACTCAGGCTGCAGGTAACTGGTCTGTAACTGGCACCATCCCTCTTTCCTGCCAGTCTAGGGCAGCTCGCCAGCTGATGGAGAGGATCCAGTCCCACAGCATGGAAGCACGACTGGATGCCATGAAGGAACTGGCCAAACTTTCAGCAGACGTGACCTTTGCCACAGAGTTCATCAACATGGAAGGGATTACGGTGCTGACACGGCTTGTGGAGAGCGGGACCAAGCTGCTGTCCCAGTAAGTTCCTGTCTTCCAGGACTCTGAAACAGAGGGCCTCAAATTTTGTTTGCTGATTTTGTTTGCTGAAGTGGCATAAATCAACTAACCTCATAGCAAAGTTGAACTGTTTAAACAAAGTCTTTCTAGTCCTTGGCTAAACCTCGTGAGGCAAAAGGAGTGTTTTGGTGGTGGTTCATCCTGGAGCTGCCTGGCACTGGCTGTGTCTGGCATGAGGCAGCCTCAGCTTCTCCTCACAGAGGCTGCCCTGCACCCCCCTGCATTTCTTTCAATTCCTGCATTATTTGCAATCTTCACCATTCTGTCTTGTGGTTATATACTAAGTTTTCCACAGTTCATGCTGTGCTCTCATTTTATTTCAAGTCAGGTCCCAATATTTAGAGAAGGACAATGAATTTTTCTTTGCTTTTCTCTGATGTTAAAACATGTTTTTTCCTCTGAATAGCCAAGTGCTGATGCAGGTGGTTGCAAGTCTCTGGTGGCAGGACTAGGGACTTATTGTTGCTATTTTTAATTTGTGCTTGTCATCAGGAAAAATAAAATGTCTTTCTACAATACATTTCTACAACAGTAAAATTGTCCGCGTAAATGAATATACTTTATTGCTCCTCCAGGTGTGAAATCGCAGCCTGTTTTATTAAAAGGTGGTGACATTTTTCTCTTACCCAGCTTATTCAGCTTGGACAGGCTTTTTTCTTGCTGCCAGATCTCTTGTAACAGCATTCTTCATTTACTCAGTTACAGTGAAATGTTGGCTTTCACCCTGACTGCCTTCTTGGAGCTCATGGACCACGGTATTGTCTCCTGGGACATGGTCTCAATAACCTTCATCAAACAGGTGAGTTTGGGTGGAGGGGGTGAGTGGATACTGTTTCTTTTCATGCTTTAACTCAGCTTCCAGGAGGAGCAAAGAGCAGAATGACTCTGCTGGTCCATCTGTTTGCAGATTGCAGGGTATGTGAGCCAGCCCATGGTGGACGTGTCCATCCTCCAGCGGTCCCTGGCCATCCTGGAGAGCATGGTGCTCAACAGCCAGACCCTGTACCAGAAGATTGCAGAAGAGATCACCGTGGGGCAGCTCATTTCCCACCTGCAAGTGTGAGTGTCCACCCAGCAACAGTGTGATTTGTATCCATTTTTTGTGTACCTGTCAATTTTAAAACACATCCTTTTAAATTTAAAACACTTAAAGATTTTATTTTTTTTTTATAGTATTACCGACATGAGACCTTCCTTGAACTTTAAGATTTCTAATGGATTTTTTTAAAAAAAGAAAAAAGATCCTAGAAAAATGTTTTCTGTGTTCTGGAAGCACTTAGGCACATGAGTGTATGTCTTGAACAAAGATATTCTGCTTAAACAACTGCATGAGTGTGTTCAGTGTTAGAACCAAACCTGTGTTTGACTAAAAACAATTTCCCAAACCATCTGCATCCAGTCATCAGCCACCTTCACCCCTCTTTAAATTGTCTCCACTAGAATCTAAGAACTCATCTTCTTCTGGGTTTTGTCCTGCATATTAAGGAAGAAAACAATTGCTTTTCTTGCTTGAAGGGAAAAAAAAAATCCCTTCATCTCCTTCCTCTCAACAGACTGACAAACCAACAAATCAATATCTGTCTCTTAGGGCTGTTTGTCTAGGTCAGCTCTACTCTTCCATAAAAAAAAAAAGCACGTAATTGTCAGAGCTTTGAGTAGGTTGGTTTTTTTTCCTCAAGCCTTTTAATTCTGCAAATTTGGAAAAGCACTAATTGTGAATATGATTGATATTCCTTAATCAGAGAGTAGTTTAACAACACGATAGCGCAAACAATGTACTGCATCAATGTCACTTTGTGCTCATACAGCCTTAAGGTGAGGGTGGAAGAGTGTGATTGGCATTTGGAAGCTTATTTTTGTGATGTTTTGAACATCACAAGTGCAGCCACGTGCTGTGTGTGGTCTAGAAAGGGAATAAGGACCCTTTACCTGAAGAACCTCTTCAGTAAAAATAAGAAGTGTGGGTTGGACCAAACTATTGAGGTTGGAAGGCAATGCCATAAAGAGAGGTGTGCTTTCCCCTTAGTTCCATTTGCACTTGGTGGCTTCCCTTGGCACAGGGGAGAAAAATTACTTGCTCCATACAAGTTTCAAGCTGTATCCATGTAACAGACTGCAGTATAACTAGGTTTTACAGAGATAGCTCCAGCACTGGAAACAAGCTGTGGTGGTGCTGGGCTGCAGTCTGCTCTGTCTCCTGGTTAATGGACCTGGCAGACAGAAATTTCTGTCAGCTATTTGCACGCCTTATGAAGGGTTGGGCATCATGAACGTAGATTACATGAGTCCTGCTTGTTTGTTGAAATGCAGGACAGCTGTAGGCAGTGTTCTCATGGTGCAGGCAAAGCACCAGGCTGTGATGTTCTGTACTGTCTGTTCTCTTACGATCCTCCCTTTCTTTGTTTGTGCAGCTCAAACCAAGAGATTCAGACATATGCCATTGCTCTGATCAATGCCCTCTTCCTGAAGGCACCTGAGGACAAGAGACAGGTTTGTTCTCGCCTTTTGACTTTAAACCTGAATAATGGTTGCTGGCTGTTTACTTTATGCCTCAGAAATCACATTGTCTGGGCAAGATAGACCTCAAACCTTGCCAAGAGCTTATGTGGCTGTTTCAGTATGGCAACATTGGAGAAAAAGTACCATCCCATTAATAATGTGTCCTGGAGCACACATCTCTATTTAGGAGATGCTCAGAAAGGATTCTGAAAGACCTTGAGAGAACAGAAGGTAATCCTCCCAGACAGCATGGGAAAATTCTTTAAGAAAGTTAACTGTGTATGGGAGAGGTAGGCTGGGTAGAGTCCTTGGGTTTGTATGTACTTCCTAAACAAACACCACATCTCCCCCTTCCCCCCCAAAAGGGGACCTTCTTGAAGTCATAGGGGGATATCCCTGCTAGCAAATGTGAGAAGTTAAACACCTGTCCTGCTCTGAGGAACCCCCAAGATCTCAGCTACGTGCAAGATGTGCATATGTGTGTGTTGTGTAGCTTTGCTGTGTTGAGCCTTTCTTCTCTAGTGCCCCGTTTGTGCCTTGTTTCTGGACTCTGAGCTAAATCCTGTCTGCTTCTCTTTGTGCCTTTTTTTGCTTTCTGCCAGCAGGACAAGCTGCTTAACCCTCTAGACCTGCCCATCACTGTAAGTAACTCAAGCCTGGGGGCTGGTCGTGTGGAGCTGTAGGCATGTTAGCTTTCCTCCAGTTGTGCCTCCTTGTATCCCAGGGAAGATGCACACAGGCTTCAGAGAGGGGATGAGCCTAGGGAGAAGGGAGGGGACGTACTCAGACTGTGGAGGGGAAAAGAATCAGCAGCAAGAGAAACCTTGAATGACTTACTGTGAAAACAAGATCACACAGATGACTGTAAAAGGAAACTGGTGACTGATCAGGTGAACCAGTTGTAAAACTGGAACCAGTTCTTTAGCAATCTGAGTCTCTTTTAACTTTTTATACCCCAGATCTCAATGACAGTTTTATATCCAGCTGTGTCCTTGTAAAGATAGAGCTGTTTGTCTGTGAAGAGCAGTCACAAAATCTGTTGCTGACTGGGGGCTAGAGCATAAATTCTGCCTGATCTGTGACTTCTCCCTTATGGGAATTATAGTATAAGAATGTTTTTTGCCTTGTGCTATCTCCATGGAAATCACCACTCTTGTTAAGAGGTTGATTTGCAGCCTTCTTATCTTGAGATTCTGGTACATTTTTTAGATTTTCTGGGTGGCACAGAGGATGTTCCACTTTTGCCACGGATGCAGTGCCTTCAGAGGGGAAACTGCTGTCTCAATAAATGTTACATAATTTCTAAAATTTATATATATGCTTAATACATGAAAATAAGAAAAATTATACTTATCTACTGGTAATTCAGCCAAGATACAAGCAAACAAAATTCCAAGGGATCTTTCACTTTTTTTTATTTTTCCCCTTGAACACAATCCACATGACCACAAAGGGCCATGAAGCTGATTAGGAAACTGGAGTACCTTTCATATCAATAGAGCCTGAGAGATTTGGGATTGCTCAGCCTCAAGAAGAGAAGGCTCAGGGAGGTCTTCTATCTATAAATATCTGATGGAAGGGAATAAAGAAGTGGGAACTCATCTCAGTAGTGCTTGCTGACAGGACCAGAGGCAGTGGGCACAGCTTAAAAGAAGATTTCATGTGAACATACACACAAAATTAGTGTTAGAGTGATCAACACTGGAACAGGTTACCCAGAGAGATTATGGAGTCTCCATCAGTGGAAATATTAAAATCCTGACTGGACACAGTCCTGGGCAACCTGCTCTATCTGATGTTGCTTGAATCAGGGGAGTTGGACTAGGTGATCTAAAGACATCTCTTCCAGCATAAATGCTTCTGTGATTTTGTGACTGTGTCAAGCAGCAAAGTGGGCCCTGTTGGACTCTCAGCAGAACATAGACCCCTTAGCAGTGGTTAGACTGTGTGTGTGCTCATGCTTCTTTCTATGCTGTTTAGAATTGTTTAATTGTCTTTGTCTTTCCCCCTTTTTATCTGCTTCAGTCACTTGTTACTTCATCCCGTGTACAAACTAATTCCTTCAGAGTAAGGATTCCTTGTGTCACGTGCATGAACAAATCCCAGCAGCAGGCCTTGTCCTGTTCTCAGTGCTACATCTCACAAACTGTAGTAAAAAATAATGACTCAGAGGGCAGTGTGTTATCTCTAAAAGCTCTCCTATTTCATCTAGATACTTCATAGATATCTTCCACTCAAGCACTGACTCACTTTGGTTGTCACACAAATGCTGCTGAACTTGCAGCCATCACAGCTTGGCTGTCAGTCAGTGTTATCACTGTCTTGGCTTAGGAGGTTTCTGTCTGGATCAAAAGTGATAATAGGAACTTGGAAAAAGGTTAATGCACACATTTGACCAGACTTTTTATAGTCTATCAGGAACAGGGTTGATATGAGCAGTTGGAACAGTCTTGGATTGCTCAGAATGTGCAGCTGATTGAATGCAATTGTCTGAGACTCCACATCTGCTCCCAACTCTCAATCTGCACTGCAGAGGAATGTGATCTCAGACTGTCAGATCTTTTGGACCTCTTCCAGATGATATAATGCCCAACAGTTTTTTCTTACCCAAAGATTTTGCTTGTAGCAGCAAACTCGTGATAACGTTCCCTTTTGACATTAGCACTTGTGCCACTCTCCTTGCAGGTGTAATGAGATCACTGCTATGTTAGAAAGTGCATCTTCACAATTTACAAGGAAAGCACAGGTTAGGTTTTTGCAGGTGCATGTGTAATTGGTGCTGGAACTGGAGGCATCTTGCATCTGCTGTGACTGTTTGTCATCATTACTCCATGGCTGGGAAACCCTCCTCACCTGGGGAGGGAAGCCATGCAGTAAAGAGGGAAAGTGGAAGCTTTCCTGTAAGCATGAAAATTACTACCCTGCCTTTTTGTAAACTGAAAAAAAATGCTTCTGCAAATTGTGCTTAAACTGACTTCTGAACATCTCTTTGGGAACTGAGACAAAGGAAATGTAAATGTCAGAGCGGGAGGAGATGTGAAACCTGCATCCTCTAGCCCTTGTTCTCCTGGGTGTACCTTGGTGTAGAAAGCTGTGAAATGCTAATTGGAGGAACCTCTTGTAGATGACAGATTTTTCCTGGGCAACCCACAGTATGCTCCCTGCTGCCATACCTGAAGTATCATTAGATGTCCAACGTTAAGCTAAATTTGCTTCTGTGCTTTGACCACACCAGTGCCTTTCTCCACATTAATGTTTTGTAGGGGAGCCATCTCTGAGTTGTGCCATGGTAAAGATGACCCTTGCATCCCAACCTGATGCTTGCTTTGTGGTGAGATGCCATGCTAAATTGACAGTGTGTAGTAGAAGCACTTTGTTGTGTGCCAGTGCTATCTCCAGTTCATAGGCTTATTTCATTCTCTCCTTTCTGCACAATGTGGGCCTTTTGTTTTATATTTCACTCATGTTATTTCTTCTCTAAATTCCACAACAGGAAATGGCTAATGCATTTGCCCAGAAGCATCTGAGGTCTATAATCCTGAATGTAAGTATGTCTGGAATAACCCAGTGCTTCCTAAAGTTTCCTCAGTAGAGGTTTCACTTGTGCATGGTGTAAATTCAGCTGCCCTCAGGGCACTTCCTGAAAACTGACTCTTTCAGAGGTGAAGCTGGGGTCACTTGTTCAAGAGGGAGTTATCAGGATGCTACTTTCAGCTGTTACAGAGCATTATCATTATGCTTCTGGTGGAATATGGAGGTTAAACAGCTGAATCTTCATACAGAGAGATGTGCATGCAGCCTGGCATATGCCTAGAGCTAATACCTAAGTGTTTATTTGTACTCCCTTCATTTCCCTATCCTTTATTTTGCAGCATGTGATCAGAGGAAACCGCCCCATTAAAACAGAGATGGCCCATCAGCTGTATGTGCTCCAGGTCCTGACCTTTAATCTCCTGGAAGAGAGAATGATGACCAAGATGGACCCCAATGATCAGGTGACTGTTAGAGCTGAGTAAGATCTGATAGAATAGGATGTACAGGGGGCCTTATACCTGAGCTCCTTAGCTCTATAGAATTTGCAGTAGATGGTCCATATGGTTCCAAAACCACCCCTCACATTGTAGTCCCTGAGATCGGGGTATGCTCACGACTGTCCTGCTGCTTGCTGTGGGATTTTGAGATGTAAGTGGTCACTGGAAGCCATATACTCCTTTCTTGACCAGTGTGATGCCAGCTGTCAAACTGGTTACTCCACCTCTATGGAGGGCACAGCATCTGATCCATTTCTTTGCAGTATACAAAGAAACTGGGCACTTTTAAGTATCTGTTACTCAGTTCTTAGATGCATTGTAGTCTTTAGTGAGAAGTGCCTTAGCATTATCTGAAAGCCTAGAAATTGCCAACAAATACTTTGCCTTACTCCAGTGTACTGAAACTTGCAATTTTGAAATGGGTTACCTCTTGTGTAGCGTAAATGGCCTCTGGCATTTTTCTGTATTTCATGGTGTGAGCTCTGAAAGGAGCGGTAGTTCTGTGCATTATGTGAAAATACTGCCCCAGTGATTGATCACTTCTGTCTTTCAGGCACAGAGGGACATCATATTTGAGTTGAGAAGAATTGCATTCGATGCAGAGTCCGACAGCAACAACGTCCCTGGCAGTGGAACAGAGAAACGCAAAGCCATGTACACCAAGGACTACAAGATGCTGGGATTCACTGTAGGCATCTAGAGAGAGGGCTGACTCTAAACCATGTGAAGGCAATCTAAACAATCTCCATTGGAGTTGTGGGGAAATAAGGAACAGAAATAGCTGTTTGCTTTACCAAACTTCTGCATCTGAATTTAGAAATTCAGCTACACTCAAAGTCCCAGGGAAGTCTTATGAACTTACCAATTAGTTAAATGCCAGGGTTCATTAGGCACGTTCTCTGGAGATATTTACTTACTATGTGCACTATGAAGAACATGGAATCAGCCTTTCTTCTAGAAAGTTTGGATAGCATTGTCATCCAAGGTTACCTCTTGGATAGGTGTGAGAGAGTGCTTGATGGACAGGCAGTTGTAAAATTCATTCAGAAAATTTTCTCACACAATTTCTTTGAGCTAATTTGTTTGTATTCTTTCTACACCTTCTTTTTACAGAATCACATCAATCCAGCCATGGATTTTACTCAGACTCCTCCAGGGATGTTGGCATTGGACAACATGCTCTACTTGGCTAAATTTCATCAGGACACCTATATCAGGGTGAGTGAAGCTGCTGCTTTTTACAGATACCAACAGCTCAGCAGCTCTTCTTAGTGTGTGTGGCACCTTCTTCTTGTAGATTGTTCTGGAGAACAGCAGTCGAGAAGATAAACACGAGTGTCCCTTTGGGCGCAGTGCCATTGAACTCACCAGGATGCTTTGTGAGATCTTGCAGGTTGGGGAACTCCGTGAGTACCATTTATTTCCCAGCTTTACAGATTGCTGGGCTGATGCTTCTGGAAGTAGCTTACAGGCTGCCCAGTATTCACAAGCATTTGAACCTTGATCTCACATCTGTCCTGTAGGGACAGGGGCAGCTTGTTGGTGTCCCAGTGTTAAAATAAAGTAAGAAATTTGGTGTGTGTGTTCTCTGGTTCTCCTGAAAAAGTGACACGAGCAGAAAGTTTCAACTTCCTAAGCTTCAGCAAGGTGCTGTATAAAAAAAAATAGTCTAGAAACCATCATGAACTTGAGAGAAGTTTATTAGTGCTGACAATCTCAACACAGTATTCTAAGAAAATTAACCACTGTAAGAAATTCTGCCAGAGGAAAGTGGGAAATACTGCAAGCAGTCATTTTTGGGGACTAGGATGAAAAGGGCACATGAGTCACAGAGGTTTGCATGGTGAAGCGTGGAGATAGTTGCTGTTCCCAATAAACTGTCTTAATCTCTTGGAGTAGGTACTATTGTGCACCATCAGGTGTCTGTCTGTCACTGTAGTGGATTTCAGGTACGTTTTGTACAATATGCTCACATGGTTGTGGTTTGTTTCTCTCTGAAGCCAATGAAGGCCGGAATGACTATCACCCCATGTTTTTCACCCATGACCGTGCGTTTGAGGAACTGTTTGCCATCTGCATCCAGCTGTTGAACAAGACCTGGAAAGAAATGAGGGCGACAGCAGAAGATTTTAATAAGGTCAGGGTGGTGAAGAGATATTCATTTGTAGTTTTTCTTGATCTTCAAAGTCACTAGTATGTTGATACTCCTGGCCCCACTTATCCCACATCAGTTCTGTGTGCCCTGGTTCTATGATGCCAGTAAGCAGCAAGAATGTGACTTGCTCTTCTCTCTTCCCCACCTCTTTAGGTTATGCAGGTTGTGAGGGAACAGATCACACGGGCTCTCCCTTCTAAACCAAACTCCTTGGACCAGTTCAAGAGCAAGCTGCGCAGCCTGAGCTATTCAGAGATCCTGCGGCTACGCCAGTCTGAGAGAATGAGCCAAGATGACTTCCAGTCACCCCCTATTGTGTACGTGCCTGACAAAAACACTGCCTTCTGTGCTTGCTCTTATCGCCACTTTCTGCTTACTCTTCTGTATTTGATTGCCAGGGAGCTGAGGGAGAAAATCCAACCTGAGATCCTGGAGCTGATAAAGCAACAGCGCCTGAACAGGCTTTGTGAGGGAAGCAGCTTTCGAAAAATTGGAAATCGCAGAAGACAAGGTAAGGGGACAGTGTCTACTGCATTTTTCTCATGTGAAGAACTATAGCAAATAAGATCTAATGAACTAATCTGCCAGCAGGCATGTTGCTGAAAGAGAGGCTGATTATCTGGGCTATCCATATCAGCCAGTAGTTTGGGATGGCACAGATGTGCATTTCTAAGAATCCCTCATGAACAAGAAGCTGTGCTGAGGAGCTGGGGGAGCAGATGGATTGGGTGGAGAGGCTCTAATGTTAGTGGCTGTAAGGTTTCCTGTGAATTATCTTGCTCAGCTTACTCTGCTTGGTGTGTGTTCCAGAAAGATTCTGGTATTGTCGCCTGGCTCTGAATCACAAGGTGCTACACTATGGAGATCTGGAAGATAATGCCCAGGGGGAAGTGACCTTTGAATCTCTACAGGAAAAAAGTAAGTCCTGATTACAGGCTGTGCACTGTTCTGTGCTCTGCTGTCTAGAGGCTGAGTATAATCCTAGATAAAGATGAAAGAGCTGTGGCTGAAACCCTGACTGAGGTGATACCAACTTTCAGTACTTCCCAAATTCTTCAAGTCTTGGAATTGCTTGGTGTTTCTTTTTAACAGCCAGCTGTTGGGGTCTTACTGGTAATGTGTTTTGGAAAACTGCAGGAAAGAGACAGAAAAACAAACAATGCTCAGTTTGCAAAGACAAAACAAAGTTCTGTTTCTTCCTGGTTAGGATTGCTTGTTTGGGAGTTTTACTTTTTCACTGTTAGTTCCAGTTGCAGACATCAAAGCCATTGTCACAGGGAAGGATTGTCCACACATGAAGGAGAAAAGTGCACTGAAACAGAACAAGGCAAGTGCTCCCTTTTTACCTGTCATTAGTATCTATTTCTGTAGCACTGAAGTCTGAAAAGAGAGGAAGAGGAGCAAATGGTCTCCCCACAATGCAGATGTGTTGTTTCCAAACCCCATCTCCTATCTGGGCCTTTTCCTAGTATTCCTTTGTGACTCCTGGGAGCTGTGGGCACTGTGTGGTTGTGCTATAGTCTATTCAGAATTGTTCACCAATGTGGGAAAGTGTACTGAGCTGCAGTAAGGCAGCTCCTCTCAGGTTGGCAGGCAGAAGGTGCTGTAACGTTTTGTTCAGCTGGTGACTGAAAGATTCTTTTCCATTCAGGAAGTGTTAGAATTGGCCTTCTCCATATTATACGATCCTGATGAGACCCTGAACTTCATTGCACCTAATAAATATGAGGTAAGAAACACAGTGATCAAGCAGTAGAATATATAGCAATTAGCTTCAGAGATTAAGAAGAATCAGTTGCTTCTCATTAAAGACTTGAACAGGCTGTCTCCCACCAGGTTCATTCTTAGAATATGTTGGCGATGCTTAATGTGAATCATTTTTTTTGTAGTTACTTTTTTCATTTAAAAAGAAAAAAATAATCCCACATTAATTTCCCCTAATCTTCACTGCTACTTTCTTTCCTCCTATGATGCCTAGAATAGGTTTGCTTTTTCTTGTGTTATACCACAACAGAAACTCTTGGCCCTCTCCTACAGCCATGAGGTCACACTTAACCTCTAGGCTTGTAACTTCCACTGGAAATCTGTGGGCCCTGTTTTCAGGTTGGATATGGGGGGTTTTTTCCTATTTTGAAGCTATGTAGGAGCATCTCTAATTGTTGCATGGATGGAAAGGTTCAACATAACCTCTCATTTATGCCCTCGTGGAGTCGTGAATTCCCCTTTCTTTTCCACAGTACTGTATCTGGATTGATGGGCTTAACGCTCTCTTGGGGAAGGACATGTCCAGCGAGCTGACCAAGAGCGACCTGGACACGCTGCTGAGCATGGAAATGAAGCTGAGGCTCCTGGACTTGGAGAACATCCAGATCCCCGAAGCGCCGCCGCCG
>NW_021939960.1:9489037-9520655 GCF_001715985.3 Manacus vitellinus | reverse complement strand
GAAGCATTTGGACAATGCTCTCAGGCACATGGTGTGACTCTTGTGGTGTCCTGCGCAGGGCCAGGAGTTGGACTCTGATCCTGATGGATCCCTTCCAACTCAACATATTCCAAGCGGCTGCTCAGGGTTTCCCGCTGCACTCTGACCACTTCTGGAGCCATTTGTTGTCTTGGGATGGTCAGGGCCAGTCCCCTGGGACAGGGTGAGCCGGGGGGTGCAGCTGTCTCTCCAGACCTGCATTTCCCTACCAGGTGCAGGGCAGGTGTAGGTGCTACCTGGAGCTTTAGCTTGAGGTGTGCTACCTTCATTGCTCATTACAAAGAAGTGTTAGTACAGGGAGAGGCCACACAACGTATCTTTGTGAAGGAGCCACTGGCACATGAGAGCAAATAATGAGAATCTTCTGCAATACCTCAGTAAGTTGTTTCTGCAAGTAACATTTTCTCTTTAACATTGGTATCAAGCCATGCATTTATGTTATTTCAGCAGCTTTCTCAGGTTGGAGCCTGATAGAGAAGTTCATCATATGTGGCACACAGAACTGTAGCTGAGACCAAGGAGTGAAGCTCCTACTCAGAGCACAGAACTGTAACTACTTCTGCAGTTCTTTGGCTGTATGTTATGTTGGCTCCCACAGAACAGCATCTGGTCTAAGATCTCTGGCAAGGTTTGCAATGCCTTCCATAAAATGCCCCATGGTTTCTTGAAAAATGCTTTCTCCACGTCTGCAGCAGTATTACCTTTCAGCATAGCCTGCCCCTGGATCAGCAAAACTGTTTCCTGTGGTAGGAAATTTATGTACAAGGGATTATAGACTGTAACAAATGCTGCACCCAGAGTTAAGAGTGTGTGCTAAGGATTGTTGCTTCTTCAGGCTTCTTGCAGTGGCCCTCAGACTTACCAGTTACCATGTTCTGATACATTCAGAAAAGACTTTATGCAAATCTGTGATGGCTTTCAGTCACAGGGAGGGCAAGAGTTATTTCTGGCTTTCTAACAGTGCTTGTTCAATGAGTGCAGTGCTGAGCCCAACGTAAATCACAGGGAGCAAAACAGAAACATAAAGAGCTGAGAATATCTGAGCTATGTTGGTACTGAAGAGTTAACATGAAGAAAACTTTTTTCCCCCCCTGGTTCTGCTCTGATCTCTGTGTTTTTGGTCAAGTAGCAGGGTTTTGTGGTGGGTTTTTTTAGGTAGTGGATGACAGTTAACATCAGGATTTTTTCATTGATTCTTTAGCTCTGTCAACTTCCTTGGATATTGGGCTGAGTAACTGGAGCTTCCTGTATGTCACTGTCTCCCTGTGAGTAGAAACATCACGTTGCCTGGGTTTGAAAAGTGCTTTGTCAGGCTCTGTTTCTTGAATAGGTGTTTGACTCAGTGGGGTCAGCACACAGGGTCTGTGATAGCTTATTGGTAGCAATGTAGAAGTGGGTGATTGATTTCTAATAGTATTTTGATGGGAAAGACTACACTGGAGGGGACTGACAGTGTATTTTGGTTCTTACAGCTACACGATGACCAAATCCTCTGCTATTCTCTTCATCCTGCTTTTTTCACTGCTCTTCAAGCTGGAGGAAATGGTAAGGGTGCCACACAATGCTTTAGGGAGGGAGAAGGTCAGGCCCAGGGAAATAGGCAGTACATGCACAGGAAACATGTAAGTAGAGGGAGAATGCAGTTCTGTGGATGAATCTGAAAAGCAAGAGGTTGTGTGTCTCTGTTGTGTTTGATCTCACGCAGAGAGTGACGTTGCTCCTGGTGGTTCTGCTCATTGCTGGGGGACTCTTCATGTTCACCTACAAGTCCACCCAGTTCAACGCACAGGGGTTCATCCTGGTGCTCTGTGCCTCTTTCCTTGGGGGCATCCGCTGGACTCTCACACAGATACTTATGCAGAAGGCTGAGCTGGGTACGTAGGGTGTTAGGAAAGGGGGTGGTGGTGCTGGTAATGGGGAGGGGAATAAGGAGGTGGTAGCCCTCGCTGCAGAAACAAAGCATCTCCTGTAAGGGAAGGTGTTTGAAACCTGGGGCAGGGGTTATCTGTCGATGGGTGATGAAGGTGGCTTGGTATCTGCAGCAGCACAGGTGTGGGCATCACAAACAAGGTGTGTGTCTAGGAATGGTGCTAATAAAGGCTCTGGGAGCTATTTTATTCCCTGGCTTGTTGCTACCTGGTCTGTTATTGATTCTCCTCTTTCAGGGCTCCAGAATCCCATTGATATCATGTTTCACCTGCAGCCGCTCATGTTCCTGGGGCTCTTCCCACTCTTTGCGGTGTTTGAGGGTGCGTGAGTTAATTAGAGAAAGCAGGGATAGCTTTATAGAGTGGTTGGGGAGACTGCTTAGCAGTTTGGTGTTTTGAGATGATTCATTTAGATAAGTCAACAGCTGTGAACTTTACAAAGCAGTTAGAGATCTGGAATTACCTTATGCTGGCAAATCATTAAAGAGTGCGTAGGAATAGTAGCCTGCCACACTTGTGGAAATAAGGGCTGTGAAGAACTGGCTCCACATCCTCCTGATACTGGAATGTGAGCAGCCCACCCCCATCCATCTTGTTGAAAGGAATTCTGGGAGTTGGGGAAGGTATTCTGCTACTCACTGTCTTGTTCCTAGGCCTGCCTTTGTCCATATCAGAGAAGCTCTTCCGTTTCCATGAAGCAGGAATGCTGTTCTCTCTGGTAGGGAAGCTGTTCTTGGGTGGAATTCTTGCCTTTGGTCTAGGCTTTTCTGAGTTCCTCTTGGTTTCCAGAACATCTAGCCTCACCCTTTCCATTGCTGGCATTTTTAAGGTAAGGCATGGTTCCTGTGCTAATACTAGAAGGCAAGTACTGAGTCATCCCTATTGGGCCTTATGTGATGGGAACTTCCTTTAGATCCTTAGAAATGATTGTTATTTTTGTTCTCCTCGCACAGGAGCTTGATGCTTTGCCTTTCAGTCTCTACAGTGAAGTCCCTGACAGCAAAGGGAGACTAGTGGCTGTTCTATAAAAAATACCATTAGTGACCAAAGTCTCTTGTGATGTGGGATAGACTAAAACACGTGGGCCTCATGAGCAGTGGATGGTGCGGAAGGGAGGAGGGGTGAGACGGGCAAGCTCTTGCATCAGACCTGTATGTGAACAAACCATTGGTTTGAGCTATCTCTGTAATCTAGTTTGGCACATCCTCCCCTCCTGCTGGGAGTCCAGCACACATACTTTGAGCTGAACTCTGACATGTGAAATCTGTCTGGTCCAGAAGTTGGAAGATTCCTCTGTAACCAAGCCATGCAGTCAGATGACTTAAAATCCCACATCCCAGTTTGACAGGTTGTTTGTTCCCAAGAACTGTTTTTAGAACTCCGTGCGCATGAAAGAATGTGCTGATGGAAATTTAGCAGCCTGGCATCTTGATCTGGGCTGCAGCTGTAAAACATCTCGTGCATATCTCCTCAGGTCCTGCCCTGCCACTTGTCATGTTTTTTTGTTTCCACAGGAAATCTGCATTTTATTCCTCGCCACACATTTGCTGGGAGACCGCCTCAGTCTCTTGAACTGGCTGGGCTTTGCTGTCTGCCTGTCGGGAATCTCCCTTCATGTCGTTCTCAAAGCCGTGAATTCCAAAGGTCATTGTTTTAAATCACTTTGTGTTTCTTTGTGGGCTTTCTCGTAGCTTCACTTGGAGCTGTGTCTGGTTCCAGCTCCTTTGCCAGCGCCAGGTTTGGTGTGTGCTCCAAGTTTGTCACTAAACAGGCTGTCTGCACACAGGTGACAAAACACTGGAGCCACACAAAGAGGCCAACTCTGACCCTGACCTGGAGCTGCTGCTGCACCACACTGAACATGGGGACAAGGAGGAAGAGGATGTTGAAACCCCACAACAATGACTGAACATGAAGCACAAAGTCTCTTGCTCTGTTCTTACCAAACCTACCTGATATCTATCTAGGAGGAAAGTCCAAAAGTCTCTGTGACCACCCAAAGGAGAGCCAGGGCCTAGTGAGAGAATTCTGCTGCTCTGCTACAGTGTGAATCTGTAAATGCTGCACAAGAAACAGGCAAAATTCCTTTCACAGGAACTTTGAAGACAAGCCCTGGTTCAGTGGACGTGGAACAGCCCATGAGACACAGAAATGCTCCAGCAAGTCTGTTAGGGGATCCTGAAGGCTGAATACTGTAGACCATGGGCTGTAGAATGAGTGTGGACATACCTGGACTGCAGGCTGAGTGGTTCAGGGATGATTTTACTGTTTTAGGCTTTGGCTTCAAAAGAGAAGGTAGATATACCTTCCCCCCCCTTTTTTTTTTTTTTAAATGTTTCTACAAAGTAGGAACTTCCATCCTGGTGGGAGCAGATGACTGTATAAATCCTTAGGGTTGTCCCAGTGAGAAGGACCCTTTGTGCCTGGTGACCTCCATGTTCTGTGTGCATAGTAAGGAGAGAATTAAATGCTGGTATTTGGGACCAATTGAACCTGCCAAGTGATGTTGGTTGGAGGCAGGATGGGGATGCAGGAGTACCTGTGGTGCTACAGGCCAAGGGGAGAGAGAGCTGTGTCACAGGAGGCCTAACCTGAGCAATAAGCTTATCAGAAAGTATGTGGGGTTTTGAGAGGGGGATTTTTTGTTTTATAAATAAACTGTTTTTCTGATTCCCTTTTGTCTGTGCACTGTGTACCTACGCTTCATGAAGCAGAGGTCATTTGTCTTCTGAACTCCTTTCCTTTTAGAGCTTCACTGACCTTGCTGCTGCATGCCAAATTGTTTCTGAGGCCTGGCAAACAAAACACTTGCCCATGAATAGGATCATTGATCTCTAGAACGAAAACTTCCTGCAGCCTCTCATATTTATGCCAGCCAAGTGAGCATACTGACTTGTCTGCCTTCATGTATCCTGGGAAGACTTTTAATATTATGGCTTTTGTAAGAATCTTCCTTCTTTGCCACGCTGGATTGGATCAGTTAATGCTGCAGCCTTGTCCAGGAAAGAGGGGTAGTGCAGGATTTGAGATGGCTCTTTTTCCTTTCTGCTAAGCCTCAGGTGACGTTGGGCAGGTGGCTGGTTTTTTGCATGGCGGAATTTTCGCCTCTTTGAAAGTTTTGTTCAGTGCTAACTTTTGTACTTTTTGGAGTGGAAATAACTTAAGAGAGCTCCCCCAAGGGATAACAGTGTGATCTTTCTCCTGACAGGAGCTGGGTGTTAAAGGGAACTCCTCGTACTCTGTTTGAGACCTGAACCATTTTAACTAGGCTGTCCCTCTGTAATCTTGCTTCATAGTTTTCAGATATGAACTCTTGATGACTTTAATCAAGAGCATGTCCTGCAAAAAAAAAAAAAAATGGTTCTGAAGAAGAAAAGTTTTGTTATTAGTGATCATCTTTGATGATGTTCTGGTAACTGACTCCAGAGCAGACAGCAGGTGGTGCAGCTTCCTCATGTAAAGCTACTGAACCAGCACTTCCATGCCAGGTTGGCACACCAAGGTATTCTGTGCATCAAGTGGAATGCCTGGAGCTGAGAATGGCTTGGTGTGTCTCTAGCTGGATTTTCCAGTAGCTGGGACTTGTGATGCTTCCAGCAGGATTCACCCTGTTTATCCCACCAAAAGGTGTGAGCCCCAAGCATGAAATACTCTACTTGGTGTGGGGCAGTGGTGCTTTCTGCACGTGATCTGTGTTCAGCCATATCACAGCTGCTTTTTGCAGTTCCCCTTCTACTCTCCTAGAACTGAACCCCAGGCATCCTTCTAGTGTAGAAGGATGGGGTAGAATCTCAGGCTGGGATTTCAGGTCCCTATAAATGCCACAGTAAAGGCAACTTTGTTCCTAAGCCAGAGTTTGCACCAGGTACGGTGCTTGAAGATGAAATCTGACTGTGCTTGTGAACTGTAGAGCCCTGTAGTCTCTTTGCTTCCAATCTCGTTTCCTTTTTAAGACAGAGGTGATGCCCTAGAACTGCAGCTCTGTCCTGCAGCTCTTGGAGCAAATCTTGATTGCCTGCAGTGAGGTGCACCTGACCTTGCAGGCTCAACTAGTGCAAGCAGCAGGTTTAGTGTAGATCAGTGAGCAACATAAAAAGGCTGTGGCAGGGGTCCACGTGGGAACTGGCAGGAAGGGGTAAAAGCTTTGAGATTCTTTGGGAAAATGGCAGTGTTCCTCTCTAGGCAACTCCAGTGGGCATGGTGTGGGGCTCCTTTCTGTCCATATGTTGCCTGGCTCCTCTCCCAGAACCCTCAAGGGCTGATGAGGTGGGTCCTATGTGAGAGGTCACTATCTTCCTGCTGGGGTCAGTTCTTGGAAAAGGTAAGGGAGGCCTCATCCTCACACTTGCTGTAGTCCTGCCTCCAAGCTGAGTCACCCTACACCTGGATGTGGTCTTGCTTGGCAGCAGTGCTGGGTGACTTCTAGAGAACATGGCAGAGTTGTTGGTAAGCTTGGGAGGGGTTGGGTGGGACTGTGCTGGTGCAGGGCAGTGCAGCAATGTTAGAGAAGCAGCACAGCTCATCTGCTGGATACTGTCCATCTTGCTTGAGTGGGCACTAATGTTTAATGAAAGGAAGAAGGAACCCCTGTCCACCCTCTTTTGTCTAAAGAAAAACATCTACTGTGCATTGAAAATGCCAAAAATGGAAAAACAGGCAAAGATGAAGGACTTGGAGGAGAAGGCAGGAGTGCTGCAGAAATCACACAAAGAAAATGAGAAGGCACAGTCTTGTAGTTGATAGTGTTGAAGTGCAGACTGTAGGCATGAAGAGGTAGGGTTGGAATCTGCTGAGGAGACAGGACAGAAGTACAGGGGATGGTAGTGGGAGCTGGGAGTACCAGTAGATTCTGTTTGCCCCTGGAAATAGCCCTGGGTGGCTTTGCAGCTCCTTGGCCAGAGGTAGTCAAGGCTTCTTGGTGTTGCTGAAGCTGTGTGGGGCTTGGATTGATGCAGTGGGCTTGGGACTGGAAACACTGGGGAAACCTAATTGTGTGTGCAGGCACAGGGCCATGTCTCCTGCCCTTAAAAGATCTCTTTGTGCCACACTGTGGTCTCTGTGGCCATCTGAGAGGGGTGGTGAAGCTCACGGGTCATGCAGACCATTTTCTGGCAAGCCCTGAGTCAGGAGCCACTTTAGGGGGTGGGAGAAGTCATTTTCTGTACAGACAATCATTGTGTGCCACAGTTTTTGGTTCTGCCCCCCCCTTTCATCAAGGGAGGTGTGTGAAGGCTGAATGTTCTGGGCTGTTCTGGAGCACTACAGTGCTGGGGAGGGCACACACGTGTGTTTGTGCTGCCCAGACCTTCCCTTTCTGTGCCAGCCCACACACTGACACACAGCCATACCCAGGGAGTGCGGGGCTGCCACTGAATATTGATGGTGTTTGAACTCATTAACCAGCGGAAGCAAAGCTGAACGAGTCTCAGAGGTGCTGCTCTCCTTCCACAAACTCTGTTCCTGCCTGTAAGACCAGGTGTTTACATGTGTGATGATTCTGCCTCTATACCCACTCTCCTGGGAGGCCTCGTTATTTGAAGAACAGATGCTTGGCTTCCTGCTAAAATTTCAATACCATAAACATCCTGAGGGCAAGGAGAAAGTGTCCCTGCAGACCCCTCTGCACTCCTCTGGTTCTCTGCCCAGCAAACAAGGTATGTAACATCAGCAAGTTACTGTGGGAAGCCAGGCTATTTCCAAAACACACAGGAGTAGCCAGGCAGAGCAGCAACACGGGGCCTGGTGCCCAGCAGTAGGGCTGCCTCAAGATGTGCTTCATTTCTTGTGTCAGCTGAACATCTCAGTAGTTTGTATTATGAGGTTTCTGGTTGGTGCCTTGTGAGGTGGGGAAGGGGGAGCTCGGGTGCAGATGGGTAGAAGGCTGGTTACCACCAGCCTGGGGCTGTAAAGGGGCTCACATTCATCTGCAGTCTTTGCAGTGGCAAATAACTGCCCCTGACTCCATACCCCTGCATCTGCACTGAGGCTCTTCTTTTTTTCATCATTGTGGTATGCAGATTTTCATGTTCATAGCCTTGCATCTATGCAGGTTTTTTCTAGGAATTGCACCTACTGTTGTCTTCTCCTCATCACTGTGACACTTCCATCAGCCACCTTCCACACTGCCACATGACCCCTAGAAAGGCAATGAAAGGAGAGGGGTTTGAGCAGAGGAGAGGGGAAAAGGCAGCTGGCCAAGAAACAGCAGAAAACAAGAAAAGTGAATGGTTGGAGATCTCCATCACAGAATGACTGAGGTTGGAAGGGACCTCTGAGGTCATCTTGTCCAAGCCCCTGCTCAAGCAGGGCCACCCAGAGCTGCTGCCCAGGAACGTGTCCAGATGGCTTTGAATTTCTCCAAGGATGGAGACTGTACAACCTCTCTGGGCACCCTGTGCCAGGACTCAGTCACCTCATGGGGAAAAGGTGGTTCCTGGTGTTCAGAGGGAACCTCCTGTGTTTCAGTTTGTGCCTATTGCCCCTGGTCCTGTCCCTGGGCACCACTGAAAAGAGCCTGGTTTCATCTTCTTTCCACCCTCCTGTCAGGTATTTATATACATTGACAAGTCTTCTCTTCTTCAGGCTGAACAGTCCCAGCTCTGTCAGCCTTTCCCTGTGTGTGAGGTGCTCCCAGGCCCTTCATAATCTTTGTGGCCCTTTGCTGGTCCCTCTCTCCAGCATGTCCATGTCTCTTGTAGTGGTGATCCCAGCTCTGGGCACAGCACTCCAGCTGTGCCCTCACCAGTGCTGAATACAGGAAAGGATCATCTCCCTTGACCTGCTGGCAATTCTTTACCTCATGCACCTCAGGAAATCACTCCCTTCTTTGTGGCAAGGGCAGGTCGTTTGCTCACCTGAAGATGCAGGTATGCAGCTAGAGGGCAAGAACTTGCCCAGTCGAACACTGCAAGAGGGTTTGCTGGAGCAGAGAGCTGTCCTGCAAGACCCACACTAGCATAAGTAGCCCTTCCATCTCATTTTGTCCTCTCCAGCCTTGCAGAGCTGGGTAATTGCTTTATCTATCAGAGCTCTTTGCATTAACAGGCGGTAATTGGCACCTGTGTTAAAGAGCCTGGTTTCAATTACTGCTGAATGCAGCTCAAACTCCAGAGCTGGGAGATTACATGGGGGAGGAGCCGTAGTGCTCACGTTTACTCTCTGTCTTTCCACCAGGTGCTCCTCTTTCCCCAGGGATGAAGCATATTTTTTTTTTTTTGCATTTCTTTCTTGTGCCTTGAATCTGCAAAGCAGCCAGCAAGGGCTGCCCGGAAAGCGTGGGGCTGTGGCTCTCGGGAGCTCAGCGCGGGCGTGGCTGGCACACTGCTCCTCTCCCTTCTTCCCCATGTCGATGTTTCTTATAGAAGCCTTTACTGCAAATCCAAACCGAACGGTGGGGCAGCAAGGTGCGGGAGGGAATTGGTCTTTGTAGATAGCGGTGTTCCCCCACCCGCAATCCTGGGAGCTTTCCCGGTCTCTCCCCTCGGCTGTATGTCTCTCTTTTTGGCTTCCACTGCATCAGCTCTTCCCCAGTATGCTGGGCCCAGCCCCCTCCTGCTGCCATTCATCATTTCTGATCCAGTAAATTACAGCACCGTAAAAGTGCACAGGGAATTGTCTTCTGTGTTTTAGAGTCACGAGCCCTTAAATTTCCATTTGTTTAGTGGGTGATGAATAGACAGTTGTGGTTGGTGCTGGAACCATGCAGAGTGGTGGGAGAGCTCTGGCTACAGGGTGACTAGTGCTCCCTCCTGCAAGCTCAGCACCGGGGGCCTCATCGGTTTGTGAGGAAGCAGCTCTCTGGGGCTCCCCTTTCCAACACAACTCACTGATTCAGGTCATAAGAGCCGTCAAAGATGGGGTTGGGAAAGGCTAAGTCAGAATGTTAAGTCTCTGCTCTGTAGGTGTTTCTGTGCCAGTCAGTCCCTCTCCAGCCAATGCACTCTGCTGCATCTGTGCTGCTCCTGCCTCTCTCCTCCCTGGTGAGCTGGAGGCTGCACATGCACCACAATGCCTAAACTGTGGGGATGGGGGCACGTGGGGGGTGTGGCCATCCCTGCATGGTTTGCTTCCTTCTTTCTGTAGGTGTCTGTGTTCTTGCAAATGTAGTTTTAAGTCAGTCTTGCAGCACTTTGGACCTGTCTAATGGTTTTGACACTGGATGTAAACGTAGCTGCGTGACTTGTGCCACAGTTGAGTCTAAGTCCTGCCTTGAGCAATAATAAATTCCTGATCTAAGCTGCTCTGCCTGCACTGCCGATGCATGACAGTTTTTCCCCTCTTCCCCATCTATTCAGACTGCAGGCCACTGGGAAGAGCCTGGGAGAGGCCTCCAGCTCTGTTCTGCTGCTCTGGGTTACAGCACAGGAGTCATTCCACTGCCCTGTACATCCACCACTTGCCTGAGTGGCAGGAGAAGACACAGAAGGAGTTAAACAGTGCTGGAAAAATTGGCATTTAATCCATTGCTGTCCCTTCTAGCAAACCTAGATGGGAAAATGCCTCCCTGTTGGAAATAGCGCCTCTCAAAAATGGAAATGCAGGATGGCTGGGGATTAGGGTGCCTATCGCTGGAAATAGTTTTCTTATCGTCTCTCTGAGCTGAATTGGTGGGACAGCCTCTGAAAATTGAATTGCCTTCTCTGTTTTGGTCTTTGCCATTGCATCCCTCCTGTGCTCTAGCTTTGCACCCACCTTCCCAGGCTCTGGCCTCCCTTGTCCCCATCCTCAGCAGAGCAGACCCCTCTGAGAGGGTCTGTGTCTGTGGAGAGGGACTGTCCCAGCTGGACGGTGGACAAAGATTCATCCTTTGGACTCTCAAGCCCAGAAGGATTTGGTCCCTTTTCCTAAGCCTTTCCTCTGACCTTGCAAGGACAGTGGTGGCCTGGCAGAGCCTGGTTTAGGACAAGCATGAGTGAAGGTGTGAAATGATCAGAAGAGGTTGGCAGTACTGGAAACGAACATTGGTGATGAGGAGCTGGGACCAGGGTAGGTGGGAGGCAGAGGAGGAGATGAGGGGAGCTAGAATAGATCAAGGAGAGACCTTGAACACGTCAGAGCAGGAACAAGAGTGATTGTGAGATGATGGGCAGCCTGAACCCTGGGTCTTTGCTGTGCCAGGTAGAGGCATCTCTCCCACCAGCACTCAGGCTCCATCCTGGGATGGCCAAGGGGGCTCTTTCGGTTCGTCCTCGCAGTTTCTGTGGCTCAAAACATGGCACACCACAAGCACCAGCCAGTCTGCACCCAGCTGTGTCCCCACAGAACCTGGGGGATTCACTGCTCCCCAGGCCCAGAGCAGGTGAGGCTGAAGGCAGATCAAACATTTTCTCAAGGTGCAAACTGCAGGGCACAGCCCAAGTGTGGGTGTGCCAGTGATGGGTGTCCAGGCACAGTGCAGGGACTTCTTTAAATGTCTTTTTTCCAGCATTCAGCTGGGGATAATTCTCTTTTACTGAGCTGTATTTTACCATAGGTTGCCAGTGCCTGATTTAATCCTTGTCTCTGTCACAGTATTTTTTTTTTTTGGAGGAATTTCCCATCTCTTGTTCAAGTGTGAGCCATAAGCACAAGAGGTGCTGAGTGTCCACCTGCTGATGGCTTTTCATTGCACCAACCTGCAGTCACGGTGCTGCTCCTACACATAGTTGCTGCTCTTGGTTCTTCACCTGCCAAAACACATTGAGTTTGAAAGTAAAAATTATTTAGGACTAATTGGAGAGTTTTTGCTGCTCTTACAGAGCTACCACCTTTGGTTAATGGAATCTGAAGCAGAACTCACTTTCAGAATAGCCCCTGTACAGTGAGCTGGAACACATCGAGTAATTGCTGGCTGTCAGGGCAAAACATTAGCCAAGGGCCTGGTTCCTCTTGGAAGAGCAGGCTGTGCTCGGGCTGCAAGGGCTTGCTGTCTGCCCCGAGAAAGAGAAGTCCTCCCTTCTTACTAGGGTGCTATTCTTGCCCTCTGATGAAGGACTGACATGAATTGCTGACAAATAATGGGAAAAACGTTACCTTTAATCACAAGAGTGCTTCCTTATGTGCTGGGGGGCAGCTGTGGCCAGGTCTACCCACATCAGAGGGGGGGAGCCTTTATCTCTGCAGAAAGGAAACTATGGCCAAAGGCTTTATGCTGTTTGAGGGCTCTGCTAAAGAGCTCATTCCTGCAGTTAGGATGTAGGTTTGCTCATTGATCCCCAACAGCATCCACACCTGTGTGGGAGGACACACCAGTGTGTTACGTGTGACACAGGCTCAGCCTGCAGTGGTGGCCTGGAAAGCAGGGACACGGATGGGGGCAGACCAATGGCAGTCACAGAGCAATCCTTTATGCAATTTTGGAAAGTTTTATTGTTGCCAGCCCTGCCTGCACTGGAATGGACTGTCCAGGGAAGTGGTGGAGTCACCATCCCTGGAAGTGTCCAAGAAATGACTCAGTGGGGCGCTTAGTGCTTGTGGTTTAGTTGATGTGGTAGTGTTTGGTCAAAGGACTCGATGATCTTGGAGGTTTTTTCCAACCTTAATGATTCTATGACTCTACACTTCTGCACAGCCTCAGTCCTGCCCCATGGCCCCGTGCCTGGGGAATGGACCCATAGAGTTTTCCCAGGAGTATTTTGCAAGGGGGTTGTTTCCCCAGCTCTTGGTCCTGGTCCACCTGCACTTAGTGGAGGCCAGCACAGAGCTACCCCTGTGTCATCTGTCAATGCAAAGGGTCACCAGCTGTGCCTGGCCTGGATGTGCAGGGTGCCCTATGGGGCCATCACGGCCCCCTGGCTGTGGTCATGTGTTTTAACAGTTTGTCCAAAGCAACTTATTATTTCATTTTGGGTTAAAACTGATAAATCAAGGTGACTTTGGGGAGAGAAATAATTCCTTTTGCAGGATTTGCATAATCCTGGCTGGTGATATGATAATGGTGTTTGTTAAAGACAGAACACAATGAATTAATACTGTTAAGTTGCTGCTGCAAAATGCAGAGCAGGTAATTTACTGTGGGTGCAAAGAAGAGTGTGAGTACAGCAGGCTTGGCAGTGCAAGCAGCAGGCCTGGAAGACTCATTGCCACAGGTCCAGACCCTGGCACAGTCAGCAGCAGGTACACCCTGCATTCTGCTTGGCCCTGGCTAAAGGTTGTGCTCAGCTTGTCCAGGGAAGGATTGCCTGTTTCAGTCCCTTTTCCCACTGTCTCTGTGGGGCCAGGAGTTGCTTTGTCCCTTGGATCATTCTGGAGAGCCAGCCATGGAGGGCCACTCCCTGCTGGAGGAGGGACAGGAGCTGAGGGTGACGTGTGTGTGCTGGGTCTGAAGGGACCTCTGGGTACAGAGATGCCCTGGTAAGGAGGTGGGCCCTGGCACTGGTGTTCATGCCACCTTGGCCACCCCCAGGAGCCAGGAGACTCTGGAGGCTGTTCAGCCCCAAAGAGTTTTCCTCCCACAGTGAAGATGAAGGCCCTGGGGTGGGTTCACCAGCCTGGAGACTGCTCTGCTTCAGCCTCAGCCCTCGGCTCCCACCTTGCTCAGCCGGGCTCAGCTGAGGGAATGGTGCTGCAGGACAAGCAGGGAGGAAGGGCTGGTGTGAGGCAGAGGTGGAGGGAGGTGCTCGGGAAAGGTGCACGGGTGCCTCGCTCATTCCCGGGGCTGGTGCTGCACTTCCAAAGCCATCCTTCCTGCCAGACCCCACTGGAATCCTAATGCACTGTTTATCTCTGCAGCTCCACGGCTCTGTGAGAGGGAGATGCTGCGAGGGAGCCAGAGCAGGATTTCGAGCTAATTGGATTCTATGTCTCCGTGGCTTCCCGTGTAGGCAGGCGACTGGGATTAGTGCAGTGTTTCTGAGGGATGGAGGAGAGCAAGGATGACCTGCATAGGGATTTCCTCCTGCATAGCCCTTGCTGACAGCTTCTGGAAAGGACTGTTGTGGAGAGGCTGTTGAGGTAGAAGGGCCCAAAGCAGCGTGTCCCCACTCTGTCCATATCGATTCTGCTCTTCCTAAACCTTTAAACCAAGTACAATCCCCTTCCCAGGGAAGGAAACCACTCAAACACCTCCTGAGCCTGAGCCAGGGGACTGGTCTCTCTTGCTGACTCCGTGTGGGGGGAACCAGAAAGAGAAATCAAACAACTGGTGGCTCCTGCATGTAGCCAGCCAGCTGCCTGGCTTTGCTCCCCTTTCCCTCCCCAGGCCTGGCTGCTGGCTGGGAGCAGCGCCCATTTGCACCTTCTCCCTTCCCCCCCGTTGCTCGCTTTGTCTCGGAGCCTGTCAGGGCAGGATTCACCTCATTAACAGAGATTTATTCCTGTATAAACATTTCATTCCTTTAATTGCCAGGCACTCGTGCTGCAGGCAGCGGTGGTGGCGGCTCCGCGGGTGCGGGTGCTGGGACACCGTGCCAGGTGTGTGTGTGGGGGGGGTGCCAGCACACGTGGCACACGTGGCTGAGTGACACACCACGGTGCCCACATGTAGGAGCATGTGCAGGACCAGTCTGGGTACGTGTGTGTGGCCCCAAGCTCTGTGCTGGCAGATACCAGCAGGTCTGTGGGGTCGTAGAATCCCAGAATGGCTTGGGTTAGAAGGGACCTTCAAACTCATCTTGTTCCAGCCCCCCTGCCATGGGCAGGGACACTTTCCACTAGACCAGATTCCTTTAAGCCCCATCCAACCTGGCCTTGGACACTTTCATCTTGTTGAGAGGTGGCACTTCTGGCCTTTGGTACCGGGCTGTCAATTGAATATTCTGAGAGTAGTAAAAAACTTGGGACCATATTAACTCATGATTACTTTGCTGCTCCCTCGTGTGACTCTTTCTGTGCCATCTGAAATTCTAGGGTGATGAAAAGGTGCCTCAGCTGCTGGCAGAGCCACAGGCATGGAACAGCAACAGCCAGGGCCAGCCTCCTGCCTGGAATATCTACATGGAATCCAAACTGAGCTGCTATTCTCCTGCTTGCCAAGAAGATGGAGGTTTGTGCCCACCTCTCTGTTAGACCTGGCAGTCTAACCCTGCCTCTGAGACCCTTCCATGTGTTCTGAGCAGGGTACACCTGCAAGTCTACCAGACACACAGCACATTGATTTGCCAGGCTGAAAGCAAAGGCTTTGCTCTGCTCGCTGTGAGACAGCCTTGCTGCCGCCAAGCCTGGAAGAACATGTTTGGGTCATTCCATCAATGTAAAGGTTAAACGTTTAGCTGCAGCTATTGAAAACAAAGCAAAAGCAGCAACACCACCACCAGCAAAAGAATTGGATGCCTTTTGAGTGTCTAGATTTAAGACCTGCATCTAAGAACCTACCAGATACAGTGCACTGAGGTCCTCACTGTGCCCTGCCCTGTGTCAAGGGTTCTGCCTCTCTGCACTTTGCCACCTGTGGGCAGCTCTGCAGTGGCTCAGCCCCACTTCACCCCAGTTGACAGCTTTCCCAAATGGATTTTTGGACTCTAATTTTTGCCTGGGAATTTTGAAGAAGCGCCTGATTTGCTCTCTCTGCTGATTAAGAGAGCTTCATGTTATAGCCTTGCTTTCAGCCACTCAACCTCTGTGAGTATGCCAGTGACCTACTCTAAGAGTTATTTGAATATAGGTCTTTTGTTGAGTAAATATGGACCTGGAAGAGCAGGTTTTTTCCTACCCTGCACATCTCCTGTTTCAGTAAATCAGTAGATGGCTCATATATTTAACTCATATTGTTTTGCAAAAAAAGCACATCCAAAGTTTCTATTTTAGCATCATAGAGCAGGTTGTCTTATGGACAGCATGGCTTGCAGCTTTCACAGTTCCACAGTTTGTCTTATTAAAAGACAAACTAAAACCTCATCATGATGCAATATGCCTAAAAGTCCCATAATGCCTGAATTCCTTCTTCCTGTCACATCTGTGGGCATGTCACAGCAGCTGTCCTGCTGCCAGGCCATTGTCTCTGGAGTCTGGGCTCACCTTTTGCAGTCATGTGCCTGGAAGACCTGCAGAGTCCAAGGCAAACAGCAGGAGGCAGAGGTCCTGCTCCGTGTGTATTCCTGCCTGTGCTCTGTCTCTGTGTGCCTGTTCTTGTCACCCTGTCTCCCCAGGGTTGTTGCTCTTCCAGGCTGGTGCTGGCAGGGTCAGCCTGTGATGGAGCTGTTTGGGCTTGAGCCAAGCTCACATCCCACCCTGACACAGGAGGGGCTCAGGGGGATTGTTCAGTTTATAATCCTGTCTGGAGCATCCAGAGCAGCACCAAGAGCTTGGACTCCCCTCTTCCATGCCCAAGGCTGACTCTTTGCTCCATGCAGGAAGCAACAGCTCCTGACAGTGCCTGTGTGAGAGCTGGCAAGGGCTGTGCTGAACAGGTCTTGGTGCTGTGGCAGCTGGCATCTCCTTGGGGACAGTGCCAGGTGCTGTCATTCTTGGTGCAGGGTGTTGGCATTAAGTGCTGGTCTGTGCAAACTGCTCTCCATACCCCGTGCCCCTCTCCTGTCCCTCTCTGGCAGTTGCTGCCCCTGTTAGGTGTGGGTATGATCCACTGGAATCCAGCTGGCCTTGGTGACCAGCAGACTGATCCACTGGGGGACTTCATCAAAAGGCTCAGTGGGGAGCAGCTGTGTGACTCTGCTGACTCCTAAACTGAGCTCTGGTGTGATGCTTTGGCCCCCCTGTGCTGCTGGACATCGGCCCAGCCACAGGCTGCAGCTGAATGAGGTGGATCTGGGGTGCAGGCACCCAGCGAGCACCCAGGTCTCTGCTGGGCTGTCACCTGAGGAGCGGCAGCAGATGGATGTGGAAAGCCTTTAAATTCAGCACATGATCAATACTAAACTGATCTTCTGGAGTCTCTTATAAGATTACCCCAGCTTCATGCATCCAATTGCAAAAAAAGTCACTCAGCACACCAGGGAGATGTGAGAAACGCTGTGGCCCCCGTTTAGGATGCACAGAGCCAGAGTAAGTGACTTCACAGTTGTTTATTGCAGTAAATAATTCATCCACTTTACATTTAGTATTATTGCTACCCCCTGCCCCCTCAGTTCCTTTCTCTCAGTTTCCCTCTCTTGTCCTCAAATTCCCATGCTGGGTCGTTTCTGTTGTCATGATTCCCTGCCACACACACGTGTGTGCTCATACACACACACAGAGGCACAAATCTGTCCTGGTCCAACTTTTCCTGACTGCCATACCAGGGAGAGCAGTGCTGAGGTGGAGACAATGCTGTTTCACTGCTCAGCTCAGTCCATGCCCAAGCCTGGCTTTGCCGCCTTGGTCTCTGCCCCAGCGCTGCTTTCACATGGTGCCAATGTGCAGAACTGTTTGGAATACATTAGCATTGCTAATAGTATTTCTATACTAATTAGTAATGACATTTGAACAAACTCTGTGGCACAAATTATCAGCCAGCCAGGTGTGGAGCAAGGGCTGCAGCTGACACAGCAGCAAGGAAGGGGTAGGTGCTGCTCTGGCGTGGGACCAACCTGGGGCAGGTCCACCCCACCTGGTACCTGTCTGGAAGCCCTGGGCTGCCCCACACAGCCAGAGCCAGGAGGGACAAGGCAGCTGGATGGGATCTGCTGTGTGGGGCGTGCAGCATCTGGGTTTGGGTGCCTGGAGAGCTCTGCACTCCCTGATCACACCAAATTGCCACTGTGGACTCTGGGGGGCTTGCTGAGCCTGTCAGCTCCTATGTCAGTGCAGGTTTTTTCAGCTGCTAAAAACAGGTTGATGGGAGTCCCTGCCATGGGATGAAGCTTTCCTAGTCCTGTCAACTGAGACAAGGTGGTTATATACATCTCTGAAGCCCTTGGCAGCATCCTGCTTGTGGATAGTTTTGCAGAAAAGACTGGGTATAAATTGCTGCATGTCTCTCTGAGTGGAAAATTGTTGGAGTCTGGGAGAGTGTCAGGAAGAGCATCACACCTGCATGCTCCAGGCAGTTGCTCCTGGCCATTCTGGAGACACAATATAGGCTAGAAGGACTCTTGGGCCAGACTTTTGCTGCTCCCTGTGGAAACCATTTCGATTGTGTCTAGAGCCCTACAGGCACCTTTTAGGGGTGCTCTCATTTGCACAGGTGGATGCTGCGAGGCTCTAATCTCACCTCTGGTTGTGTCCACTCCTGATCACTATGGAGGGCCAGGAGTTGAGGTCATGGTGGCAGTGGTCTGACCTGAACTGCATCTTCAGGGATGGATCCTCCTTTACAAGCACTGCCCAGCCATCTCCACTGGCTCTTTTAACACCCTTCCAGCAAGGCAGCAGGTGACCTTTTGGAGTGAAATGATCCCAGCATCCATATGGTACTTTGGGATCTGTAAGTACAGGCCAAATCAGTGTTATTCTCATCCACTGCCTTGAGAGATGTCAGCAAGATCTCACCATCTGGGAGGCAGTGGCTGCTCTGGGTGTTTTGACTCCGCAAGAGACCCCTGAAATGCCTTGGGGTCATTTTTTGATGTGCCCCTCTGGGGCCTCTCCTGGGCTCTGGTTTTTGGGGGCTGGAGGTCCTCAGGCATGAGCTACTTTGCCAGTTTTTGAGCCCTGCTGCTCCTTGCACAGGAATCCATCTGCAAAGGGGTTGTTGCCCCTCCACAAGGTGTGAATCCAAGGCCTCCAATGCCTCGGGCATGCGGAGCATTGCACTCCCAACAGCTCAGGTAGGCACCTCCACATCATGGGTGGTGTCCCCAGGAACAACCTCTAAGCTGTGCCAAGGGTTCTCCACCTGACCTTGGCCTGAGGTTGTCCACTATGTCACAAGAGGAAAGCCTGGTTCCTAACCCAGAATTGTAGCCAGGGTGGGGAGCGTGAGGAGGGGTGTGCACAGCCCTGCCAGCCCCCCACCACTCTGCTGGCTGCCAGCAAGTGCAGGGGGATGGAGGAGCACAAGGCAGGTGCCCAGCATCTCTGCTGCCTCTGGAGCCAGCCCCTGGAGCAGAGCACTCTGGATACCCCTGCAGATGACAGCTGGTGGCACTCAGCACCTCTGGAGCCGTTCTGCAGGCTCTGAGTTTGCTTTCCATTCGAGGTGTGTGCCTCAGCTCAACCCCACACGCTTCCCATGGGGTTTGGCATGCTGTGCCCTTGGGGCTGCCTGCTGACAGTGCTCCTGTGCCAGCAGACAGCAGCTGGGGCTGGGGCTGCACTCGGCCGCGTCAGGCTGAGCTGACAGGCCTGGTGTGAAACAAGATGAATGGGCTGAAGTTGGTGAAAATTATTCTAATTTATAATCTGCTGCTTTGTGGAGCTCCCCAATTAATTCTCTCCAGATACATAAGTAGGCCACATGTTTGCTTTGCTTCAAATGTAATAAACATTACACTCTGTCCCCAGCTTTTGGTGCTGGTTGCTGTCAGAGCATTAGTCCCTGTAGCTAATTCCTCACACCTGTCTCCCAGGCTCCTGGGACCTAGGCTGGGCACGGGGCGGAAACACCAGGCTCCAGGAAACTTGTGGCATGGAGAGATAAACTGCTGATCAAAGGGCTAGTGCACAGTGCCTCTGAATATTTAGTCACAGGCAAGGCAGCCCAGCCCGCTCGGGAGAGGGCTTTGTTCTGACGGCAGCCGGGGTGGGATGGGGTGATGGGATCTGTGCACCCCCAGGCCACAAAGAACTGGTGAAGGGCAGGGTCCATGGGCGGTGCAGCAGCGATGGGGAGGCTGCTCTTCACAGCTCTGCTGGGGTCTGGGTGTCAGCACAGGGCTGCTGCAGCACCCAGGCCCCAGCCTTGGGCAGGGAGAACAACCTTGGGCAGGGAGAACAGCCTCTCTGGCTGGTGCAGAAGTGGCCCCTGCATCCGTCCTCAGGGAAGGGTGCTCTGCTCCTGCCCTCCATGGTGCTGCAGAGCAGGAGCTGAGCACAGCCCCTGCCACGGAGCCTGGCCAGGAGCTGCAGCCCAGTTGCCCAGAAAGAGGTGGAGAGGGTCCCAGCAGGTAGCCGGGATGTTCATGGCCCTAAAGCACCAGGATGCCCAAGGAAAGGCCTGTACTGCCTCTGCAGCCAAGGGCAGAGTCTGGGCACTGCTGGCCCAGGCAGTGTTGTCAGGGGGAAAGAGAGGTCATGGGCAGCCTCTTGTTCTTTCAAAGGACTCCTGTGTAAATAGCAATAGAATCAATTTTGCAATGCCTTGCTGATCCCTCTCACCTCCTTCCTTACCCGCAAGGGATGGAGGGTGATTCCAGATTTGCTGATAACAAGGGTGCAGAGAGGTTTGCAAGAGCAAAAGCCCTGGCTGTGCTCTGGTGCTGTGTTGAGCTGTGAAGAGCTGCTTTGCTTGCTGAGGTGCCTCTGGTGGAGGGTGAATGAACTGGGGTTGATACTTCTACCTGGTTTGATGCAACAATGGCTTATTGATTGCTGTGCAGAAAACTGGGGGAAGCTTACGTGGCACTTTGTTTTCAACATCTCCAGAGGAAAGAGAACTTTAAAAGTAAATTTAGAGTGTAGTTCAATAGTGAATTTCAGCACTGCTGCCACTAGCAGCTCTTCTCTCTTACCTGACTTTACCTCTCACATCCACAGCTTCTCTGCTGGCCTCTGAGTGCAAGCAAAGGACCTGCCTGGCCTTTGGCTCCTGTCCTGCCCTGGGTGGTCCAGAGCCAGCCACACTTATTGGTGGCCCAGAGCCAGCCACTCCATGTCCTTCAGTGAGCCTTAGGGCAAGGACAATTTCCTGGAGCCCTGGTAGGGGAGAGGTGCTGGCTTTGTACTCTGTGCCCCAGCACCCAGTTCTGTGCTTGCCATAGGACATGAGGAGCATCTGCCAAGTGTCTGAGCACACTGAGGGGATGCACTTCCCGCCTGTCCTTCATGGTGGGGCTGAGCATTCACTCCACGCTTCCATGTTCTAGCAGGAGGAACTGTGTTGAGGGCTCTCAAGGACAGAGATGCCAGCCTGGCCTCGAGGCACACGGCCCCCCCTTTTCCTGAAGCCCCAGACACAGGCACTTGTGTGCCCCACGCAGGCCTGCCAGGGAGGGGAGCCAAGCAGCAGCCGTTATCAGGCTCACACAGACCTTTCCCATCTGGCTCCTCTTCTGAGGAGTGATCCGTGTTCCCTGCAGCCGCCACCATCACGGGAGGTGCAGCCAAGGCAGGAGGTGCTGCTGCTCTGCCTGCAGAGTCAGGGGCTGCCCCCTCCAAGCCAGGCTGGTGCAGCCCTGGCAGCACCTCCAGCCTCTTTTCTCCCCTCAGTTAGGCAGGTGGGAGCTGGCAGGGAGCCCTGAGATTTGAGTTGGCTCAGGCAGCTTGAGCTGCGTTGCAAGAGGCTGGAAACACAAAGCTCAGTCTGGGTCTGGGTCCAGAGCACTGGGGATGGAGATCTGGGGGGCAGCAACAAGAGGATGCACGAGACTCTAAAGCCACCACTTCTCCCAGCTGCTGTGAGGGGCAGTCCTCCCCTGGCCCTGTAGGGGTGTGCCAGGGCACTGCACACCGGGGTCGGGGATCTGCTGGCAGACATGGTCCTTGTGGCCATCGATGCTCTTTGTTGTCCCCACAGCCATTTGCAATGTGCCACTGGCAGCACGTGGAGGTTAAAGGAGAGCTGCCCTCCAGGCTGGAAGGAGCTCAGACTGAACACCTTCCCTGTGGTGTTGTCAAGCCCTGTGACTGCAGAGCCACTGAGACTGAGCCAGGACATTGTCATCTCTCCTGTTTCCCCTGAAGCTATCCACGGAATTTCTGGGAAGGGCTGAGCTGAGTGGGTGCCCACCACCCTGTTGTCAGACGCTCTTGCTTTTTTGCACAGCCTGGCCCGAGGCAGAGGTGTGGGGCTTGGACTGGCTGTGCTGTGGAGTTGGGCTGCAGCTGTGCCACTGGCTGCAGATGCTCCTGCACAGCTCAGGGAAAGCAGCAATCCCTTGGGTGCCTGCTGCTTGCTCAGTGCCTGGCAGACGGGCAGGGGTGCTGGCTCTTGGGGAGCTGTGCCAGGACACGTTTCCAGGCCTTAGGTGGGAGAGTTTCTCCCTGATGGATGCAGTTTGCTTCAGAGGTGGAGCACTCGCTGCAGGAGCAGAGCAAAGCTGATGGGCAGAGGGGCAGCCAGGCTGGTGAAGCGAAACATTTCAAATGCTTTTCATTCCAGCTCTCTGCAGCCCATGCCTCGCCAGGAGCTGCTCTCTGTTTTCAGTTAACTTGGTAACCGCATCAGGACCCACTAAACAAGCTTTCCAAGGATGTTGCAGGAGCCAAGGTAGTCCTGGGTGTCTTGGTCACGTCCCTGGGGACAGTGCTGCTGAGTGTTGCTGGCACTGTGACACAGCTGCTCCACCTCTTGGCTTTGGGGATCCCCAACACCTTCTCTGGTGATACTGAGCCAGGGGTTTGGCTGCAGAGAACCCCCAGCTGCCTCCTTGGAAAGGACTCTGCTCTCAGCCTGGGTTGGACACTCCAGCACAGCCCTACTCCCTCTGCATGTGTTTCCTGCTCTTTTCTCCCTCCACCTACACCCACAGAGACACGATAAAGGACCATGGGGAGTTAGAAGAGGCAACAGAGATGAGCACTGAGAACCACCAAGCCCCATCTTTCATGGTACCCCACTTACTACACACACCCAGCTTCCCCATCCTGTTCTGGCTCCTGTCCTGAATATACTTTTACATTTAGTGACTCTCAGAGGTTTTTAAATTTAATAGGTTCCTTTTTTTTCTTTCTTCCTTCTTATCACCTGAGCTGGATCCTCTCTGAGCTACTGCCAGCTCCAGGGATTACAAGTGAATAATTTAGGTCTGATGGCACGTTTGAAGTTTAAGAAAAGGAAATGGCAAGTGTAGCCTACTCCTCATCCCTACCCCAGAGCCACGGTGCAGGCTGCTGTTGTTTCTCCAGAGGTAATTTCAAGGATTCCCTAAGGAGCCAGGCTCTGCACATGGCATGGCCCTTCTTGGGCATGGCCATCCAGGTCCTGGCAGCCTGGAGGTGAGGGCTCCCAGGGCACCACAGGGACAAGGGGCTTATTTTCACCCAGCTGCCCTTACAGCCCACGAGGCAGCTCCCCAGCACCAGCAAGAGGATCACTCTGTGTGCCATGGAATGACCTCCCTGCCTGTGGGAGGCACTTGGGGCTGTGCCAGCCTGGTGCCAGGAGGGGTTAAATGCCAAACCAGTGTGTCCTGGCAGCTCTGCAGCATAGCCAGGAAGGGCAAACATGCCCTGCTGGAGAGCTGGGTGCTGGGCTGGCTGCTGCTGGAGGTGCCTCAAGGGTCACCAGCCTGTTGTCTCCAGGTGCTGGGGGAGGAAGGAGAGCCTGGCAGTGTGCTGAGCAATGGCAGCACAGAGCTTTTGGCTGGTTCCCCCACCTTTGCTGAGCACTGACACACTTCTGCTTGACTGACCTGCACAGGCTCTGGAGGCAGAGAACTCCCTCCCACGTCCCGGGCTGTGCTGCCAGCAGTGGGCTCTGGGCTGTGCTTGCACAATGCCAAGCACGTTGCTGGTTCTCAGGACAGGAGGCACAGGAAGATACTCTGGGAAATTATTTTTGCCTCCCTGCGATTCACTCTTCAGAGCTAAGTCACTTTTATCAGCTCTGGTTCAGCCCCAGTGAAGGCAATCTTTCCTCATACATACACTTCTCTCTGCAAGGTGGCTCTGGCAAAATTTAAATATGAACTTTAGTGGTTTCCAGGAGCTCTTGGAAGAACTAACAAGCGTATCACAGGGTCCAGCATTAAATCCTTCCCTGCTGGGATGCAGTAGAGAACGGAAACTGTCAGGCAGTTTGAGATCCACTTAGCAATTAGTGCAGATGAAAGAAGCACTAACGCGAGAGCCCTGGTCTCTGTGCTTCTGGTGGGAGGAGGAAAGGAACGTGTAAGAGAAACATGACAAAATGTGACTGTGTATCCCACAAAACAATGAATCATTTTAACATTTCCAATCCTTTTCATGCAAGCAGAAACTGTCGATCAATACGTGACAGAATTAAAGACCTGCAGTAAAACCTCGGAGCTGAGGATCTGTGAGAATTGTGAACACAGACTAATCTGTGTAATTCTGAATACAGCATACCAGGAGAGACCAGCAAATGTACAGGAGTCAGAAGTTCCAACAGTAGAAGTCTTCTGGGCAAAAGGGCTCCTCTGCCCACCTGGAGGAACACCCACTGGAGAGGAGAAACCATCACTGGCAACAGATATGGAGCAGCTACAGAAAGCAGGAGTATTTCCCAGAAAACTCCAAGCTACAACAAATGTGGCCCTAAGCCATATCCTTGTAAAAGCCTGCAAAATGTGATTCAGAATGTGTGTTCACAAAAGCTGCAGCCATATCCGTGGCTCTGGAGGATTTGGGGCCGGCAAGAGCATCTCATAGGCTTTACACTCTGAAGTGGTGAAAACAGCCAAGAGATGCCCTTCTATGACTCTGTGCCACGGCTAACTTCAGTCCAAAGTCAAATTCAAGGTAGGTTAGTAGGATGATATCCCTAGAAAAAGGAAAGGCAGGCATACAACAGCTGAACAGGGGACTAGTTAGTTATGTGCACGAAGGACACGATGGACTGTGCTTGAACCTAGTCTAAAAATATCTTTACTGGGCCATTTGAAAAGTAGTAGGGAAGACAAAAGTGCACAGTTTGGAAATACTAACATTTTTAGAAAGTTAGAATCATTCTTTGGTAACTGAGTGAGCACAGGGGCTGGACATGATGCACTTGCAACATGTCTTTGGGGAGGCTCAGGCTCCAGCAGCCGCACTTTGGAAAAGCTGTAGAACCTTGTCGTACATGGAGAGAAACCTTCTAGTCACAAAATCAGGACAATAAATGGCACAAGGAAAGTGTAACTTTAAACTCAGTGCTGAGGGACTGCCAGGAGATGAAGGAAGCCAGGGAACTGGCTGTGTGTGCACACATACTGTCAGTTAAAAGCAGTGGATCTAACGGTGGTGGAGGCTGAGCAGGATTTGCGTGCTTGTGTCCTCAGAAGAGAACAAAAGGAGGCTGTATCATGTCATTTAGCCCTTGTCCTAAGCTTTCCATCTACCTGAGGTTCTTGGAAGCAGCCCAGACCTGAGAGCCCAAACCTCTACCTTTCCTCATTTCCTTTTCCCTGTCTTTTCTATATTGCATATCTAGGGCATAGCTCCAATGCAATGCCTGGCTGGTGAGCTGTGCATCCAGATGTAGTTCTTGGGAGCAAAGAACTTGGAATTGTGCCCTGTGCCACTGAGGGCAGGGCACTATGTGAACACATCCCACAGCACAGGTCATTCTCCCTCACTTAACCCCCTGGGCACTCTGCCTGCACACTAGCAGAGCCAGACACTTGCCATTGGGCTTTCTTCATGCCATGGTCTGGGACTTGCCCAGCAAAGCAAATGCTGAATGACTGCCTCAAATAACTGCCCCAATCACTAATTTTTACAGGCTGAGTGGCAGCATTTCACGCTGGGCACAACAAGCAGAGGAGATGAAAGCTCAAAGCCAAATAGACATCACAGAGCCAGTACAGATGTGATTTATTAAAGAAATGTCTGGATTGCAGAGGAAGCAGAAAGGTGCATCTTGAAAGGAACTTTTAACGTCTGTGAGTGAAAAGCAACAAGGGCTGGGAAGCAAGGGAAGCTGCCGGGGGCAAAAGCTAATGGACCTGGTCCTGGGGTGTGTTGTCAGCAGGGAACATGTGGCTGGGAGCCAAAGGATAAGCTGTGCTGCTTCATCTGTAGCCATGAAAGCAAGAGCTGAGCAAAAGGGCTGCCCAAGCTGAGCTGAGAGGCAAGTGTTGCTGCAGAAGGGGATATCCCCAGGCTCCCACAGGGATCTGATGCGCTTTACTGTAGTTTGTGCAGAGAAACTAATAACTACCATGCATTCAGCAGGGTATGTTGCATTTCTGCACCCTCTCACACTGGAGCAGGGATTCCAGCTCCCACCTTGTTGTCCAGATCCAGTGCCTCAGCTGCCAAGTTCTGAGCAGACTCCCCATCCATCCCTCCTTTCCCAGTGTGCCGGCACAGCTGCTCCAGGCTGGTTCCAAGCCTTGGGTCCCCCATCCCTGCAAACAGGCCTGTGCAAGGAGAAGTGTCCACCTTCCAGCAGCTGACCAGGCCCTTTCTCTCAGCTGTACATGCTCTGGCCGGGCTGAGGAACTTGTGGGGGAAGCCCCAAGCCTTCCCTTTCCCGTGCCAGCCTCCTGCTGCCCAGCCTGTCCGTCCATGCCAGCGCGCAGCTGGGGCACTGCCTGCCCACGCTGTCCCCAGCCCTGAAGCCACTCTGAGCAGCACAATCTGCTGCATTAGGTCCATTTCAAGAGCCCCTCCAGGTCAGTTAGCAATTACCTGCACCAGATACACGCTTGGAAAGGAGCTTCTGATCTCTTCAATGCACTCGTTTTCCTCTTTCAATTTCAAATTCGCCTCACTGGAAATAGGCACTTCAGCCTCTTTTACAGACCATGGTAAATTAGGATTTCGTCCAGTTCTGTTGGTTTTGCTGATATAGATGTTTTTCTGTGCAGAGGCAATGCCATGGCCAATCCGAGGTGCGGCCAGACTCCCTCTGCTCAGACTCTTCCAGCTGAGCCTGTGGGTGATGTCATGGTACACAGAGTGTTTCTGCACAGACCAGTGGCCCCAGAATGTGCTGAGCAGCCTCTCCTGGGATGGGCACCCTGGTCCCAAAACTCTTGTTATCAATTCAGACTGGTGTCCCATGTTGTTGAGACATGGCCAGTGAGGCATTCCCTCCCTCAAAGAGTCAGCTGCAGTGCAGGTTTCCCATCTGCATACTCCAGTCTTGTCCTGGAAAGGAAAGGACCGGAAAGAAGGAAATCCAGTGTCTTTGCATCTGTCCTTATTTTTGTGCTGAAACCTGACTGCCATCCGCTTGTCACAATGATATTTTCTACAGTGACAACCTTCATGCTCTTCCAGCATAGCACTGGTCACACTGTGTGGATGCTCCAGCTGGTTTGTTCTGCTGCTCAGCTGAGGAAGACACGTCTCCTGCCTGTGCCCGAGGACAGGTTCCCAAGGGAAGGGAGGCTCACCGCAATCCTGCAGCTGGTGCATCTGCAGCAGTCTCTGGGGCCAGTGTGGAGCCATTCCCTGGCACCCCCCTCACAGGCTCAGTTTGGGGGCCAGGGCCAGCTGGCTGCCAGCAGGCACAGGCTGCTGGGGAAGGGGTCTGGATTTGCTGTCTGCCTCATCACGGGGTGCCTGCGGCCCAACAGGGTCACACCCCATCCCAAAACCAGGGTTCAGTGCTCAGAGGCAGAAGCAATTTTACATAAAGTTCAATTAAATATTTGCTTTATAATTGCGCAACAAATTATTCATAAAGGCATTGGAATCTAATCACAAGGCTGACACCGCCGAGTCTGCAAATGACACAGTACTTGGAGAGAATAAAGATGGGGGGGAGCTGCCAGGCTCTGGCGACAGGCAATCTGTGGGACAGTGGGAATGCTCCCAGGAGAAGACCCACAGCAGCACCAAAGAGGCTCAGCAAAGGCAGGGGCGTTTGGCTGGCAGAGTAAGTGGGGTGGCATGTGAGAAATGGCCCCGGGCAATAGTTTGGGGGTTTGGCTCATGTGTGCCCAGCAAACAGGGAAGCACTGGGCTGTGTCCCTCCCAGCCATGTTGTGCCAGCTCCATTTTTGTGTGGGCACGCTCTGCAGTGTGTTATGGAGCATTCCCAGCTCTGCAGGACCTGTGTGAGCACGGGATTGCTGCCTTCAGCTCTCGCCCCTATCTCCGGCAGGAATCATGGTGCTGCACATTTTAGGGGGTGCACAGACTCTCCCATAGCCATGAGGTGTGAAGAAAGTCATGTGGTGGTACCTGCCCATGGGGTCCATCCTAGACCTGTGCCAAAGCAGCATCCAGGAAAAGGCAGGAGGCAACCTGGGCAATCCCACAGTGCAGCCCTGAGGAGACAGGCATGTGAGACAAGGATAAGCAGCTGGCAAGAGGTGCTTGGTAAGCACAGCAGGAGCAAATGTGACCAGCCAGGGACCCCCTGCAGGGAGTTTGGCAGGGGGACTTGCTTCCATGCAGCCTTCATGGCATCCCAAGCTGCAGCCCTGTGAGCAAAGCCCCCTCTGCCAGTCCTGACACCCAGTGTTCAGCTCCTTTCAGGGTGAACTTTGGAGGGCTGAATCCTACCCCCACGAAGAGCAAGAGTGCTGGGACTGAGCTGTGTGAATCCCTGTTGGTTCTGCTGGGATGAGGCAGGGTGAGGTCAGGGAATGAACACAGCTCTGCTGGGCAGGTGCTGAGTCCAGCAGCCACTGCAGTCAGGTACCACTTTGCCTAACAAGGACCCAGATTCTGTCCCCTGCTGTGATCCTGGGCAGTGGGCTGCAGGCTGCCCTTGTCCTGCCAGGGAGAAGCCCTGCAGGGCACCCAGCATTAGAGAGGCTCTGACTGACAGAGGAGCTGGATCCTGGACAGAGCTGGACTGGAGATGGATTGCCTGCCTGCCAAATGTGGACATTAGACAGGGAGTTAGATTAATGGGAGATGGCTCTGCCAACAGAGAGGTGAGTCACAAAGCTTGTCCTGTGCTGAATCTGTTTCTCCAATAGGGAAGGAGTAGGAGGATTTAGCAAGATTAATCTCTCATAGAGTTGTGAGAATAGCCAGGATTCATGGGCTTCTCAGCAACAAATTTCCAAGTAAGCAGACAGCACTTTGGCTTGCTTGGTGTGACACAGCACAGATCTGTACTGGTAACTCTGGTTTCCCTGCCACTATCACAGGTAAGATCAACCATCCTCCCATGCTCACACATGAACCCTGCAGAGCACAGGCTGCACAGGAGCACCAGGCAAAGTGGATTGAAAGCACCACTTCCCTGCTGGCCTGCAGCTGCTCCACCCCAAACAAACAATGCTGGACCCTGCACAGAACAGGAGAAGGAGGTAAGAAAGAACTCCTTTTGGCAGCTGAGAGGAGCTGGTGACACATCAGCTGGGAGAGTTTGCCAGGTCTCTGCCATCTTTGCATGAAGAAGGAGTAGGAGCAGGGCTGGACAAGAGCCAGAGCATCTTTCCTGGTGTGGCCAGCTCTTCCCTCTGGCTAGCAGACTGTGATGCAGCAGGACTGACACACCTGGCAGGACCTGATAGCCACGGGGGGAGGGAGAGCAGGTCGGTCACGGCTACTTTTTGGCAGATGATGGGGAGCTCTCAGACACTCCTGTATCTGCCCCTTTCAGAACCAAACACACCACAGAGGAGGATGAGGTCAGGAAGGGGAAATCTTGATAATTAGGTTTTATGTTGTGTTTTAAGGAACTGTGGAGAGAGAACCTCAGTGTTAGTGAACCAGGGAGATTTTTTCTGGAGAAGGCAGATTTCCGTTCCATGTTGGGAGTCCTGTTTCATTCTGATATTTCTTCAGTTGTGTGTGTCATGGCTCTTCAGTCTGAGCAGTTTTACAAATGTGTTGTGGAGATGAAAGCACCAGGGAAAGCTGCTCAGGATCAAGTTGGAAAAGCTTTTAACTTTCAACTCCTTACAGACAAAGGCACATAGAGGAAGGGGGGGAGTGCAAAGACTGGGAAAAGGAAGAGGAAGAAGCAAAAAAAAGATAAGGAGAATAGATGAGTGAAAGGGACAGAGCAGAGAAGACAAATCACAACAAGAAAAGGAACAAGGCACTAGCAGAAAGAAAGGGAGAGATAGGGAGAGAACAAAGCAAAGGGGCCTGGAGCTCAATGAGATGGGGAGAGTGTATCAGAATAAGGGAACAGTGCTGCAGGTAGAGGAGAGCTAAGAAATACAAAAGAGCTATTTGAATGCTGGGATAAAACAAGGATGGGAATAAGAAGAAAAGAGAAGCCAGATGAGGACTAAATTCCCATGAATATAAAGGGGACAGCAGCAAAGTCAGAGGATAACCTGGCCATCCTTCTGTCACTGCAAATACCAAACATGACATGAAAGTAACATGTGGGCTTCTGAGAGAGGCAGTGGGATGCAGCTGTGGAGGCTGCCCTTGGTGTTCACACAGGTGGGGAGCCATGCTCACACCGGGAGTGATCCTGTCACGGGTGGTCCTTTGTTCTCCTGCTTTGGACCCTCCATCGTCCCTTCCCCACAGGGCCTGGGGTGGCTCCTGGTCTGTGCTGCCGTGTGACCTGGGCATGCTCTGAGGCATTGCTGACTCCAGGTCTCACAGAAGGACTGCCATGATGTGCTGCCTTACAGTGCTCTCTGGGGCTCGTCTGGGAGCTGGGCTGGGGCAGCTGCCTGGACTTATCAGCACCCTGCATGGCAGCAGCAAGAGGGCATGGAATCACTGAGTCATAGAATGGTTGGGGTTGGAAGAGACCTTTAAAGGTCATCTAGTCCAGCCCATGTGCAATGAGCAGGGACATCTTCAACTAGATGAGGCATGGAGCTGCTGTGGCACAGAGAGGGTGATGGTAGGAGAGACAAATCTTCCCTGTCTCCAGGATAAGGGGGTCTTAGCAAAAAAAGAGCACCATGACTACAGACAAGTGCTGGAACCATCTCCACCCACTATCAGACCAGGTTATTGGATGATTTCAGCCAGGTGTGCTCAGCTCCACCTGTGCTGGGAGGGGTGACCTCTCGTCTGTCCCAGGGAAAGGATCTGGGTGCCAGTGCCATTGTTGGCACAAGAGCCTTGCAGCTGTCCTAGGGCACTGAGCACACGGGCTCTGTTTGCAGACTGTGTTAGCAGTGGAGCAGCTGTGCTCCAGGCTTTGCTCCTTTCCCTACAAGAGCATCAGGCTCAAGTGGGATCTACTTTGGCAGCAGTGCTTGCAGCTGGGAGGCCTCTCACTCTCTCACTGGGATTGAGGACATGTCTGAAGGGAATGATATGAAGCATTTCCTGGGTTGTCCTCATTGCCCCATTGACCTTTGAGCGTGGGAGTCAGGCAGCAGTTTGATGGTGGGAAGCCTTGTGCCAGCCAGTGCAAAGGTGGGAAGGACACTGCTGGAGCCTGACAATGGATCTGTGCCCTGCTTGTCTTTTGGTCCTGGAAAGGAGGAGCCACTCCTCCTGGATCCATGCTGGGGTTATTAACCTCTCTTTTGCTTGCCATCCACCTCTCCCTGACCTGCAGGCCACCTGCCTGTGCAGGAAGCACCAGACTCAGGTGGTTTGTGGATAACCTGCTACGGGATTACCACTGTTTTTTGACCCATATTGGCCAAGCAGAGGATTTGTTTGCCTTGTACAAGGTGCTGTACACACAGAGCAACAGGGCATTCCCTTTTCTAGTGTTCTCTCTTGCTCTTTTCAGGGCCAAATTCCAAGACCCAATACCAGAGAATGCTGTGGACTCAGGAGAGCATTTTCTCCAGGTAAGAAGCGAGACCCTGGACAGCGGACACTGGAAAATGTCCCACTGGCAGGTGTTTGCCTGAGCTGTGGCTAAACCCTGACTTGCATGATCAGATTTATCTGTCCCCAGATAGTACTGCAGCCTCACCAGCCTTGAGCTTCTTCTCTGCTTCCACCTTCCACCTGTCCTGATCATGGCCAAAGTGTTCTTCAAAACCAGCACTCTGCTGTGGATCCTGCTGCTGGTGAGTGACTCCACCGTAGGCAGCAAGGTGTGCTGCCACTTCTGCCCCTGCCCCCCCTCCAAAGTGCTGCTGGGCAAGGACAGTGCCCACCAAGCTTCAAGCAGGGCTCTGAAGAAGGCACCTGAGACCTGAGGTGGGTGCTGAGGACACCAGCTGCCACGGCGACCCCTGTGCACA